>NC_064753.1:42820265-43126654 GCF_011397635.1 Epinephelus fuscoguttatus
CATTTGATCTTGTGTTTTCCTGTTTCATTTATTCTGCAACGTTAGCTTTTGTTTTATCCAAACACTCAGTCTGTATCTTGATGTGTCTATTTTGGTTTTACTGTCCATAAATCTCAATTTTGTCAGTGAAGCGAATCTTAAATCCCTTGCGAGTCGGCCCAGTTGGGTAAAATCTGTATTTCCCATCAGAGCTGTTGTTATTTATCGTCATGGTTCTGATTCCTCGATGATCTTTGGTGTCATGCAGTTGTGAAAATGTGCTTTCAGTTGGCTCATACGCCTCACACACAGCTGTGTTTGTGGAAAGTGAAATCTTGACGCCACCTGAGCCTGGCAGATCCTCAGCTTCTGTTTATTGACCCCTGGTCACGATGTGATATTGTGGTGTGCTCATGGCCAGAAACTGCTGTGCAGAGTTACAGTAAAGTGACTTTTTAAGATGGTTTGCAGAGTATCAAAGTGCATTTATTCTACATGTGGGCTGATAGGATGAAGCTGTTTAATGCCTGAAGACAGTTTTCAAAAAAAGATTCAAAGGGCCAATCCCAGCACACCCCTCGCCCCTACCACTCAGCCCTTACCTCTCTGTTTGTGCATTAATGTCTAGGAGTAGGGTCTCCCAGTTCCTGGATAGAGGGGTGGGGTGAAGTGTTAGGGCTACATAGCCATCTAAACTAAGGTTTTTCAGAGGCACACTCCAAACCAAGTGAGTGTTATGAGAACTCATCTGCAAGATGGCTGCGCAACAACAAAAGAAACCCGCACATGTATTTTACTCGTTAACAGATTTTAAAAACAACAGTAATCATTGTAATTTGTTTGTTCAATGTTGTTTCAGTGTATTATGCTCCTTTTCTTTATTGAAAAGAAAAAATGTCATAGCATGCTGCTGTCTGCCTAGCTAACTAGCTACCTATCAACTGTTACACCATTATGGCTGATTTGCACCACAGTCCAACATTGTGACATATTCTCCCTGTGATGGCATATAACACCTGAAATTAAACTCAACTCCAGCATCAAAATTGTTGCACTTGTTACCGCTCCTCGAACACACACACTGTAAAAGTAGTGGCTGAATCTAACGTATCGTTACCAGTTGGTTTGTGGACTCCCATTCTGGGAGTTTGTCATTTGGGCCATCACCATCTTGGTTTTCTGGAGCCATACGTGACCATATTTTGGACGAGAGGCTGGCACTGTGGAGGAGCGAGGGGTGGATCTAACTTAAAAGCTGAGGACACTATCAGCAGACAGCCTGTCACTCAAAGCGGCCCGCCCTTTATTACGTGTAATGTTAGGCCTTAATAAAATGTAAACGGATGAGTTATATAAAAAGTCACCCGCTGTGCAGTTGTCATAAATGTTGAAATTAGCTACAGAGACCAAAACTGGTTATTGTACCAGGCTATAAACATATTTATTTCTGCTCTACAGTTGGACATTTTAACATATGGGTCTATGGGGATTGACCATAGAGTGTATAAATAATGGACGTAGCTGACGTGATGTCACCAACTGGTTTGTAATCTGCTGTTCTGAAGTTCGGCATTTTAGTCATTACCTTCTTGTTTTTTTTTTGGAGTCAGCAGTGACCAGACTTGACTCTATTTTGTAGCCAGCCTCAAGTGGCCATTAGAGAACTGCAGTTTTTGACACTTCCAAGTTGGCGTCATTTTTCAGCCCTTGATATTGCCACTTGCTTTAATATTTGCCTGTTCTGGCAGGGTAGGCGCACAGGTTGCTAACATAAGCCTACGGAGCAACGCTACTTGCCTAGTAATGAAGCAGGGTTTATTTTTCATTTGATAACTCATTTGATCGATTGACAGCGTGAAACCTGAGTTGTGCATGAAGTGCATACGTCCATGCTTTTTTTTCTCCATCAGATAAATGGATCGCTGTCCATCCATCCATGATCTGTAACCACTTATCCTATTCAGGGTCACAGGGGGCTGGTGCCGATCCCAGCTGACACTGGTGAAAATCAGGGGATCCTACACAGGAACAGGTTGCAAGACTACCACAGAGCTGGCACACAAGCCCTTTTTACAAAGAGATCACACTACAGGTCCGCTACAAAGTCCCTTATTTATGCTGCCTTTGCATTTTTACATAGACCTAAACAACAGCTGCATCACATCACTACAGTGTGTGATTTTAGACGCTATGCCGGCATGTGGAAGGAAAAGAGGCATGACAGGCGTGACAGTGTCAGCCTCTAGTGTGACATATAACATAGGTGTTGGCAGCATTTATAAACAATGACAATGGCATTCAAATGGGAATAACAGTCATTTACTGGCTCTGTTACATGGTTGTTGATCTCGTCCTCTGCTTGGAGGGTAAGGAACTCCAGGACCTCATTGTTTTCCCAATTTTCAGACATTTTCAGCTGCTGTTCTTCTTTGAGTTAGCTGCTAACTGCTATTAGCTGCTTTTTATTTCTCTCGTGGGTGGGTTGCATACATAATGCAATGTCAAAACGTCACACCCGTCTCATCCATTGTCCCATCCTGTAAGCTGTCCCGTTTCGGCGCTGGCACTACCTCTTATGCTGGCTTAAAGGCAAGTAAAGACTATGTCCCCCATTCTGCGATTGTACCTTTTATACGGAGCAGTGAGGCGGCATAATGGCAGGAAATTCCTGCTTCGAGGACACCACGTAAAAGGGGCTACAGAGACAGACAACAATTCATGCTCACATTTACACCTACAGGCAATTTAAAGTCACCAATCAAACTACCCGGTATGCCTTTGGACTGTAGGGGGAAGGGTATATGTTACTGTGATAATACCATTATTGCCAGTCACGCCTGTTTGCTAAAACCATTGCTGATGATGACGATATTGGTGCTGTATCAGGGTCATGAAGGTTTGTCCTGTTTCACAGGAGGAGATTTCAACCACTACTTCTCATAACTCTGTTCTGAGGGTCAAAGGAGCACTTGAAAATGAGGTGTAGGGGTTAAAATAAAAATGGGATTGGCCCAAACTGCAACACCAACAATGTCACAAACTGCTCTTTTCATTTCTAGAGTAATTTAGGTAATTAGATTCATATTGCCAGGATGGTAACATGTAGAGACGTCATAAACCAAGGACGACTACCACTGGGTGCGGTTACATGATGGCTTCTCATTCAGAATTAAATAAATCTGAATGAAATCATTCGGAATTTAAGTTTTTCCAGGTAGTTTACATGGGAAATATTAATTCCAAATGAGGGTTTACACGGGAGATCAGTTTAATCACCTTTATTCGGGTCCACGCAAAGTTTGGGGCAGGGAAGGTTTCTGATTGGATAGGGGGCGGGGCGGATGTTACGTGTTTACGTGTACCGGAAGAAAACACTGTAGTCCTTGCTCTGGATAACAAGATGCTTGACGATGTCGTTCTTTGTGCCTTTTTCGGGCGTGTTTTGCTTATATTCCTGAAGCAGCAGTACGACAACAACCTCTGCTAATGCTTCGTCTGTTGAGGAGGAGAAGGGAGGCAGAAGGTCGGAGAAGGGAGATAGAAGACCGTGCTTTGGCGAATGGAGACCAGTGAGTGCAACGAGTCCGACTGCTCTATCTCAGCCCGTTGCTATGCAGCCTGTTGCTATGCGCGCTATATACATCATCGCGCCAGAAGGGCAAGGAAACGAGCATGTGCAGAAAGACCGGAATGAACTTAAAGAGGAGTGCATACAAGTGCAAGAAATTCTTTCATTCGGAATTAGAAATGGAATATTCCAGCTCCTTACATTGGATTGAATTTTCAATCGCGTTGGCCAATTTCATTCCCAATCACTTTTAATAGGAATGAACTTTAATTCCGAATGAAAAGGGAATTAAACTGTCCATGTAAACCCACTCATTGACTGATTCATATTTAATAGTATAAAGCAACTATAATGTTGGTATATTAATATTTCAAATTACATTTTTTGTCTCAAACACTTATCTTGGGAAATAATATAATCACCATAATAGCAGAAATTCAATTTCAATTAATAAGTGATATAGAAATAAACACACAAAATATTAGAAGCAAAGCTGCTCTTGCCTCTGCATCACTGTGAACACTGCCATCATGACTGCACACAAAGGACGCTTCACTGAATCGTGGCACTGTTACACTGATTTATAGCCTTCTAATAGTGTCCAAGGAGAAAACAGGTTGCCTTGAAACAAGCATATAACGTCTGAAATTTTAACTTGCCCAAAAAAACATCAAGCGTGAAGTGAAATGATTGCAGTTGCATAAGCTAAAGTTCCACCAAGCAAACAGCTCTAAATAATTTGCCAGTCTTGTGGAAAGCCATTCTCATTTCATATGCTCATATTGCTGCTCTGTGCCCACTGCAGTTATCCTTGTAGCCTGTTTTGTCATTTACTGGAGATATTCATAGGAGACTCGTATTGCAGCTTTAAACAAGGGAAAGCAAGCCAGACTCACACCCCTTTATGACTGCATGGAGACCAGAGTGCAGCACAGCACACTTTGTGCATCTCGCTGAGCATGTCAGTCCGGTTACATCCTTTTTTCACATGACAGCGGTTCATAAAGCACCATTATGTGCCTGTATATATAAACCCTCCGTCTAACAGAGATGAATTTCATCATGTTGTGTATCATGTTTCCTTGCTGCAGCCAAACCTCCTTTTTTCTCCCTCTGTGTGTTTGTACACGCTGAGGACATCAAAGCTGCCGCCACCCGCGGGGTGCCACTGCACGTTTACTTAGTGCGCTGGTTTGTGTGTGTGTTTGTGTGTGAATCTAGGCTAGAGATGTGCTGTGTGTTGTGGCTGATGTGTTAGGTCAGGGAATTACATGAATGACTAACAGTAACTGCTTGTCATGTCATGTGTTTTGCTTCGTGGCGTCACAGTATGCTAATGACAATCCACTTGCAGACATATAAGGAGTTTCCTGCTGCATGATTCATCCCAGTCTGTATATTTCATGAATGTGACAGCAAATTGTGCCAATAACTGGCATAAGTAACTTCTAAGTGGGAAAATCTCATGCTGTATGAATATGACATACAGCCTACGTGTTGTGTTTCAGCAATATGGATCATGTTTCAGCACACTCAGCAGCAGAGACAAATGTCTACATCTGTAGAGATCAGGATTTAAGCTGTCTCTACACCTTGCTGGATTGTGGACTGGCTGCGATACAGGACTATAGGTGCATCCACGTATTTTTATTCTGCATATAAAAACAGCTGGGTGGAAATGCAGGAATTCAAAAACAAAATGCAATATTAAAGAAAGCCTTTACACTTGTTTGAGGTGGGCAAAGCTGGTGTATTTATAGAAGTAGAATGCTACAAAGTGCATTAAAAAACAGACTCTGCAACTAAATCATGAAGTATATGAAGCTTCTGCTCCACTGAAGAGGCAGATGAAAACATCTGATCTGTGTGAAGCGATAATGAGACCGTAAACTCTCTCTAATCACTACTTGAAGCAAACATAAATACCACATTTACATGATGTTTTGACCGTTGCTCTTTTAATACCGTCCTCTTGTTGCACCCTCTTCGTCTGTAATGGCTGTAATGGCACCTGACATGACAATAAGAGCCACCAACTTGTCTCTTATCTTGTCAATTTATCTTGATGAACCAACTCCTAATGTCCGCGTAACAGTGTTGGGCAGAAACACACACAACCCAATCACCAGAATAAAGGTTGGCATTGTACGTTCTGGCAAACCAAGGATACGTTACATTTGTATATTTATGATATGGATGTATGATGATACACCGATCAGCCAAAACATTAAATCCATTGGTGGGTGAAGTGAATAACATTGATCATCTTGTTACAGTGAAATGTTCTGCTGGGAAACCTTGAGTCCTGGCATTCATGTGGATGCAACTTGACATGCTCCACCCACCCAAACACCACTGCAGACAAAATAAACCCCTTCATAGGGTTTCACCACAAAAAATGCTCAGGAATGACCCAAGGAACTGGACAAAGAGCTCAAGGTGTCGACCTGGCCTCCAAATACCCCAGATCCCAACCTGATCGAACATTCGAGGGAGGTGCTGGTGCCCCAGAGGTACCCCGGATTTACGGTGGTTTCTCCTTGGACTGGACTTGGCTCTGACCTGTTAAGGCATGGACACAGGACCTCTGGGGGGTAACCTTTGGTGTCTGGCACCAGAGCATTAGCTTCAGATCTTTTGAGTCCTGTGGGTTGTAAGGTGGGGAACCAGCATATCCCACAGATGTTTGATCAAATTGGGATCTGCTGAATTTGTAGACCAGGTTGATGCCTTGAGCTCTTTGTCACGTTCCTCGGACCAATCCTGAGCAGTTTTGTGGTGTGGCATGGCGCATTGTCCTGTTGAGGGGCCACAGCTAGCCTGGTTCCAGACCACAGACCCCGCCCACTCAACTGAGTAGGCTTGCATTACTGGTCTGGCATACTTCAACGAATGTGTGATTTATCTCGTCCAAACAATGGATGGACCAATGAACGCCGGGGGTCTAGCGATTAGCCAGTCAGCGCCACGCTGATGTCAAGCTGTACGCCGGTGGGTAACTGGTGAGGATAGCAACAATGGCGACCGCTACAGATCCTACAGACCACATTAACAATGCTATCGAGGTATTTCGCCACTACTTGCGTTAATGGAGGACCAAATTAAGGAAGCTGCTAAACTGGATTTAACGGTGATGCAGCTGGGCGTGCACAACGACGGAGACATTTTAAACGGGCAATGCTCGCTTGTTTTCGGCACCCCCAAGGCATGGATACTAATGACGTCAGATTCTGGGTGAGTCGTTGATCTCTACTGATTGGTTAGGGAAAAAATCAAATTCCCTCCCCCTTGTAAATCACCTTCAATGGAGGCGATGTCAGACTGAAGGTTCTGGGAGCTTCAGTCTGACACTCAGGCTAGGCCACAGCTACTGGGGAGTGCCGTTGCTATAATGGGGGGTGCCTGGTCTGCACTGGTGTTCAAGTGGGTGGAGCATGTCAGGTGGCATCCACACAAATGTCAGAACCCAAGATTTCCCAACAGACCATTACACTGTAACAAGATGATCAATGTTCACTTCATTTGTCAGTGGTTTTAATGTTTTGGCTGACTGGTGTATGTGGCACAAAAAACACTTGGTTATGGTTAGCAAATGATCATGTTTTGGCTTATAATACCTGCTTTGGTAGCTACAAACACGACTGGTTATGTCCCAAACTCTCCTTAAAAAGATCTTGCTTTTATTGCTTCAAACTGCTAGACATATCCTGAACTCTTGTTAAAAGGTACCCGCATTTGTCGCTAGTAACATAGCTGGACATGTCCCAAACTCTTCTTAAAAAATACCTGCTTTTGTTGCCACAAACTCTCTGGATGTATTCCACACTCTCATTAAAAAGTACCTGTGACTGTTGCTAGAAACACGGTTAGACAGTTACAGTTAGTTTTTTGTTGCTACAGACACAGCTGGACATATCCCTGTTAAAACACCTGCTTTTGTTGGTCTCCAACCGTTGCTGCTGTCTGCTGCTTGGCAACGGTCCTGCAGCCATTTAGGCACAAAACCACTTGGTTAGTGTTAGGAAAAGATCACGTTTGGGCTTAAAATACCTGGTTTGGTTGCTAGAAACATCGCTGAAAATGTCCAGAACTCTCATTAACAATTTGTTGGTCTCATACAGTGATCAGCTGTTATGTTTCAGTGTCATGTTGTCCACCATCCACCATCCATCTGAACAGGTCATACATACTGTATGAAACATACAAATGTAACACAGCCATGGTTTTCAGCAACGCACAATGCCAATGTCTTAAAGCTTTTGCACACAGAGTCTATTTTCTCTGCGTAACGTTTTTTTACTTGACAGCTGATAAAAAAACATTATACAGAGACACATTTCCTCCCCTGCTCCTCTCCACTGGAGTTACCTTCTTGGCCGCTGCCACTCTTTCCTCACGTCTGACATTTGGCAACGCAGCTGAAGGGGCCAAGCTGTCCTCCCTCTCTGTCTCAACACTTTCACTCTCTCTCTCTCTCTCTCTCTCTCTCTGTCTGTGTGCTGTCCACATCCTCCTCCTCATCATCATTATCCACCTGAATATTCCTATCTGAACTGTTGAAAGTCAGCTATCTGAGTTATGGAATGATCCTCTGTCTTGTCACGGATATGTGTCCCGCCGCCACATTTTCGTCACTGATTCTTAGTCAAAAAACTCTCTAAAGCCTTTTGACGGAAGCTAAAAACACAGAGACCTGTTCCAAAAAACTTTGATGAGTGACAAAATTTCGGACGAAAAAAACGGACTGGTGTGCAAAGGCCTTTACTCTGGTGACACGCAATAATTAGCTTTTCCTTTTGCTGATATCTTAATTGATTTGCTTAAAATTTGTGCTGCATATGAATGTAAACCTATTTAGTGAGCACTCTTTTAGCTAGTAACATCATGGTGTTGACTCAGACACCAAACAAAATGATAAAAAAAATATTGGCCCTTTTGCTTGTTGACCTGCATGTAACCCAAACCATTTTTGCGTTTGCTGTAAATACTATTAAAGTTCAGAATCTTACTTATCATTTTGACATTGCCTCATGTCCAGTAACCTTTTTGGAGGAAAGCACTATTAGCCCAGCCGTAGTGTATGCTCTTTTCAACAATGTCAGTCAGTCAGAAAGTCACATCCACTCTGTTAGACCACCACCTCCGCTGCCTGACAAAAATACATGCAGGAGAGGAAACAGAAATCCATTAAATACTCGATGCAGCCATGAACTCAGTCAGTACCTCTGCAGCTCTGAAACGTCCCTGTGGACTCATAAAGCCACTGACCCAGATGGCCACCAGGTTGCGGGGGGGCATGCAGTTATTTTGTGTCAGCAGCAGTGTGGCTTCCCACAACGTTCGCGCTGTGACACACTTTAGGTGAGTTGTTTGTAGTGTGAAAAATCAGTGCCAAGTGTGGCAACATGGATGCTGTGTGACCCAAGTCCAGGTCCAGAGGGGGTGAGGGAGAGGGGAAACATGACTGAAGCCAAGCGTGCAGAGAGCAGCCTGGGTTGTGCGCAAGAACAACCTCTGCATATGGAATGAGTTCCAGGCAGGAGGCAGAGAGGAGAGGAGGAGGAAGCACTAGCGCAAGTGCAGCAAGCTTCTCAGCACTGGTATGTTCACAACACACTAGGTTCTGTGCGCGTTTGTGTGAGCATATACATTGTGTGTGTGTTTGTATGTGTATGTGTGAGAGTGTTATCTGGTTGATGGTAGGGCATGATTGGCGTGTGCACGAGGGAGGATGGGGCTGCGAGACACTGATTGGTTGTGCTCCCTCATAGGGTGTGGCCAGAATATGAATGACTGCTCCTGCCTTTCGCGCTGCCAGGTTTTGGGGACAGTTACCGAGGAGGGATGGGGTGTTTGAGATTGTGCGTGCTGAGGGGAGAGCATCGGAGCTTGTGAGGGAAGGGAGGAAAGAAAAGGGGAGGGGGGTGAACAGAGAGAGAAAGAGAACAGGAGCTTGTGAAGAGAAAGAGGGAGGGAGCTTCAGGCAGCGAGACTGGACTACCGCTCAAACACTGCAGTCTTTCTTTTTGCTTCTCTGTGGAAACTGTCTTTCTCTTCTCCCTGCCTGTCTCTCCTTCTTGCTTATTCTTCTCCCGCTGCTTTGCAATGACCCCGGTGGACACCTTGATCTCCTTGCCCACCTAGAGAAGAGGAGAGAAATGCTGTAGCGGAGGAAGGAGAGACGAGAAGAGGGGACACCGCACACTTTGCTTCACTGATGAGAGTCTGGAAATTAATTAACCGCCGTCAGCACAGAGGGGGGAGCGCAGAGAGGGGCTCAGTGTGAGGTGCAGGGAGAGAATAAGCAGGAGTTTAAGAGGGCGAATTGCTAGATGTGTGAAGAGCAGGCTGTGGAAGAGAGGCAGGGTAACCCCTAGACACTTTTCAGAGACAAAAAGGACAAGTTAGGGCAGATGCAAAAAGAGCGAGGGGGGAACTGGGCAAGGCAGGAATTCAACAGGGATACTAATCCAAGAAGCCAAAGAATGGTCCTCTCACATCCGTTATTCATCCTCTCACGCTTCTTTTCATAACATCATCCTTCCCTCTCATCTCCTTATCTGTTTTCTTTTTGCATGTCAGCAAAAGCACATCGACAACCACATGCCGAACACTCAGCCACGACTTAGACCCAAGCATAGCATTTCATTCTCAGCTGATGTGATACTGAGTAAAAGAAGTTGATTGGCCGATTCAGGGGTGCCATTACCTCCCGGCCGAGAGCACCTGCTCAGGAATTTCTCATGAGACCAGGTAGGACGTTTCTGGATCATTTCGCCAGCCCAAAACAGCCGGAGAGGTCGAGCCGAAGCCCTCCGGTCGTTTACCTGATTGAAGCGTTAGGAGATGAAACTGCAGACCGGCTTATCTCTCAGAGCATGACACCTGTGTTTGAGCGATTACAGAGAGGGAAACAGGGATGTACAGATGTGTGTGTGTGTGCTGGGATTATGTCCTAAATACACAGAATTACACAGGTGTTGCGGCAGGATTATGCAGAGTCTCCTGCTGAATATAGTAGCACTGTAGGATTAAAGAGACGAACTCAAGTCAAGTGGATGGCAGCACATTATCTTCTACAGATTAAGTCAGATCAAGTGTGATCACACCTGTGGTAAAATTAAATCAGCCGCTCCAGGGTTTGACAGGGGTTGTAACTATTTTGAGGTAAACTGAGGACAGGTTGAAAAATCACCAAAATCCATCTCTCAGTGCCCAGTGGAATAACTCCTGGTCCCTCATTGTGGACTTTGCTCAGACCTGAAGTACACAAAGTGACTATCAAAGACTCTTAAAGGCTCATTCAGCTTCCATAATGAGACGCTCGAGCACAGACGAGACTCCGTACCGGCGCAGTCCGTCTCTGGACAGCAAACCTGACACGCCGCCGTTCACTTCTGGGTTTCACCGATTCAGCGGGGAGTTTGAGTACAAGCGGCCACCGTTTGCGTTCGGCTTTCACACGACAAAAGGGCCGCAGACGTCCAAGGGGCGCTACGCCCAGGGGAAGAAGTATGTGGTGTTTTACCTGGACCTCTCCTTCATATTCCTCCTAGAACTGCGGCGCTGCAGGATGGCCGAGGGTTGCATGATGGCCCTGCGATATGGAATGGTCTTCTTCAACCTCCTTTTCTGGGTGAGTCCCTTTTTATCTTCTTCTACCTCTGAGTGAGTGTGAGCTTTGGGGGATGTTTGTTTAGAAGACAGTGCTTCTTCTGCTTTCTTGACTTTTGCATTTTTTAGTTTCTCTGTTACTCATATTTTTTCTTATCTTGTTGAGAGGGAGCTCTCTTGTGTGTGTCTGTGCAACCAGAGTGATGTGAGAGGAGTGAGGAGGGGGGGAGTGTGAGAAAGAGACAGATCATGCATTTAGATCATGTGTACAAAGCCCACTGTGTGGGTGAGTCGAGCTTTTTCTGTTCCCTATACAGTACTTTAAGTGTGGGTGTACTCTGCATTGTTTGCTGTGTTAAGCTTTGGCATATTTGGAGCTTGCATTATGTGTACACTAGTTAATCACAGTGTTACCACTGTGCTGTAATTCTTCACCTACCTCTGCTTCACCCTCCTCCCTGCACAACAGCGCATTCTCAGCCCATCAAAGCATCTGCTGTCAATCTGCTCTATCTGGCTGATCGTATCTGTTTGCCGTGGGGACGTTTTGAGCCTTGGTGTCTGTCTGCCTCCGTCAATCCTACTCCGATAGCCCCACAACAGATCACTTTCATTCGCACTGTGAAGCCTGTCATGTTCCACAGCTGAGCTTCACATTGAATGATCTCGATCTCTGCTTCAGCTATGTTTCATTTTGACTCCCCTTTAATGCAATCCATTGCACAACTTGTCACAGAGTTTTGAAGGGATGCTGGCCCTTGTGGTTACCTTGCTGGGATTACTTTGATTTGTCATACTTCTGTTCTTATTGGTTATGGAATAAGATGAGGCCTTGAACGCTGAAATGCAATCTAGCTGCCAAGATGCAATCTCCCTCGGGGAATGAGTGACCTCTTCACCTCTTCATCTTCTCTCAGCTACAAAGTGCTGTCAAAGAGGGGGCGCAGTGTTTGTTATTAGCACACTCTCACGTGTGTGCGAGTCCTTGCGCGGGATTATTAATGACCACATGACCACGCCAAGCTTCTCCTCCTGAGGAGCGAATCGTGTTATAATGCTCCAGGTAAGAACGGAGATGCTCTTCCAATATAAAACCTGTCTTTGAAAATAACACATCTGAGTCATAGTGGCAGCTGATGGTGAATGTCAGACCTCAGTGACGGCACCATTTCAGCAGCAATTTACAAGCTGTTAGACGTCCAGTGGTTCGTCCAGACCCAGTTTTTGCACGTCTCATTCAAAATTTAGACGGTTGACTTCATGGATTTTGAATGTGACCTCAATATTCTGTTGACAGTCGGGTGGAGGGGAGCTCGAGCCCAACAGTCAACACAGATTATGCAAACAATTTCAACTTAACTTCTAGAGAGATGCAGCAAATGAGAGTTTACATCCTGCGTGAAAAAGAGGAGCGCAGTACAGTAGGGGCTCTCATCAACGACTCTTGCTTATAGATTATTTATATGAGTGAGATTTCCACCTCCACAGACTCAGCTGTTAATAAGCTCTCACATAGTGTCTGAGGGAGAGATCTTATCCAAAATGACACAACCATAATCAGTACATAAAAGTAGAAGCGCCATAAAATTCTTAAAAAAATCTATACTTGTGATAAAGCAACCCCTGCACTGTGCAGCATGATATACAGGATTTATTATTGGATTAATTATGGAAAGGTAACTCAGGAAGTGAGAGTTCATCCCAACACTCTTGTAGTTTGACTTTTGCAAATTTTGTCAACTTCACATACATCAGGTGAGCCAGATGTGACTCTGGCGCATTTAACCCTATGGGCCCTAGGCGTTTTTGGGGTATTTTTTCTGCCTTTACTTTTAAGCTCATATCACAGTCATTCTAAAGGCTACATACACATGCTATATCTTGTTTTTTTCACGACAATCTGGGCTATCATTTCATGTCCTTCTATGTGCCTGTATTTTATATTAATTTTTATATCAATGAAAAAAACAAATCCGTGTAACTAAATTCTTACATTTTTACATGTATCTCACCATAGCAAGTTGGAAAAATGACATATTCTGCTATAGATGAAGAGGGGAGACTCTCTGGAGTCTGGGAATATAACTGTGATGGTGGGACATTCTGTCACTTCACAGCTGTCCAAAACATGTGGTTTGTGCTAGGCGGACATGATTGCCAGTATTTTTTCATTATTGCAAGAAATTCCATTGACTCATTCACAAGTCAAAAATGTGTTTTATCTGAAAGAAACATGCAATATTTACATCTAAGATCATAGAAAAATAGTCAACCAAGTGCAATGTGCAACATGTCCCCCTCAATGTATATGGTGACTACGGCCCTGTCAGCATGCATAATTAGGTTACAGTTGTTTGGGTGCGCAAAGGTGAAGTGGCTGGTCTTGTCATACAAAGTTTGATGGAGTGTCAACTGGACAATATGGAGATATTTGCATCTTGAAAGCTGGACTACAAATGTGGATAGACAGGGAGAAACACACGCAAGCCTAAGATGTGGTAAGATACGATATTCCTCACTATGTGAAGTGACTGATAACAAGATCTGTATAATGGATTGTAAAGAAATTTGTCAGGTTTTTATATTGTAGACAATCAATCTGGATTTATGGCATGATGGGATGACAGCACAATGATGTGTGTGGTATCACTGGAAAGCGCTAGTCCTGCACTTTCATGTGATATGCGTTAGGGCTGGGCGGTATGACAAAATTTTCATATCAAGGTTTAAAGAAAAAATCATATCGGTTTCATGGTATTTTGCTCAGGTTCGGCGAACTTGACATGCTGCGGTGTTGTGCTATAGCCTATTCAAGTGCTGGAATTTGTTATTTACTTGACAATGCCTGAACGCAACACATGCTCCGCTCCATTCATTTGGGCTCCACTGACTGCGTACGGAAGCGACACGTAGAGAAGCCAGCGGGGTTGTTTACCGTTTGCCGAGCCGAGAGGCTGCATGTAGGCTGCATGAAATGTTAAAGCATTTCCCATGTAAGTTATTACATATATTTGAGTTATCTACAAGTTTACTGTACTGTTTGTCATCTACTCGCTTTCAAATGTCCGCCACGGACATTTACACAATGTCACGGATAAACATGGGTAAATGCATGAAAAAAACCATCACATATCACCTCTGATAATGGTTTATTCATTTAAAAACATATTGTGCTCGTTTAGCACACTATTTCATGTAGTTTGTATCTGCTGGAGGGTCGTGTAGGAGAGCGTAGCACAACAAAAATAGAAGAACCGCGTAAAATAGAGAGTTGTCGCGTGACAGATGGGGGTTCGCGCCGCTCCCGTTGCCGGTGGAGCCGCTGATTAACAGGGGGGCGAGCTGCTACGGGACTTGCGCTGCAGACGTGTCGCGCCGCTGACGTGCCCGGTGGAGCCCGGCCGTAACTGTCTTGGACTTGGGACAGGTCGTCTGCGGTCAGGAAGATGCGGCCCGAGCCGTGCTCTAGTGTGCTTACCTGTGTGTGCGCGCTTTGTCTGTATGTGTGTGTGTGTGCGCGCATCGGGGCGAAACTGATACAGAGGGCAGAGGAGAATTGTAAACAGTGGTGCGCCGCTGCTAGTTGCATATAGGGGAAACACTGCTCTTTTTGGTATGAGTTCTTCTGGGTCATCATGTACAGTTGCTTTGCTTTCAGGACTCTCTCCGGCAGCCATTCTCACCTCTAAAATTTTCAATGCTCTCACCCACTGAAACACTTTCCCGCCGCGCACGTTCCGGACGTTGTTTGGGCTATTGACCAGTATTGCGGTATATGAAAAATTCATATCATAACGAAAATAAATACCGGTTTTCGGTACAAACAGGTATACCGCCCAGCCCTAATACGCGTGGCATTTCTGTGCGACCCTGCATTCGCGAGTAATCCATCCAACAGTAATGTGTGTGCAGAGCTGTATGAAAGCTCTGTTAAACATCATTTTAGTGTAACTTTATCATTTTTTTTCGCTGTGAAAACATTGGACTACCGACAAGTGCTTGGTCTTGTCGGAAAGCTACAATTCCGCTGTTTCAGGTGATAGGCGTGGTGCACGGTCGCGGAGAAAAACTATACAGAAGAACAAGTGTGAATTTGGACACACTATGCATTGTTTGGGCCCATAGGGTTAAAGGTCCAGTGTGAAGGATAAAGGGGGGGTATATTGGCAGAAATGGCATACTTAATAAATTAAGCATGTTTTCTTTAGTGTCAAATCACCTGAATATAAAAATTGTTGTGCTTTCAGTGCTGGAGCACACTCTAGCACAAACTGGACTGTTAGTAAATTCAGAGCGCTGTTGGGTCTACTGTTGAGTTATTCAGAAGCTCACACTCTCAGAGCAGCAGAGCATACTCTGGACACTGTCTGGGGAGACAGAGCCCCAGAATGCCATGTGGAGTGAATGTGTGATTAACTCATGTAGAAATAGAATGCTCCGTTTCTTCAAACAACAGGGCTCTCATTTTGGTGTAGAGCATCAGATTGGATTTACGAACGCATCTTCAGAGTGAGCCGTTTATATCTACATAGGGAGCTGGTCCTCGTCCATTGAGATCACCATGTTGCAGTGCTATCTTTCTACAATACAAACTAAACACTCGCTCGAAATAGACCCTTCTATTGTTAGTAAACAGATGACGTTTTTTGGTGGGTGTGGCTTAGCCAGAGGCACAACAATTCTCCACAGACATTAGCTAGCATTAGCACTCTGGTACAAACTGGAGCATTCATAAATTTGGAGCGTTGTCTGAATGTATCGTTATCCAAAGCGCCGCACTTTAGGCACTCAGTCTGTGGAGACGGAGCAGCAAAGCGCCAAGCAGAGTGAATGTGTGATTAACTTAACTGCGTTAATTCAAGAAATATAACGCTCCGTTTCTTCGACCAACAGGGCTCTCATTTTAGCGTAGAGCGTCAGACTGAATTTACGAACGCACCATATCAGGTCACTCACTCTCCGGGACCGCCAGTGTTACTTGAAAACGTAAGCACAGACCAACGTGACCAGACTGGCCGACCCATATGCTCTCACTCAGTGGATGATGTCACAGGAAGCTTTGTGGTTGATTACTATGCCAATCTCACAAAGGAGAATGACACTTGAACGATTTCTTCTAGTGTGTTTGGCTATCGAAGCTAACATTAGCTAATGGGCTAAAAAGACAACATTTTAAAAGGGTCTACAGGACCATTGGTGTTTTCGAGTTTTCAGGTCGCCCACCATAGTTAGCAGCCCCTTTGCGACAAGCATTAATGTAGTACTGCTTCAATCAGTGTTTTTACCGGTTTAAATCACCAGGTCAGTTTGTTTTGGAGAAGAAGAGACTTCTGCTGATGATTTTGACTCCTGGTAAAAACCTCTTGAATGTCTAAATCAGAAATGTGGTGAGCACATTTTGAGTTATCACAGAAAAAAGTTGAGCACACATTAGCAGGTGCTGGGCTGGTGGCCGGTCTACGATGTGCCAAACAGTCTGTTTGTGTTGGAGAGGAAGAGACCTCTAGATAATTCTGCTCCCGGTATAAACCTCCTGAATAATGAACACTGAAGAAATTCTAACCAGGGAAGGTTTCAGCTGGTTGCAATCTGCAGTCCTCACCACTAGATGCCACTAAATCTCACACACTGCTCCTCTAAATGTCTTTTAAAACTGACAAACTGGAAAAGAGTTCAGTTAAGATACTGTTCATATTTTTGTGTACAGGTATACTTCATCCTGGCTGAATAAACTGCCTGAGACTCAGTTAGTGGCCTTGAATATAACAAATAGGTCTGTTGGGGAAATCATTCATTAATATATCATCATTGCTGATTTCCCCAAACCCGAAAGTACAGTGGGGTCGGCGAAGCTTCCTCCATTGAAACAGCGATTTCATCAGAGTAATTTACCACCATCAAAGTGTGCTCCGGTGCATGTACCATGCACGAAAATAATAATTTTCCATTTTGAAAACATATCACAGGATAACAGGGAATATCAGAGGAGTAATTCTCTGCTTATTTCCTAACGGACAGCGATCATTCTTCCTTGTGAAATATTGATTCTACATTAAAGTTGCTGAGCTACACAGTTGTCATTATTTAGCCCATTTCCCCCGCGATGATATCGGTGAGCAGGCGGAAAACAACAAGCAACAAGGACAAAAAGAGGACACGCTGCCAGGAAAACATATTTTATAAGGAATGAAGATCATCAAGTGTTCACTAGAGGACCCCAACGACAATAAGCCTTCAGACTTTATTGTGTTTACACCCTTGGTGATTTGTAATGTACAGTATTTAATGACTGCAGTGCAGTGTTATATGTGTTTTTAATCGTGAAATAAAATCAATCAATCAGGACCGTCTTACAACATGTGACATCTACTTGTAGGAAGGGTGTTCACAAAGGTCTGCATCAGCTGGAAGTGAAAGTCTAGTCTAAATGATTGGGTTCTGTTATTTGTTTAGTAATTAGCTGATTAATTAATTAATTAGTCAAAGAGAAAATGAAGCATTTTGACAACTGCGTAGTTTTAAAACAAGTTTTCAAGCAAAAGCACCAAACTGCTGGTTCCAGACACTCAACTGTGAGAATTTTTTCACTGTTTTATATCACTGTAAATTTAATATTTTCAATTTTGGGAGTGCTGGTTGAACAAATGAGGTTATTGAAAAAGATTTTCATTGTTCAATGGAAAAATTTATTTAATATTATCTATAACACAACTCAAGATGTATCTATACATATCATACAACTACAAATATTATATACGTTTTTATCTATTTGGGGTCTAGAATAAACTTGCAATAATTAAGAGGAATCAATCTTGCATCAAATGTGGTACTGTCCCATAGTTGCCTCATTTTGGGATAACATTTAAAGGGGGATGCTGATCTACAATGACAAATATATAATCAACTTACAAACAGTAATTTGGAGAACTTAAGTAGCAGCAAATCAGAGATCAGTAACATTGTTATATTGTTTGGTAAAGCTTTTATAAGCTGTTATATGCTGCTATTTGTTTTTGCCCACTCACCCGTCTCTGTACATACTCCTATTTAATGCTCATTTCTGTGTGTGTGTTTGCTTGTGAGTTTGTGTGTGTCAACATGTGTTTGCTTGTTTGATGTATTACATCATTTGTGGAGATGTGTGTGGGTGGGTGTGTGTATGTATTGTATGTGTATATGTCATGGGACTTGTTTGGGGGAATCAGTTAACATGCTAATCAGGGGCAACGTTTAGTGTCTGAGTGAAAAGCATGTAGCTTTCCCCCAACTCCAATACAAACCTGTTCGCGTCATTGTTAGACGCTCAGAGCAATGGACGTAGATTAAATAACATTGGTTATGTCGTTTGTGGCACTGAAAGGTGTATTTTAGCAACATCTGCAATTTTTTCCAAGCCATAACCAAGTAGTTTTTCTGCCAAAAGCTAAACACTGAACCCTTCCGCGTCAAGATATAATGCAGAAGGTTCCCTACAGTGTCATTTTAGTAACGCCAAGGGCTTCTGCCCAAAACACGAGGAGTAGGGATGAAATCACGTTGGCTGGATGGGTCAGACCGCTTGTCAGTCATGTGAGTACACATCAGTGTGTACAGTCTGTCAGTAATTGCTTTGTTCTGTCAGCAGGCAGTGTGCAGTACAGACGTATTGAGTATGTAGTCAGCAGTACATTAGTGTGCGATTCTGAACACTGTTAAATTCAAGATGGCACATAACTTCTTCCATGCATTTGGACTGGAGTCCTGCTCAGCACCATTGTGCTTACTGCTGCCCCAAGTGACCACATGCAGTATTGCATGTAGCTAACATGTCTGAGTACAGTGCAAAATGTCTTGAAATGTCACTCAAGCTGCTTTCACACCTCCACACGGTGACTGCCCTGAGAACCACCTGCCTGCAAGAGCGTTCCCCTAAAAAGCAATGCATTTTTAAAAGTTGCTGCTGCCGCTATGGTCCACAGCTGCGATGACGGGCAGGTGCTTTGGTGAAGACTGACAGAAGTGCAAGCTTGTAGCTCTGTACTGTAGCAAGACAAAGGAAATCACTGAAATGACCTAATATTTCTTCATGTTTGGACAATTCACCAGTCATCTGAAGTTTGGTGGAAAGGTTATTCCAGGCCCAGTTTTGCTTCTGGTTGTCCTTACAACTCTGTGTATTTAGACACCAACATTATCAGTACCTCCATCTTGTCTCCTTTCTGCTTCTGTGATGCTTCCTATTTGATCCGCCAAAACCAGGTGACACCCACCAGAAGTCAAACACACTGAACTCTGTGCAACAAAGCAAGATCTGTGCGCGTTCATGTTGGTGATAACCGCCTCATAGCCTTATGGCCATGCTGGACATCACTTCCTCTCTGCCGCCTTCCCCTCAGTGAAAAACTGGAGGCGGCGAGTTACCGCATGGCGGTGTGAAAGCAAAAATTCACACTCCTCCTGGGTTTGCATCATAAAAACGCATTTGATGCTCTGACAGACATTTATGAGCGTTAAATACCAGAATCCCTTGTATCGCCATGCAGGACTTTTGACACAAGACCAAAAAGTTCTCCGTCATGCAAGAAGCTAAGTGTCTTTCTAGAGGCAGCAAGAAAAGAAAAAAGCCCAGAAGAAATGGGCCGTTATACTATGTGCAGTGACAGCTTTGGCCGAAATGAAGGAGAAAACTGTGCCACTGAGAGAAAGTCAGACAGGAAAGTGTGGAGTAAAGACAGCACAGTACGGACCTGACTGTTTAACTGACACAAGATAATAATACATACACCATAGCAACAAGAGCTTAGCACTGAAGACATAAATAAGAGAAACTAAGACACCAACAACATCAGGAGAGCAGCTTCAACGACAAACATAATCAGGAGCACAATCAGTCTGTCAGTCTGAATTTGTCATGTTGCAGGAATGACAGGCAGATTAGAGAGTGACAAACTGCACACACTCACAGAGACCTGTCAAGTGTTAATATCCACGACAATTTAAATAAACCTTGACACAGTTGGCACTTTGAACTCAACACCATATTATTGACGATGCTGCGTGAGAAGACGGTGTGACACGTGATGAACACTTCAGCCTGCAAACATACAGAGCAGCTTGTTTTGAATGCAAGTGACTGAGTGCCTGTGGGCTTCGAATAGTTTGCATCTTAGCTGAGGTCAGCTTGAATTCACTGCACCTAACAATGGATCGCAGTAACAACCCAGGGACACGGCAAATAAGAAAATATCAAAACATCAATAGAAACTTCTCAAAGCGCTCCTGCAGCCTGATCCATTTCTCTGCTGTCCATCTGTATTCTCACCATGTTACTAACAGCCGCATTTTCACCAACAAAAAAATGGATAGATTCACAGCTTTCATTGGTGTCTCGCCTCTTTGTCGCACCACAACTGGGTTTGCTTAAATTGGATCGCAAACAATGTCATAATATTTGATGGAGTTATCTCAAACTGGATGAAATGAAAAAGATAAGTCAGAGGCCTTGTGGAGTGTGAGCTGTCTCCCAGCGGAGCGTTTTCAGGTCGAGTGAGTATTTGGGTGTTTAGGATTGAAGGCAGACCTCCCTGCTCTGTTTCCTCCCATTCTGGCATCACGTCGCTCCCTCGTGGTGGGCAGCAAACTGCCAATCACCCATGCTGGGCTGCCCAGAGCGCAGCAGGAGGTGGAGGAGAACCAAACTGTGGTAGAAAAGGTGCTTTTTGTTCTTGTGGCTGCTAAAATAAGACAAGAGGAAGACTCACATCCGACCCCCTCTGCTATGATTCCTTAATTAAACAGGTGATATTTTTCTTTCCTTCCATCAGTGGTGTTAATGGTGGATCTTTGAAACACTTAAAAACTGGATTTATCTTAACTGGAAGCCGCGCCAGTTTTGACACTGCCTTGTGTTAGTTTGTCAGCAGCTGTTCTAGTTATCACCTTTCTCTGTAGATGGGGAGGTGTCAAATCTGCTACCAGTCAAACCAGTGGGTACAAATTAATTAAATGGGACCTATTACACTGTAAAATTTGACAAGTTGATCTTACTTGAAAAATCTAGGTAACTGACTGCCTTAAAAAAAGATAAGTATCTTTAATATAACTATTAAAGATATGTTTACTTTATATCTTATTTAATTCTACTCTGGCTATGGTATGAAGTCATAATAGCCCTGTTTCCACCAGGCAGTACGGTATGGTCTAGTTCGGTACGCCTTTTTTCCATTTCCACTGTGAAAAGTTGTGGATGGTACCACTGGAGCCGTTCCACACTGTCCCCACTTTTGGTCCCCCCTCTGTTGGGGTACCTAGCACACAGATCTGGTACTAAAAGGTGGAGCTGTGAACACTGCAGTCTGATTGGTCAATAGAGGACGGTCACTCTGCTCAGGGCTGAGTTGTGTCTGGTTTTGAGGCTCATGTAACCACTGTTCATACTGTGGAGAGTTTTATTAGTAAACTGTAACTATGAAATGAAAGGATGTTTTGCTGCCTCTCACAGCAGCTGGAGTCGAAGTAAAATAAGTTAATTCACTGGGCCGACTGCTGGCAATTTTTTAGGTGGAACATTAACTTGTAATGTCACTCAATGCATGAGTTGATGATGTAGATCCATCAACACACCTTAAATGTCACTGTGACAACTTTAGAATGAAAATACAGACAGTACTTACCGACCCTCATGCCAACAAGAAGTCCAGTGTAGTTTTTAATCCACACAACTCGTTCGGGGTTAGGGTCAGCTAGCCAGAATAACAGCTACACTTGAAATGCATGGAACCCACATTTTGAAAATGTAAAAAAAACCCTCCGCTAACGCGTTTCAAAAACGTCAGAATGGCTCGTCTGTCGTAATCCAAATGCCGTGAAGCCGCTGCATGCAAAACTGACTTGAAAAGATGTCATTTACTCCACTTTAATAGCATCATTTCTCACCGTGGTCAGTTAGCCTGCCCCGCAGGCTGCTGTGTTTACCTTGCAACATGCGCCACCACTAGCCATCAGCTAGTCTCGCACGAGTTGCCATGTAAACACAGCACTCCTAGCTGTTATCCTCCGATACCCCAAACGAGTTGTGTGGATTAAAAACTACACTGGACTTCTTGTCGGCATGAGGGTCGGTAAGTACTGTCTGTATTTTCATTCTAAAGTGGCCATTTCCTAACGGTGAGGACAGCTATGAGCTGAAACACGTCCGTTCGACGGCTGCTGTTCAGTCCACTATATTAAAAAGTGTTATACTTATTAGTGAGTGCTGTTGGGTTTTTATGCTTTGCTGTAAGTTTTTGGACCGGCACCCGATTACACTTTGAGACTTTTGAGTGAGCACGCTGAGTTTGCTGAAGACTTATCTCCATACACAACAGTACTAGCCAGCCGGCAGTGACCTCCCCAAGATGGCGGCGACGTTGAGGCACAGTAGCCACAGGAATGAGTCATCTATGATTATATATATATATATATATATATATCTATGGTTACCATTCTCCCTGATTTCAGATCAGATTCTTGCTGTAACCTGTCCAGTTGTGTTTCGGAGCTTTTATTGATGATTTTTCACAGCATTTTAGAGTCAGGTGCTAAAAAAGAGTGTTTCAGACAGAGGGTGAATACAGGCGTCCCAGCTCAGACAGTCTGAGGGAAATTAAGTGTTTTTTGACCAATAAACATGCTCTGGTAGAAACATTAAATACAAAGACTTCCAATATGAGCATAAAGGTTCTCTGTAAACAAATTAGTGAAATAACCAGGAACACAATTAATCTCTGTACAAACAAAAGGGATGAGTTTTTTTTTCAACATGTCATTAAAAATGGGGAAAAAAGGAAACTGAACCAAAAAATTATAATAATATTGTGTAAAGTAGTTGCTCAGTCATTAAGAAGGGTCTTTTGTTCTTTTCTGTTTATGTCATGTTTGCTGGAGCAGAAGGTCTTTTGTGAATTTTACAAAAAAGTTTCCATCTGCGACGTGGCTTTGCAGCTTCTTGTTGGCCACTTGTTTTGTTTCCACTGACTGAATGATTCCATCAATTCATCTTTTACTTACTGTTATATAAAAAGCATTAAATAACAGACTATTAAAAACCCCTGCTGAGTGGAAGCAGGTGCTTCACTGCACAATGAAATACAATTTAGCAAATATCTTGAAACGTCTAAATTACTTTTATATTCCAAAAATAATGCATCAGCATAAAATCTACTGTATATTTCTTTAGAGTGAAGAAGTGAACAAAGTGGTCTTGGTTGATTGGATTTCTGCTCTCAGTCAGGCTCATGACACAACAGCCAGAGGCGTCAGTGTCATTCTCTGGGACAAACTGTCCGCTCATGCTGGTGTCACCGACTAATTTGCTCTCAAGGCAACAGCAAGAGGTCAAGAGGTCAAACTGTGACGAGTGAGTGAGAACGATCGTTATGATTGAGGTCAGAGCTGCTGGTCTGCGGTGACTGAACAAACCAGGGTGATGGGAATAAGCGGCAGACGACGCTGGAGCGAGCTTAATGCTGTTTTCCTGCAGGATGAGTCGAAATTAAAGCTTTAAAACAATTTTCATAAACTTGAGCTTTAATCCGTCTCTCAAAACAAACATTTTGATGTCATGCCCTTGTATTTAAATGTTTTATTCCTGTTTATTATTCACAAATGTCCTTGGCAGTACTTGCCATGATTTTATTTATGATGATATTATTGTCTGAAACACTTCTGAGATAAGGGCTCATTGTTTTTTTCTTCTCTTTTTAACCAAATTAGCCTCAAAAGTAAACAGTTTTTTTTTTGTTTGCTTTTGTGAGCAGATTGGTTTAAACCTAGTTTCACTCTGATTTTATGTCCCCAAGCATCCAATTTATGTTCGCTGCTGCAGACACTTATCACCCCTGCTTACATTAAACAGGGTCCTCTTGCAGTGTTGACAGCTCACACAATGCTTCTGGTGATAAAAAAAGGAGGAGAAAATACAAATCAAGTGCTAATTATGCATCTGAGTTCCTCAAAGTAAGTTAAAAAAGGAACAGATAAACTGCAGTGTGTTTGTGCTGCAAAGTGTGTTTTTTAAAATCTGTTTTCCTCGCCATTGTTTTGACGGCTAAAATTTCAAAGCCCCATTTGCCTCAACAATGTCCCATTGGAACGAAAGCCCATTTCTCCTATAGCCTACCATCTCACACGCAAACGATTGTTGCCCCACAGTCACATTTCTCTGAAAATACACTCTCCCTGAAGTTAGTTCCAGTTTCCCAGTGGCAACTGAGCCACAGAACGTAGATGTTATTACTGACCATTGGCGGAGTTTCTCAGGGGTGTTTGAGTCACCAATCCCAGGTGTATTCGACGACCCTTTGCAGCGTTTTCCAGCACCTTTTGAGCTACCAATCCTGAGTGGTGTTTCTACCCTTTGTAGTATATCCCAGCAGTGTTTGAGTCACCAATCCCAGGTGTTTTTGCCGACCCTTTGCAGCGTTTCCCAGCACCATTTGGACCACTAATGCCAGGGGTTTTAGAGAGACCCTTTGTGCCATTTGCAAGCGGTGTTTGCACCACTAATCTCAGGTGTTTTTACGAACCATTTGTGGCCTTTTACCAGGGTGTTCCAGGTGCTTTTATTGACTCTTTGGGGCGTTTCCCTGAAGCAATTGCAACACTGATCCTGGGCGTTTTTACTGATCCTTCGCACTGATCCTGCCCTGCTATTCCAGTGACTCAAGTGCCAACTAATAAGGGTGTTTAAGCCCAAGCACAATCTTTTCCAAACCATAAGTGAGTGGTTTTTGTGCCTTAGCCTAGTCACACATTCACCATAGTGTTGCTGACGAATTTAACGTATCCATGTTTTACAGAAAAGCACAATGCAAACATTTTTCTAACGACAGATGTCTAACTGCAGGGAATTTGTATTTACGGAGAACCAGGACTTGGGCACAGTGGGTTTTTGTTTTTGGGATAACTGGCTGTGGGACAATTGAGTTATCAGTCCAGTGGGGCGATTTTTGGACTAAGGGGATTCAGAATTTAGGAAGTCGGAACAATGGACAGTCTGCACTTTTTTCACCTGGAATTTTGTATTTTTATGTGATTTGGCACATTTTTAAACCATCAAAAAAGCATTTCTCCCCCATCTCCTATTACATGGTTGCATGATACAGTGTCTTTTTTGGAGTTGGAGAAGAGCAGGTTCATTGTTGGAAAAACTCATGAAACTGAATGGTTTTGCGACTGTACCTAAAATGCTAAGAAAATATGTAAAAAAAGAAAAAAAAAGAAAAAAGAAATAACCCTACAATATGGACAGGCTGCAATATTGTATATTAGTAGTTGTACATGCAGTGGTGTTATCAGAGTCAATATATACGTTTTACTTTTTAGTCTTTGTGTCTCTCTGCAAACAAAAATGTGGAACAAAGCCATTACTGTCTTAATTCTGATTTCATGCTTTTATGTCATTAAAAGGTGCATCAACTTGCAGATTGTCATGGAAACAAGTCTTTTTCAAAGCACTGCATGAAAGGAAATCACAAGGTCTGCGTTTGTTTGTCCATGAATGTGTGTGTGTGTGTGTGTGTGTGTGTGAGTGTTTGAGTGTGTGCTGCTCACATCCGTCACACATGTCACACACTTTGGGTGCTAATAGGCTCAAAGTGGAATCCAATGGCTCTTCACTCACTCGGGGCTACAGTCAGTTACTCTTGCATTAGTTTCCATTACTGTAAGTGTGAGAAATAAGCTCAGCACTCTGACCTCGTACTCTTTGAACATCTGTGTGGGTGAGCACAGTCTGAGTATCACACCAGACAAAGCGCCAAATAAATAAATAAATATATAAATGAAAGAAAATGGAGAGACTGGTTTCTGCGCTCCGGGACAAATGCTGATTATCCCCCCTAAATGTAGCAGCAGTGACTCCACCATAAAATTGTAACAGTGGGCAACTCAAAAATATGCGATGATGCACAACACTAATCGTCTTCAGCTGAAACCACCACAGAGCTGCAAAGGCACCCCACAGCTACAAAATACCAAAATAAGACTCTCATTTACAGCCACTTTTTAATTAATCTTGTTAGCACAAATGTGGCTTTTCCACATTGCAAGAGGGGCGAGGGGGGTGGGGGGGATGAAACCGATGCAGCAGCGGGTGAGGCTGGGACAGAGAGAGATAGGAAGAGAGCTGGCAGAAGGAAGAGACTGAAGACGTGTCCTCTGAAGTTGTGTTTACTTGTCATCGTAATGTAGGTCAGAGCCCAACGGAGGATCCATAGATTGCCTGAGTTGTGAATGGGTTGCATCTGTCTCCACCGATTTAGCCCGATCAATAGAAATCGTCTTTCCACTGATTTGAGATCTGTCTGCCCCGCCCCCACCCAGCCCCTGCCTTCACACAGTCCATCGATTCACAGCAGAACCGGGGGGACGTGCACAGCATGAGTGGTCCGGATAATGGGCCTGCAGTTTGCTGAGTTTGGCATGTTTGTGTACAGAGCTCACAGGCAACATCGCCACACCCACATTAGATTATGTGGAAACACACTCTTTTACACCCTGACACTGTCAAGATGACTAAGTTTGCGGATGATAGTACTCTGGTGGGACATATTTCCTGTAATGATGAGATAATTTACAGGAAAGAGGTCTCCTCTCTGGTCAGCTGGACATAAAAACTTGTGATGGACTTCACTAAAACCCAGGGAGAGCTACTACTCCTGGTCATCAACAACCAGGTGGCGCAGAGAGTGGATCATATCATGTTCCCTTAAATGGGACAGCCTGGTCTGTAGAAGAAAATGTTCGTATTGTATGTTTCTGCAAACCATGCATATGTTACACTGTACACTGCATACATATCATATCAAGCTTTCTAAAGGAGCACACTTCATGAGCTGACTTTGTTATGGGGAGGTGGAGAGGATGGAGGATGACGTGACTCCGAGGTGAGATGCCTGTCAAGCTGCAGACCACTGTTCAACACCAATAAACAACACAACCAGTTATGTTTCGGCAAGTCATCGCTGTGTCTCCAGCGATTTTTTTTTAGTCCCTGCACATGAGTGTTTTTTAGCAACCTGTCACTTTCCACTGGGGATAGTGCCATGAAAAGTGGTTGTTTTTTTAATAAGACATCTCTGTGTTTCCTGCCAGGACAGAGCTACAAAAAGTGGTTGTTTTTTACTGAGACCTCACTGTGTTTCCAGGCAGGATTGTGCCCCCAAAATCAGGCATTTTAAACTGAAACACAATCTTTTTCTGACTATAACCAAGTGTTTTGTTTTTGTTTAATTTCCTAAACCTAACCACACGTCTCCTAGGAGAGATGCCTATCAAGCTGCAGACCACTGTTCGAGACCAATAAACAACAAAACGGGTTAAGTTTTAAAGAGTCATTGCTGCGTTTCCAGCATTTTTTTTAGCCCCTGCACGTGTTTTTTTAGCGACCTGTCACTGTTTGTCCACTGACGACAAAGCCATGAAAAGCAGTTGTTTTTTACCCAAATGTTGCTGTGTTTCCAGGCCCCCAAAACTGGGGATTTTAGGCCAAAACATGATCTTCTCCTGACCATAACCAGGTGTTTTGTTTGGTTTTTTTTCCTAATCTAACCACACGTCTTCTAGGTGACATGCCTGTCAAGCTGCAGACCACTATTCGAGACCAATAAACAACAAAACTGGCTCTACTTCAGCAAGTCCAGCAACTTTTTTAGCCTCTGCATGTGGGTGTTTTTTAGCGATCTGTCACTGTTTGTCCACTGGGGATAGTGCCACAAAAAGCCTTTTTCACAAGACATCTCTGTGTTTCCTGTTGGGACAGAGCCATAAAAAGTGGTTGTTTTTTTACCGATCGCTGTGTTTCCAGGTGGGACTGTGCCCCCAAAACCGAGGATTTTAAACCAAAACATGTTCTTTTCCTGACCATAACCAGGTGTTTTTTGTTTTTTTTTCTAAACCTAACCACACGTCTCCTAAGAGAGATGCCTGTCAAGCTGCGGACCACTGTTCAAGACCAATAAACAACACAACTGGTTGTGTTTCAGCAAGTCATCATTGTGTTTCCAGTGATTTTTTTAGCCCCTGCACAAGGGTGTATTTTAGCGTGTTTGTCCACTGTGGATAGTGCCCCGACAACTGGTTGTTTTCAACAAAACTTCTTTGCATTTCCTGCTGAGATAAAGCCATTAAAAACATTTTTCTGGGACATCTCTCGTTTCTCTTTCTTGCAGGAGTAAAGCCACAAAAAACGCTTGTTCTTTTTACCAAGAGACATCTCTGTGTTTCTAGGTGGGATTATGCCCCCAAAACCGGGGATTTTACGCCGAAACATGATCTTTTCCTAACCATGACCAAGTATTTTTTTTCCCTCAACCTAACCACACATGAAGCACAGCATTGTTGACACATATCCGCCACATCATAACGTACAAATGTAACGTATACGTGCTTTTCAAAAACGTACAATGCCAACATTTTTTTCTGTTTGATTTGATTGAGATGAACAGGAAGACAACTTAATGATCATCCAGCAGAAAACTCACCACCTTTAAGACAGCTTGGAAAAAACAGCCGGGGCGCATAGTAGCGTCAGACCTGTTAAAACGTAAGTGAACGGGCAACCTTCAAGTGCAAAGTTAGTCCGCTAAACAAGCTTTTTTTCCACAAAGACCGCCTCATATCGTTAGGATAAATGTCAGAGAACATATAGAAAACGACATGTAAACGTGTTGTCTTACCTTACCGGTGTGCTGCCATGTTTGTTTACCATTTAGCTCTGCTTTCCAAAGTGCTGCCAAAATATCGCGAGAACAAGCAGCGATCTCATACCGTGCCTGAAATCTTGTGAGCTCTAGATAAAGCCCAGCTGGACACTACTCCAGGTGGAGGTGTCTCGTCCTCGGTCACATCCAGACCTTGAAAATAAGGCTGCAACCGGTCCCATTCCTTGCAACAGAGGCATTCCTCTTCTGTGGGCACTGGGGTACAGCATCCACAGGTACACCACCAATCTCCAGAGCTACGCAGCCTTGCAGCAGCCGTTCCTCCTCTCTCGTCCTCTACCTGTTGCGTATCTCTCTCTCTCTCTCTCCTCCTCCGTTCTTCAATTTCACGAAGCTCTTCGTCAGTGTATTCTGGCTCAAATAAATAAGGGCGGCCATCAGACTCTGCAAAATTAAATTCCTCCTCCACAAAGTCGAAGTCTGGCAAAAAATCAGCCATTATTCTATAAATCTTTCATAAAATAAATGAATGAACTTTTCAGGCTACTGTCTGATTCTGCCTTCCAGCTGTTGCTGCTTGTTCTTGCGAGATTTCAGGCACGGTATGAGATTGCTGCTTGTTCTCTGTTCTTGTTTTGGCCGCACTTTGGAAAGCAGAGCTAAATGGTAAACAAACATGGCAGCACACCGGTAAGGTAAGACAACACGTTTACATGTCGTTTTCTATATGTTCTCTGACATTTATCCTAACGATATGAGGCGGTCTTTGTGGGAAAAAAAGCTTGTTTAGTGGACTAACTTTGCACTTGAAGGTTGCCCGTTCACTTACGTTTTGACAGGTCTGACACTACAGCTGTATCTAAGCTAACGGCTAACATGCTAACTATTATTTTTATGTCACTAGTCACTTGAAACAAATTTAGGACGATAGGAGACAGGTTGAAATAAACCGAAATTTCCCTTTAAGCTCCACAGAGCGGTAACAGAAAGTGTGCACACGTCTCAATAACTGAATTTTGGCAATTCTATGGCCTACAAGCAAAAACTAACAGACAGAATTGCGTGCACAGCAAAATAAATTGGCTTTTACTCCCCACCATTTCTGTACAACAGTACATCCACATTCATTGGAAAGGCTTAAAAGTTTTAAAAGACTTTTCACATCCTGCAAACCCTCTATTGAGTCTTTGCCCTTTGGGTAGAAGATGATGCAGTATTAAGAACATCTCGCTCTTACCCTGAAGCAATCTGACTCTTAAATGCTTCACTGATGTATAAACACTCACATGCACTTTAACCTGTCACTTTTGGGGCATGAGTCATAGGGTTGCACTATTGTATTATTGTGTGTATTAACTGTCACTGTATTGTAATTGTGGCAGTGAGTTTACAGTGTATGGACACTGCTTGTTGTGTGTACTATGTGATTGTGCGTATTGTTGTTGATGTGTGCACTGACACAAATCCCTAATTAGCTGATGTGGCAATAAAATGTTGAATCTTAACTGCATCCTCATATAAGGACATTACATTTTGAGTTTGCTGCTTAACTTAGACCTGCTGTCCTCGTACATCGACGCTTTCATGTGGCATCTAGTGGTAGCAAAAGCACAATACACTAATTAATGTAAAAACAAGATGGCAGCTTGCAACCAATTCCAACACAAAAGTGGACATGGTCCAAAACCTGATCAAATTTTGTAGTTGAAATTTGTTAATTATGCTCAATAACGTTTGTAGTTTGATATGGCATAAAAATTTGAGCAATAGTAACAAGCTAAGATGTTATTAATTGGGACGTACTTGTTTGAGGACATCAGGACTTTACTATTGTATTGTAGTATCTCACACAAGCCAATTAGGTGTGACAGACTGTTCTTCCAGACCAAAAGGACATTCCTGGCTTGTAATATAGAGCAATTACTCCTGAGGGGAAATTCAATTTTTTCACTCCGTTGTCATATACATACACACACAGGCCCGAAATACACACAACTGCCGCCAACTGCCGCCAATCGCAAGGCTTTCAGATATGTTGCATTATTTACAATTCAGTCAGGAGTACTTTAGTCAAAGAAAGCTTTATTTCCATTTGCAGTATTATATTTGCAGTATGGCTCTGTACTGGGGCCTCTCTGCCTTTCCTCTCTTCCAGCCTCTTCCATGCGTCTATGTGGAAAGCCTGAGGCAGTGGTCCAATTCTTAATGTTTAACAAGGGGGATGCAATGTAGCTTTGATTTCAAGTTTGATTATTGGCATCTTTTAATTAGTCATCATTTAGCGAACATTATCTACATGCAACAGCATTACTCAACTTACACGGTTTGTTTGGTTTGCTGAACATAGTTAAGACACATAAGCACTGCCCAGCAGCACACTTCTGTCTGTGTGCAACTGATTCTGATCACAACATGACAGCGCGTGTATGCCGCCTGGCGTCGCCTACTCATGGTGCGTTTAAAGACAGCTTGGAAAAACACCTTACCACATGTTAAAAACGAATTGAACGGTGCTAACAGCTGTAAAAAGTGCAGGGGACGGAGGGCACAGATACGGGAAGTGTGGGGAGACATGTCCCCTGTCCATGCCTGCACACACAGATTCTAGATTTTAAAAGGGGGATGCTTTTTGGTCAATTTTCTAACAAAGGGGATGGCATCCCCCCTCAATTTGACCAGCAGAATAGACCCCCCCCGGTACCAGAACAGAGCAGCATCAGTGACAAACAGAAATGACATTGATAAGCCAGACACAGCTTGAAAAGGAGGAGCTGGGGTGGAGGCGGGTCACAAAGCAGCTTGCAGAGGAAGCAGCAACAGTAGGCAGGCCAGAGCAGTTTAAATAGGGCACCCCGAATGAGATTCACCAATTGGTTGCATAGAAAGGAATCATGTGATCTATCAGCTGACTCCCTTCATCAACCAGCTGCTCTATCAGTTGATTTGACTGTTTGAGATCAGCTGATGTAGCTGGGATGTGAGCTGAGCTTGACATCGTGTCCTGCCTGAACTAATGCTATGCTCAATTTTTTGTATTGCACAGCCATCCTTAGGCACTGACACAAACAGTTTTGAACAGTTTAAGATTAAAACAGTAACTCCTAACCACTGTTCAAAGACAATGCGTAGTTTTTTTTAATCAGGTCCCACTAATCCCATATACCTAGGAGAAATTTAAAGTGCATACAAAACAACAGCTCAGGTCTCAGGAAGTTTAATCTTGAATGGAAAAGAAGCAGCTAGGGATGTCATCTAAACATCAGCATCATGTTTAGAGATGATGACATATATTTGGTGTCTTAACACCATCAGCTGTTTTTCAGGTCTGACACGTCTGTCATATTAGTGCAGTAGGTGCTGGGATATGTAGCAAGCACTGAATGAATTTGAATCTTCACAATTTAATACATCCTAAATACACTGATGTTTATCCTCCGCCAGATTTAGTTGAACGTTTCCTTTAATAAAGCTCTCCAAGGTTTTTATTGGCTGAGATAGAGGCTTAGGTGGTTCCTCAGTGAGGCTGCTCTGACTTTATCACTGCTGCCAGTTTAATACTCAAACCCCTTTGATTCCAGCTTTCAGCTTTTATAGACACCAGATTTTGGCACTGCCATAACACTGACCTACTTGAAGCATTCTTTAGCTTTTTAAAATCCAATTTCCTTCATGTTTTCATGGTTATGAAAAGCAACTGCCACATAAATGTGTCAGTTTGAAGTCATGGCTTAATTTGTTCTCACCAGTGATATTTATAAGTGATCTGTGAGCAGTTTTATTTTCTAATGTTTTGACAGGGTTGGCACAATTTTCTACTGTTAGTGCTAACATGTTTTTAGACTGTTTCAGTGACAATAACACTGTGACAATTACACGTTTGTCCTTTAACCACTGTGGGTTACTTTATAAATTAAATAAAAGCAGAGAAACAGAGTTCATGGGATTTAGATGAAATTGCTCTTGTTTTCGTCTTTAAATGCAGCCAGGCTATACTAGGCTGTGCGGGTTTTCATCCTATGATGCTGTTTTAAAAATTCATGCTAAGGCATCCAGGAAAGCCCCTTGATAGCAGAAAGTATGTCAGTAACTGTCTCCCATTCAGTTAATAAACCCGATACAAAGCTGATCTCGGGCCTGTTTTGGCAGCCGTGCCTTGTGTTGTTTTTCTCAGCATGCTCCTACATTACCTTGCTGTGTTTGCTGACTGATTTTCAAGAGTTGAACAATGTTGCATGTACCGTGATGCCACTGATGACATGACTTGCGCCCTTTGTGGGCTGCCAACGTCCCGTCACAGTCCATTTCTAGAGGCCTTCATAAAAAGCTTATTTTTAAATGTATTTCCATCAACACTGTCCTGATGCACTTCCCTATCCTTCTGTCATTATCGCTTGTTTAAACTGGCACACAAGCTAATGTCTCTGCCTCAGACACTTGAATACATGCCAACATAAAAGTACAAACTACTGATGTGTTCTTTGTTCTGTGTTGTGAGCATTAAGTTTGAGGTTAGGACCATGTGGCCTGACAACACATTCTCACTCTGACCATGTCACACATATAGCACAACACACATATGATGTGCAAGGTACCCTGGGTGTGTTGGCTGTTGATGTTCTGGGACACCGTGTTAACTTCAGCCTGGCACATGCATTGTCTGTTTTTGAATTTCATTTCTGTTTTTTTACAGGAAATGTAGTTTGCATACAGTCTCCTTCAACTTAAACGCACTACGTCGGTACAACACTGTAAATTGACATTTTGCCAAGACTCGCATATGGTTGAGTTATAAAAAAGAACAGGGTTTGGCTCTGTAATCTTATGGGAAGTGAGCACTGGTCTCCTGGGTGAAGGTCAGTGGTTGTTGGACCCATCCACCATTTTCAGCCCAGTCACCAGAAGAGGATGTTGGCATTGTACATTTCTGCAAACCACAAATATGTTACACTTGCCCTAGTCTCGCTACCAGACAATCAAAGATCTCCGCCTTCTGATAGTCTGGGGACACTCCTTTCTAAAGTGTGTTTAACACACCGGAGAACAACAAAGCAACGTCTCTTGCATTTTTTTAAAAGGACACGCCCTCCTGGAAATGTGCGCTCCTCCTTTTCTTGTCTGCAAAGAAACAAACACACAGAGAGCTTGAAAATGGATGCCGAGAGATTAAACTCCGTTTTATCAAACGTGTGCTCAGTCCACAAGATTGTGGAAATGAAAGACTTACAGCGATTTGAGCCATTTTGTACCACTACACGTGTTTCTAGTTGGACTATGTTTACGAGCACAAGAGTTCAGCGAGCCACCAAAGGACCGCCCTGCGGATTGACTGTTGGTTCTGCAACGTAGGGAGTTTTTTTAAACTCTGAAATTGTATCCGCCCATCTAAACACAAAATCAGGGAGAAAGACATCAGTCTTTAGTTAAGCAAAGCGTCTAAAGACTGACTTGTGAGTCTACACTTGCCCATTTCATATGTATCATATCAATGTTTTTAAGATGACTTAATATATGAGCTGACTTTGTCGTCACCTGCCAAGCTGCTGACCACTGTTCCAGACCAACAAAAAATACCAGTTGTTTTTTAGCCAATAATTGCTGCTTTTCCAGCAGCTTTACTGGCACCAAACTTGAGTGTTTTTGGGAATCCATTGTTGTTTTTCCTGCGGCTTCTAAGCCCCCAAACATGTGTTTTTAGGGACCTGTTGCTGCGTTTCTTGGTGCTATATAGCCAAAAACATGGGTGTGCTTTAGGGACCCCTGGCTCTTTTTCCAGAGCCTTTCCACGCCCAAATCTCAATCTTTTTAGTGACCTTGGGCTCTTTTTCCAGTGGCTCTTCAGCCCCCAAAAGTGGATGTTTTTAGGGACTTGTCACTGTGTTTTCTCCAGTTTTTAGCCCTTAAACGTGGGTGGTTTTTTAGCACCATGTTGCCGTTTTTCAGTTAGGGTTTGTGCCACAAAAAAGCAGTTGTTTTTTACTGAGACACTGCCACGTTTCCTGCTGGGATAGCCGCAAATATGGCCAGGGTCCACTGGCTTTCCGCTCCCAATCCTGGATCCTTTTTAGTCACCTTGGGCTCTTGTACCAGTGGCTCTTCAGCCGCCAAAAGTGGGTGCTTTTTAGGGAGCTGTCGCTGTGTTTCCTGCAGTTATTTATCCCTTAAACATGGGTGTATTTTTAGCACCCTGTTGCAGTTTTTCCACCTGGGTTAGTGCCATGAAAAGAGGTTGTTTTTTACTCAGACATCGCAACATTTCCAGCTGGGATAGTAGCACAAGCAGGAATTTTAAGCCAAAACATGATGTTTTCCTCATCATAATCAAGTGGTTTTTGTGCCTAAACCTAACCAAATGCTAACCACAGCGTTGTTGAGATGTTAAGTTTTAATGTATCTGGGACATAATATGTAGCAAATGTAAAATATATTTTTTTCTGGCGACTGGGTTATTATTTTCATGGGATGCAGTCTCAGTCTGGTGTTAAACACAGTGACAGCAACAATGGCCTGTCTACTGTGCGCTGGCATTTTTGTGTCCAGTATATACTTTTTTTTGTCCCAGTCTAAATATTCCCCGTATGAATTAAAATGTATTGGAAGCATATTTTTGCACGTAGGTGGGTGCTTTCATGTGTGTGCCTGTGCATGTGTACAATACCCTCCCACCCCTGAAAAAAATAGGGCTCCCCCGAAAGCCACGATGTAATTCAAACACTGCATAATGTGGTTCATAACAGTAAACATGTTTGTGTTTATTCACTGAATCACCCATCTGAGAGGGGACTCATTGTCAGCTACAATTTACTCACGAGGAAGAGCTCTCACTTCCTCACTTCCCCAGATTAGCCCGGGGACTGAGTGGAAGTACTTAGTGAGGGATGTACTCACTATTTTGTCTGTATTGTGACAGTGAATTCTTTCCTCTACTGCATCAGTCTGGCATGACTACAGTGAGGCAGCTCTGTGTGCACTGACGGCCTCATCTCCTCTTGGTAACAGAGGACATTTCTTAAAACAGATATAAACACATGTAGTACTGTATTTCTTCAGAGAAAAGCCGATGCACAAGAACATACTTGCCTTCTGTGCCTCAAAAGGTCTCTGTAAGCCTGTTCAGATAAATAATTATTTTATTTAGTAATCACAGTTGACAGATAGTCCTTTATGATATTCTAAAATATTCATAAAGGGCACCTGAGGGTTGAATGTGTCAAAGCGATGTGCAGCACAGTGTAAAAACAGCATGGAGCTGCACTGTTGTGATAGGTTCCTCTCCTACTGTAAAAGGTGGATCGTTTCTTTTTTAGGTCACCATGAGAGGATTAGGATGTCACATGGCAGGCGTGGTGAATGAGCGTCAGCCTATACATTGATTTGAATAATCATCCATTTAAGTGAGATTTACCCAGAGTCAAGTGGCTGCCCATCAGTATAATCCCACCACTTTGTTTTACTCAGCTGACCATGTAGGGGGGTTTCATGGCAGAACCAGGCTGGAAATTGATACTGTGCACATGATGTTGTGTTAGACAAGGACGTATCTAAGCTGCGCATATGGAGAGGTTTTCTGTGTTAGTATACAGCAGTGGGCTGTTAAGAGACCTCTGTCGGTCTGTCTCATTACAGATGGAGACCAGATGGAGGCAGCGAGCTCTCACACCCCACCAACTCAGCTGACGTAGGGAGGAAAAAACCCGCTCGATACACCTAATTGACAGCATGGTGTCATGAAAGGAGCTTTAGTTTAGGGTGCAGCGGAGTCCCAAGTGGAATGCATAAACAGCCAAGTGACACTGATCAGAGCCGAGCGCATCCTGCTGCGACTGCAGAGGAGATGCTAAAGGGACTGAGCAGGAACAAAACTTCTTGTTCTGTGATGCAAATAAAAACAAAGTCTGTGTTAATTATCGATGGCTCTCAGGGCATGCTGGGAAAAGGCAAAAGATACCTTGGGATCTCCTCTTGTTTTGAAGAACAATCAAAAGCGCTCGCGTGTGATTATTTCGAAGGATTCTCAATGAGATATTTTCAGGAAGGGGATGGAGGGGGCGTGCACAGATCTTAAGTAACAAGTCGTTTATGCTTAAGAACAAGCAGCCGTGTATAAGTAATGTCAATTTGAGAAGAGACAGAATTTGTTTCTGATATGCGGTTGTGATGTTCCCACGCACTTGGTAGTCTCTCTTTCTCTCTTTCTATTGATATTCTCCCTCCTCTCTACGGTCTCCATTACCTCTGTGGAGAAGCTGAGCTGTGCTCTACTGCCATGAAATATTTCTTGTTGTATGGCTTATTCAGTGTAAGATTGGGAAGGGCAAGTCAAACTTTTATATAGTATATTTCACGCATGAGGAAAACACAATGTGCTTCACATAAAAACATTTAAAATGCATAAGAATTGGCAGAGATAGGTTCAAGAGGAATAAAAGAAGAAAAGGGCACAGGAAGGCTTAGAAAGAATAAAATGATTTTTCCTTTCAATTTCTCCGTAAGACGCTTCAAAACCCACACTGTTTGGCAGTACTACATACAGTGTATATTCTGTATTCACCTGATCCGCTGCTTCATTCAAGTTGTATCAAACGCAACGTACATTAAACAAAATATGGAACTGCAGGATGGCATTTTTTACAGCTGCATGATTCCATCAAACAGAAAAACTGTAAATGTCTTGGGCATATTTTTAGATTTGCCTGTAAAATCAACCTTGTGCTTGGCACATCTGGAAGTAAGGTTCTTAGCTTGACTGTGCAAAATGACTTCATTGACTGACTGACTTCATTATCCCAGAGGGGAACTGGCTTGTAGGACTGGCACAAAATGTAACTCACTATAAAAACATACATAGTAAAATGATAAATGGACAACAGTCCGCACATGGTAGACACCCACAATAAACGGTGCACTAATACTACACATCACTGTCCTGCAGTGCTTATAAAAGTATATAATTAAAAGTATAAAAATCAGATTTCAAGGCGATTGAATCGAACGCAACTGGATAGTTTTGTCTTAGAAGACGTTTCACCTCTTATTCAAGAAGCTGCATATAATTCAGTATACGAAACTGATGTTGGTAGGTAATGCAGTACAGTACACAGCAATACATTTTAACATATAATGACTGACAATAATAGCGGCTCAGTGATTCAGTACCACACTGCCATAAAGTTGGGGAACTCACAAGAGATAAAGCCCCTTGTCCTATAAATTAAAGGTCCAGTGTGTAGGATATTCAGAGGGATGTATTAACAGAAGTGGAATATAATATTAATAATTATGTTTTCATTAGTTTATAATGAATGAAAAAAAGAATCATTGTGTTGTTGTTACCTTAGAATCAGCCGTTCACATCTACATTTGGAGCGGGTCCTTTTCCACGAAGTCCACCATGTTGTTTCTACAGTAGCCCAGAATGGACAAAGCCAACACTGGCTCTAGATGGGGCCATTCACATTTTCACTGAGCCACGGTACTTATGTTACATGCTTGACACACCGGAAAAGTTTCACTTCGTTGCGATCTGCAACCAACAGACCATGACAGATTTAATTTGTTTGCCGTGCAGTATCTGTTGGTAGTAAAGTATGCTTAACATTTTGGGTTATGTTTGGTTTGTTAAGACAATCAAATCACCTGGTAAATGTTCGAGAAAGATTGTGGTCTCCGGTACCCACTGAAAAAGCTGAAAGATCAGCCCGAGGTTGCTGCTTGAAAAAAACTTGTTTACTTCATTAACGTTTACTCAAAGCTACGATCTTAACCTAACCTTGACTAAAGTGGCTTTGTTGCCTAAACTGAACCACACTCAAGACTTAAGATGCAAACTCCAGTCTCTGGTGCCAAAGTCCTGCACTTTCCTAAAACCTCTCTGTGTGGTACAAAAACATACATTAGCACTCCCTTCATTGGAACGTGATTACATCTCTCCCAAATCGTATCTGGCAATACATATTAGTTGTACAAATATGTAATTTATAGGAGATAGGGCTGAAGCAGCAGAGCCTAAAATATCCTGACCTTAAGTCACTAATGTGTTCAATGCTGATACCTTACTGGTTACTGCCCCTACTGGTTAGATTTGGTTTAGGAAAAGAATAATGTTTGAGCATCATAATGTGACGACGTGAGGAGATGAGGTGACGTTACGTAAGTTAAAATAACTCAGCATTGATTTCTGGTTTCACACTGGACACAAACACCTGTCTCTGGATCAAAGTTTTGTGTTTTTGTCTCTCATCATACGACATGATGTGACTTTCTTTTTCACTACCGTCATATGATGCAAGTCAGCCTCCAGCGCATAGGTCACATGATTACAGCCTCCTGGCTCACAATTATGTTGGATATATCAACATGCTCTTATCCCAACTTGTTAAATACCACCACTTTGTTAGTGGACCTCTATGTCTAAATATGACGCGCTAGGGACCGTCCTGTGTCTGATTTGGACGTTCAAGGACGGCGTGTCAATTTACACTTGTTACATGCATGTGTTTTCTTAAAATACTCTTCTGTTTTCACAGGAAATGTACAGTTTCCACTTATTAAATGTGTACAGTCTTTTTTAAAATAGGCTTACAACAAAGGTAAAACACTTTGGTTTTAGGTTGATTTCCTTCGGTTTAGGCAACAAAATCAGGTGGTAAGGTTTTGGAAAAAAACATCATGGTTTGGCTTACAATAACTTAACAGCGGGCTGAACAGCTGGCTTCTAGGTGAAAGTCCTGAGTTTGTTTGACCCATCTACCACTATTCTCGCCCACCCAACACGGACTTTCTTGGTCTTTAAATTAGGATTGTTGCCGATAGCGTTACAAACTGCCACCATCTGGTTCAAAGCAGATGGTGCCTTTGCGGTTCCATGTCTGACTCCAACATCCACTGACAAAGCGGCAGTATTAGATGACTTGAGTTGTTACCTACTGCCTCTAAAACTGACACACCTGGTGCATATCATACTGCTGCGAAAAGTGTGCATTGATGTCTGACGCCAACATCGCTGACAAAGCGGTGGTATTTGACGAGTAGGGACTGAGAACTGGCCAGCTGAATATTAGGGATGTAACGATCCATCGATCTGGATCTGGACCTCCAAGCTTATCAATTCCTTTTATTAATGCCGGCATGTTTTTCTGACAGCTAAACTTTGCAAAACAACAATATCAAACTCTACGCTGCTGGAAACTTGCAACAACAAGGTCCAAAGCGTGGCCTCACAGTGCTGCTTGTAATGTCTGTAAAATGATAATTTCATGCAAATGTGGAAACACCAGCAATATGCTGAAATATCTTTTTGTGCAACATGGGCTTAGATTCACAAAATGCCATGTATCTGACACTCTATGCATGAGTGCAGCTGCTTCCTAGCCGAGCAGCATGTCCGTTAGCAAGGGTAAATATCCTCTGTTATAATAACATTAGCGCCACGCAGGCAGGCTTAGCACGTTTTTTCTTTGACTGTGAAAACACTTAAACAGTGGAGCTTTTACACCTCTGAGTCACATGCAGCTTCTTTTTCTACTGTTTCTACCCTGTGTTCAGACTCAGAGATAATAAACCAGTTGTGCTGATGCTGAAAACCTGTGAAGGCCTACTTCTCTTCCTCACAGAAAACCGATCAGATATCAATATGTGCATGGATAGATTAGTGATCCAATAAGCAGAATTGATAATGGGATTGGTGTCAGTAAAGTCTTATCAATTCCCATCCCCAGTTATATTTCAGTTACAGCATTACTTTTTGTAGGTATAAGTACAAACAGTGAATGAGAGCAGCCTGAACCAATAGCACCATTTCTTTAAATTGTCTCCAACTGATAGAGCCGACATCTTTCTGCCACAGGCTTTCTGTCACATATTTCTGGCTTCCAAGCCCAAAATAACCTCTGATCACATTGCGAGGGTTGTGCTCGCAGGCTTAACAAAACACCTCCAGGAGCCACAAAAGGTGTTATACATGAATTGTACTCCCAGTGTCGCGTAATCTGACCTGGATGAGTAAAATCCACATTTAAATACACATTGCCAGCAAAGGAACGATCAATAGTTCCGCACAAACCCCTGCCTGCACTTAAAGACACCAAACAAATGCTATTTTACGACATGAAAATCACCTTTATAGTAGAAAATAGAGCAGGACAACAAAGTGTCATCTGTACGTAGAGGTGGTGTGATTTCTAGCAATGAGTCAGCGTTGTCGGTAAACTGAGTAAACCAACTCCTTCCTCACACAGAGTAAGTTTGGCACTGACACAGCACTCGCCCACGCATCATCTGAAAACCTTTATCAAATCAGAAACATGCTTCTTCTAACTACACTCTCTCTCTCTCTCTCTCTCTCTCTCTCTCTCTCTCTCTCTCTCTCACACACACACACACACACACACACACACACAACCTTCCCACTACTTACTTAATGAAGTCTATGGCAATCTGTGATCTGGTACGTCACAGCTAATCACACATGTACAACCATAAGTTTCTCCTGCAACGACAGCTTTATGAAGCAAGTTTCACCTCCGCCAAGAGCATGCATCACTTTAATTAGATTATGCCAACAATGTTCACTTTGTAATTACGCCCAACACCTGCCTGCCACCGTCACACTCCTTCAAAATCACAGTCAGATTGCAGGGAAAAGGTGATACATTTCCATTTTCATGCATTCATCATTTTTTCGGTCTTGGTCAGAGTCGGCTGCGTGGTGTAGCGACCTGACAAGGCTAGCTGTTGAGTGTGAAGTGATTCAATTTGGATAAATGATAGTCTTTCAACACGAAACTCTTTCACTGAAGACATTTTAGACCTTGAGGTGTTCCGAATTGCTTTTCATAGTGCTTAATGTGTGATTTTTTTTCAACAAAGTGGCTGAGACTTGTTTCAATGCTTTCATTCATGTTCCTTTTTTTTAATACTACAAATTCTGGCTTACCTTTAAAACATGACGGTGATTGTCGATATGTTTTCTACTTTTCTTTGCAAGTCACAGCGAGGGGTTTGTGTAGCTGGCCAAGAGTGAGACTTCAGGTGCTCATGTTGTTGGTTCTCATCCCATCTTTATGTCACCAGCCTATAAAACAATTCAAAGGATCAGTGTGTGGGATTAGTGGCATGTAGAGGAGAGGATTACAGATTACAATCATCTGAAACTTCTCCCATGTGAACTCCCAGTTAGGATTCCATAAGTGTTCATTGTTTAGGAGATTTTTACTGGGAGCTGAATTATCCACAGAGGTCTATTCCTCTCTGCTTCCACTCAGCAGAAGTGTTGAACACCCTAACATAAATAAGGCTTAAAGGAGACAGTGAGGAATAGGTTCAGCAACAACAACAAAACAATTAAATGGGTTTCTGAAATAGGGGCGGGCGTGGGGTTGTTTTTTCCACCTGGACCTTTATGCTCTGCCATTTCTCCTCTAATCATCACAGTGTAACCTGTGACAGGCTGTTACCAGAACTATCGCACCTTTACATACATGTTTGTGGAGTCCAAGCCTCCAGGAAGTGCACTGGGCCTTGAAGCCAATTTTCATTGTTGCCAGGGTCCATCATGTGATGCCCTGTGGCCCAAAAAGACCTTTTCCCATAGACTATTGGGAAATAGATGTCTGTAAATCAGTGGATACCCTTTATTAAGCATCACAACCCCCCCGTCTCGTTTTTGTACCAGGATTTGATCCATTCTGTCCGGTAGCATTTGCAAAGTCTAGAAGAGCCACAAGATTACATCATTTTGATGTCAGCCGCTTGGCTACGCTCAGCCGTACTCAGCGGCCACAAGTGTGCCTGCTCTATGGGTCCCACAGTGCAGAAGATCCGGGTACTTTCATATTATGGAAATTTAGCATTTTGACTTCATGAGTCACTGAGCAACTTTAACAAGCATTAACGGGGTCCAGTCTTCGATGCTGTATCCGGGTCTCTTAATACATCCATAGAATGGCCCTATCTAGAGCCAGTGTTTGGTTTGTCCATTCTGGGCTACTGTAGAAACCAACTCCAAAGTTGTCGAAATCCAGTGCTTGCGCAGTGACTTGAAAAAAGCCGTCTTTTGACATCAGCAAGATACGCTGTTATAGGTTAACGGGGCCTGGCAGCGTCACGGGGAAATGCGGTGGGATAAGAACGAAAATAAGGCGGTGACAGTTGAAGTGGGGCAGGCGGTAGGGCTGCTGGATGGGTCCAACAAAGACCGTGTTCACGTCCTATGAGATTGTAAAGCACTTTTCGTAAACCACACCATGTGTTTTTGAAGGGAAAAAAAACAATTCATGGTGTTGTAGCGGCGTAGTGTGTTTATTTTGAAAGAGACTGTATGTAAATGTTAAATTTCCTGTGAAAATGGAAGTGTATCTTGAAAGAAGACAATGCATGTAACAGGCAGAACTTGTGTCTCAGAACGCCAACAACCAACACATCCAGGGTACGTTTCACATCGTATCTGGACATTGAAAGTCCATGATCAAATGTCGATATGTGTCGAGTTCGGAGTGAGAATGTGTTGTAGAAACATGACGGGGCAACATGGTGGACTCCCTGGACAAGAATTCACTCCCTCTGTAGATTTAAACGGTTCATTTTAAGGTAACGAAAACACAATTCTTATTTTCAGGTGAATATAAACTTAAGAAAACATACTTCTCATGTTATGTTCCATTTCGGCCAATATATCCTCTTAAATCCTACACACTGGACCTTTCAAAAATGCACTTGATAAGGCTCAAAATTTTAGATCTAACTCACATAAGGCAACTCCACTGACTCTATCCACGCCTCCTCTCCTTGCCCTTTCAGACCTCCATTCACACACAAACACACATACTGTATATTTGCATTCTCTGGCATGACTCCTCGGTACAACACATGCACAAACATTATTCACTCTCTCATATTAACAACAGTGAGAAGATGCAAAAGTGAGTCGCTGCTCTTTCAGCAGGCTATAAAAATAGAGGCTTTTATTAACACTGATAAAAATTCCATCTTCTTATCGACAGGGGAAACGGAGAAGGGCGGGAGAGTTTTGCTGCAGCGCTGCTTAGAATAAGGATGCTGCTGGGCAGAGGGAGAGCGAGAGACACCCAGAGAGAAAGAAAGGGAGACGAGTTGGGTGCGGAGGAGGGGTGTAGGGGGGGTGTATCTGTATTAAAGTGAAGCCAAACAGAAGCAAAATGAATCTGGACAATGAGAGGACCAGATGGTGGTGCGAGGAAAAAGAACCGGGCATTGAGAGATGGAGAGAAGTGGAAGTACGCTAACTACCACCGAGAGTTAGAGAGGGAGAGGAAGACAGATGGAGAGAATGGATGGAGGCAAGGGGGGGCTGTAGGGGTAGGGAGGGTGGGATTGTCTTAACTGCCCTTGTTCGTGTAATTGAGGTTCGGTTGTAGCAGTATGGGAAAAAAACGACCGCAGTGTGGTGCAGCAGCAGAGAGTCCGCACAGCATGGATGTACAAACCGAAGGATGCCTGTGCACCTTGGGACCTGTGCTGAATGCAGGTGGAGTGGTGCAGAGCCAGAAGAGCTGATGGAGGAGGGGTGTTGGGGGGAGTGGTCGGTGAGGATGAGTGAGGGATGAGTGAGGGAGCAGGGGAGAGATGTGGAGGTTGCAGGAACAGGTGGGGAAACAGCAGGTGGTGAAGGGGTAAGGAAAAAAATGTCCTGTTAACAGCCCGGGCAGGCTGCGCCATAAAGCACCTTGATGATGCTTTAATGACCCAAACGTGCTTCTTTGTGGAAAATGAGCTAAAAATACATGGAATTAAAAACCTAAATAATTTATTAAGCTTGATATTTCAGTGGATTCCCTCATGAATTCTGTATTTATCTTTCCATGAATGCTTGACCACGAGGGATTGTGCGAAAAATATCCCCAGCCTTAATAATGTTTTCTTTGGACTCTCACCCCAATATCTCAAAATATAGTTCTGAGTTGGTACAACTCATTTCACCATTAAAGGGAAACCCCACAAATTTTGCACATCAAAGTCTGTTTATGTATTTATGCCGAGGAGTACTACTGCTTATGTGAAAAAAGTTGTTAAAAGCCTTTAGTGGCTCCAGAGGGAGCTGCATGAAATCTGATAAACTACTTCAAGTGATGTCACCCAAAACTGAGGAGCTAACATAAGCAAAACACACCCAATACAAATCTCTCATAGAACTGTCTGCAGTAAGTTGCGTTGTTTTGTGTTGGTAATGTAGGTTTTGACAAAGAGGAAGAATGCATGGAGTTAGGGTAGGCAGTTTTATTTTGGGATCATTGGGCAAAATTCCCATTATAACCTTTGGCATACTGTAATTTAAACGGTCAGAGAAAACAAGACTTCTGCACTTAAAGACTTTGGCCAATCACAGGTCATTTCAGAGAGCGAGCGATCCTATTGGCTGTTCTACAAATGCAGATGGGTGCACGTCCCTTTAATGAAAAGCCTGATTCAATGGCGCAGAATCCTGCAGAGAAAACTGCTCTTCCGGCTTTGGCAACAACTGCCTACACTGCAAAGCAACCCAAAAAAGGAGATGGACCGAGCAAAAAGAGAGGGCGACAATAACCAAAGATGGAGAGAATATTTTGCTAATAGTTTAGCTTTTTGCTGCAGCTTCAACTTCACGTTTAAGTAGCTAACATTAGCCAGAGCCTCAAATCACAGTGTGTCCTCCACCTCACTCCCCACTGCTACAGACCCCCAGCTCCAGGAGACCAGACAGCCCAGACTCCCTGCCAGATCAGCAAACTTTCTGTTACTGCTGTTACACAGTTTAGACCAGCCATTAGCCACCAGCCCGCTGTGACACACAGCACTGGGGGGTTTGCACTGGACCAATTCAGGCCGCTACAGCTGCCGACAAAAGGTTCAGAGCTGCTGCCCGCTCTCCTCCTGGGGCTGCAGTCACAGTGGCGGGAAGAGAGACAGAGAGACTGGCTGTCTCGCTAATTCTTGTCTCATTCGTGATCTGATAGACAAAGGGAGAGGGAGCAAGCACAGAGGGTCTTATAGAATGTGCTGCGGACAACACCACTATGAAATAAAAATAAATAAATCACTATATGGGAAACACTGCGTTACTGTATAAAGTGTGTGCACATGCCTGTGGTCGTCTAGTGGAAGGGGCTTAGGACAGGGAGGGGAGAGATCTTTTTTTTAACCATAGCATAAATAGCTATTTCCAAATTTATGGGAAACCCGACAAAATTATACATCTTTCAGCTACTCTCTATTTTAGAATAAATATACACTAAATAAAAGGCTAAACCTGAGTTTTAACACAGCTCATCTTTCTATACAGGTGGTAGAGATAACATGTAATGGTAACACTTAAATAATAATACAGTTACGTAGTAATACAGCTTGAAGGTTACAGTGTAAGTTTGTTGTGTGAATCAGGTACCAATATTATACATTCTTCAGTATTTAATCTGTCTGAGTTTTTAGAGACTTTACTTTGTTGTACCTCTACAGATTTGGTAGCATATTGTAACTGTGAAATATACCATAATTATTTTATAAGTTCTGCAGAATAACCTTGTTGTTAACACCATTTCTCCCAAACTCCCAGTCCTGTACCCCGCAGGTATCCAGTATAAGTATTGTGTTTTTCTTCTTTGCTCTAAAATGCCTAATTGTTATTCCCTTGATCTCCATAGTCCTGTTTTCTTCCACTACACTATATAAGTAGTATTTAATTAGTATCTTGCTCATATAACCAAATTAGGCTTTAAATTGCAGGCTGCGTTCTATCACTAATACCTTTATTTTATGTTTATAATTGACATACTGGTCCCATTAGCTCACTGATGGTAACAAATAAGCCCCAAAACAGTGGCAGGATTGAAGTACTTTTTTGTTAATCTCACAATGAAAGGCTCAAATATGTGTTTATCCCTTGAGCAAAAAAAGGAGTAAAAATGCATTACCTCCCCTTTTCTGACCTCCTTTCTACCTAATAATTTACTGAAGTCCATAATAGGCTTGACTACATTGTAAGCTGCTCAATATTGTTGTCACATTTATCATGTTTGTGCCATCTGTCTCTCCACACCATGATGGAAACAAGCCAGAGGATTCGGCTCGACCTTGCTGCACCTGACACATACTGATGACTTAGTATTCAAGTGTCCTCCCAAGGTATCTGAGTTATCGTCAACCTCATCGTTCCCACGCACTCATGTCTGGCCTGGCAAAAAGGCAGTGGGACTCTGCCTTAGACACAATAATACGCTCAGGCGAGATAGAGAAATTGGCTCTCTAAGGAGGCGAACACTCGTCCAATCAATCTCTCCACAAAGCAGAGTTCTGCCTGAATATTTCCAAGAGGCACCCCTGCCCTGTCCTCCTTTGTAGCTGCCACAATGAAATCCTCGGTGGAGCCTTGTACTGATCAAAGGCCATTCCCTCCATCTTTTAACAAAAAATGAAGGACATCCATTCTTATTAAACCCTCTGTTGCCTTTTATTGAGACAAGTCCGAGTCTTTAGGGCAGGCGTGGCGTGGGCACACAATGGGATGTGAAGTGATACTGCGGGGCGCAGCAGCCTTTAAGACAGCTTTGTTAAGTGTTGACAAGATAAACATGGAGCCCAAATCCAAATGTCCTCATGAAATATGCATCTTTCCAAAAGGATACAGGCCATGTTTATCTAAAAGGCTGTGTGCTGCCAGGGCTAAAACATGAGAATCCACCAGTGGCCTTATTTTCCCAATTTCCCAGTTATAGAAATAACACGAGCAGAGGCTGTGATGACAAAGCGAAATGTTCTTTGCAGCTGGTTGTGCAGTTTCATCCAATACTGCCATCTGTGTTCCCAATGGTTTGGTTCTATCTGTACATTTCCTGCAGATACTTTGAAGCAAGAGACCACAGGACGTCTTATGACTCAGGCAGCAAAAGAGTGTGATGAGGGACTGAAACCTCGACCTTCACTGTGTTTGCTTTAGTGTAAAATCATGATGAAATTTAATGAAATGTTTTCATTTTCATTTTGAAAGTAATCATGTTGAACCAACAGCCCCAAAACCCAAAGATATTTAACTTTAAACTTCTGTTTGGGGTTCTGGAGACTCTGCGTCCATTCAACAGCTCATAAAAACATCTTTTAAAGGTATAGTTCATCCAAACTCAGTATAAATTGTATGAGGGGCTGATTAAAAATTGTGAGGGGGCTTTTTTTCATATAATAAAACTCACTGATTGAAGCATGCAAACGCCTCAGAAAGGCCTAATTATATCAACAAAAGGCTATTGTTTCAAAATCAAAGAATACATGTATTAATCACTTACTTAAGAACGTAGCACCAGCAGAGCGCTAAGTATTTTTTTGAGCTTATGAACAATTCTTAAAATCAGCAGGGGGGAGGCACGAACACACAGCTGCTTGCAGCTTGCAGCTCTCACTCTCTGTATCTCTCTCCATTGATGTAATCCACTCTGTTTCGGTACTATGGACAGCGGGGCCCGAGCTGTTACATGTACCTCAGCCAATAACCTACTTTTGTTGTTTCTTCTATTCTTTTATAGATACATAAAGATTAAACAGAGGGTGCAAAATGCAGCTAAGGGGGCTAAGCCTCCTTAAGACCCCTTGTGGTGCCGGGCCCAGTACTCATCTCCCTAAGCTATCTAGAAAGTTAAAGGAATACTTTGCCAGTTTTCAACCAGTTTTGTATCCCAACAGAGTGAGTAGTTTTTATGAATGACCTTTGGTAGACTTCTCTACATTTTACCAGTGCCCAGATCTCCCAGCTCAACTCCGCTGGATGATGCCAAACATGCTGGCTCTATGGCTGTTGCTTGAGCTATAGATTGAACTTCTGCATTTTCGTATGTCCAACACCACGGACACGAAGAGTATAGAAGTAGATAGAGAGGGTTGAACTGCTCCTTTCTCTCTTTCTATCTCTAAAATTCAGACCAAACTGAGATCACCCTGCAAAAACAGGCAGTGCTGATCAAATATAACCCAAGACTCTGTCACTGCATTGCCTATTTCTCGCCTCCATTGTTTTTAGAAACATATTTTAGCTTAATGACTGTAGTACAAGATTGTTTGTAACCAGTCGGCCGCCACATTTTCAAAATGGACAAACTTGCATTACGTCATCCAGCAAATCTTAGTGCCCTGATTAGCCTAACGTGAGAATTTGTGAACAGGAAGTGGGTGCCATACATCAGATCAAACAATAAAATAAGCAGGTGCTGCTCAAATATGAACCAAGGTGCCGTTACTGGTTTTGAAGTCTCATAGACCTACATTCAAGATCAAGATTAACCTTCTAGAAAAACAACATTGGGAAAGAGACATCTGTATATCAAAGAATACATTTTATGAGCATCACAACCCCTGCAAAATGATTCGATGCACTTCCAGGATTTGATCCATTTGGTCCGATATTATTTTGAAAGTCTACAAGAGCAGCACAATTCAATCATTTTAAGGCGCTCCATTGGTGGATGTCTCTGCTCTATGAGCCCTATGAAGTGGAAGATCGGAGTAATTTCATACCATGGAAATCAAGCTTTTTTGGCTCCGTGCGGCACTGAGCAACTTTCATATGAATAAAAAGTGTATTCTGTTTTCTTCTACATCCCATGGCCAAACTGGCGAAGCCTGCATTACGTCTCCCACCAGCAGGAGCGTTTATTGGTCAGTGCGGCGCAGAGCATTCTGTTAGTTGTCAGTTTTCTACCTCTGGAGCAAAAGCAAATGCCACAGGACTTCTCCTCTGTTTTCTTTGGTCATGTAGCACCTAATTCAAAAGTATTTGTATTTTTCTACAGCATAGACTGCTGAATTTTATAAGCCCGACCAGCAGCAGTGACATACTTGGCGAAGCGCATACAAAAAGAAAGCATATCAGTGCGAACATTGATGGAGGATGAACGCATGCGTACAATGAATTCCTTCACAGTAATTTCCCTTCCGTTGAGCCCACAAATGGGTACATGACACTTTTTAAAAAATATATATATTATGAATATTTCTGTCTTCCATTGACGTCTGTTTGGACTGATATGCTTTCATTTTATGGGCAATCTGCTCTCCTTAATGTAATTCAATATTGAATTATTTCTGGGACTGCAGAGAGCTTAGGGAGGTGAGTACTATCTATAATTTATATTGTATTTTGGGTGAGCTATTCCTTAACATTGTTTTTCCAGCTTGATTCTTAACTTTTACTAATTTTATAAAAATTGTTTACAAACATGATGCTGAACTGATGATATGACAAAAACCAATGTCACATTATTTCCATCTCAGAGACCGTGGCAGTAAAACATAATTAAATACAATGGATTTTCATACGCTCTATATTTGTGATTTACTTTTTACGCATCACTACACTCCTTAAATCCCAAATGAGTTTAAATGGATTTCTGTTAATGGAGTTTCATAACAATTTGTTCATAAGAGCCCTAACGGGAAGTTAAACCTCTCTGGGGTCTCACTGACCTCCAACAGAATTAACATCAGTGTAGGATAAAGTACTGTAAATCTTTGGTTATGAATGGCTTATGACAAACAGAACATTCCTCTTCACGCCTTCCATACTTTCTATACCCCAAACATAGTTTCTCTACCTTTGACACAGAAAAGTGAAGAGTGATACTAATGGTGGAGGAAGTACTCAGATCCTTTACTTAGGCTAAGGAAAAGTAATAATACCACAGTGTAATAGTACTCTGTTAAAGGCAAAACTTCTACATTCAAAATTCTACTTCAGTAAAAGTATTAGCAGCAAAATGTACTTTAAGTATCAAAACTAAAAGTGTTCACTATGCAAATGGTCCATTTCAGAGTGTTCAGTTTAATCTGGGCAATTTACAACTCTATTATTTTTCACAAGTACAGCAACACCAGCCCATAGATGGATTACTGAATGGGCCTACTGGGAACAGACCCAGGCATGCCCAAAGCATTAAGGGCCCCACCAGCCTTCACCTGCAAAATGACACTCAAATGAACACATACTGATGAAAACAGACTCAGAATAATGTAAAGATGTGAAAATGACTACAAGGAGACATAAACTGACTGCAAGGAGACAAAATGACTACAAAGAGACACAAAATGACTACAAGGAGACATAAACTGACTGCAAGGAGACAAAATGACTACAATGAGACACCAAATGAGTACCAGGAGACACAATATGACTACAAACAGACACAAAATGACTATAAAAATGGGCAAAACAAACCCAAACAGACACAAAATGACTACAAAAAGACACAAAATGATCAAAAAGGACACAAAATTGCCACAAAGAGACACAGAGCCACAAAATAATGCAGAAATACTACAAAGATTTAGAAAAAAAAAGAAGCAAAACCACTGCAGAATCTGTGTGTCTTGTGCCTATGTAGGTGAGGTGGTGGGGCCTTTTGCATATCTGTGCCCAGGGGGCCCATTCTCTTATAATCCGCCCATGTTCCAGCCTAAACAGATCTTATCATCTACTGAACCCACCTGTGAGGGTATGAGAGGCCTTTAATCTATAACGTTACACTACCACAGCAGTTAAATAAATGTAGAGGAGTAAAGAGTACAACATTATCCCCTAAATGTAGAGGATCAGAAGTATAAAGTGGCAGTGTGTTAAGTAGGCACAATACTTGAGTACGGGCAATCCAGTAAAAGTAAAAAACTGTATGTTGCCTCATATCATTAATATTCTTCAAATGATACACTGCACTAAAGGTTAAAAACAAGCCAGTGCATTAGCTAGTATACCATCTGTCACGTTGATTAGGCTCCCATGTGGCTAACTGATAAATACAGCAGCCGGAGATCACCAGCTTTAATTATAGATCTGTTTTCTCACCCCCATATGCCTGGGAACCCAATTAATGCGTGTAGTGCACACTTGTCACACTGACACCATGATACATGTTGGTGCATGTGAATTCTCAGCAATCTCTTGCTGACCAGTAATTATGAGACGCTGTCCACATAACAAGATTTCTAATTTGAGTCAAGTCAAAGCCACTGCTACTTTATATCTTGCCTGTTACAGTTCTGCATGGAGGTAATGTCTGATTTAATTGTACATGCCAAAGATTAAAAACAGATTGTTTTATGTTGAGTTGGAGGTAGATTTCTTTTTATATACTGAATCTGCCTTGAAAATATGTAAGCTGTAGGGTTGTGAACAATATGCTTTCAAGGCCACTAATAGATTGACTCTTGTCAATCATGACAACTGATTATTAACCGGAGAGTTATTTTAACCTAACCCATGATCTTTCCCTGAACTTAACCAAACCTTAAAGGGAAATTTCGGTTTATTTCAATCTGTCTCCTGTCGCCCTAAATTTGTTTCAAGTGACTAGTGACATAAAAATAATAGTTAGCATGTTAGCCATTAGCCTAGATACAGCCGGGGAGCATAATAGCGTCAGACCTGTTAAAACGTAAGTGAACGGGCAACCTTCAAGTGCAAAGTTAGTCCACCAAACAAGCTTTTTTCCCACAAAGACCGCCTCATATCGTTAGGATAAATGTCAGAGAACATATAGAAAATGACATGTAAACGTGTTGTCTTACCTTACCGGTGTTGTGTCCCTACTGGTTTCCAATTTAACTGGTTTCCTTACCGAACAGCCGCAGATGTGCTGCGCCTCCGTCAGCAGATTCGTCACAAATTCATAAACATACACAACATATTACTGGCGATTTTAAAGTCGCAGCCCACATCTACCACAGCGAATATGCTTCTGTAAGTGAGCACTACATACCAGCGACATTAAAAAAAGAAAGGAAAGAAAACATGATATACACAAATTTGCTTCAAGCTGGACTCGATATCACGTCAACAAAAGGCAATATAACACTAACCGCACGTCTACCTGTGTGAGCCACTGAGACGCACAAAATACACGGCTTTCCTCAGGTATTAGTAAGTTACGTCAGCATCCAGGTAACATTTTGATTTGGGCTGACCTGAGACAACTGGTTACCCTCGGCTTGCCTTGAAAATATCCAAGCATATTTATCAGTGTTTCTTGTTCCTTTTCCACGAGTCTACAAACATATTCAGTGCCACATTACAGTCTGTACAACACTGCAACCAACTGAAACTCCTTCCATGTGCCAAGCCTGTGGAGGAAGAACTGTAACCAACTCTAAAACATAAATATCCATCCATATGTAGATCCAGTGTTTGGTTTGTCCATTCTGGGCTACTGTAGAAACAACATGGCCGACTCCATAGAGGAGGACCAGCTCTGTATGTAGATCTAAACAGGTCATTCTATGGTAACGAAAACACAGTGATTCTTAGTTTTTTAGGGGATTATGCACAAATAAAAATGTAGTTATGAATTCCATTTCTGCCGATAGATGCTTCTAAATCCTACACACTGGACCTTTAAAGAAATAGTTAGCAATTTTGGGAGATAAGCTTATTTGCTTTCTTGTCAAGAGCTGGATGAGAGGATTGGTTCCACTCTCGTATCTGTCTACTGAATATAAAGCTATAGCACATAGATGGTTAGCTTAACTTATGATAAAGAGTAAAAATGACAGGAAACAGTAGCCTGGCTCTCTATAAACAGAAAAAAACCCTTCCTATCAAGCACCGCTAAAGCTTTCTAATGCTATGTTCACACTGCGAGTGACACAGTAACAGGCTATGAGTCAGTTTCAATGGAAGTCGGTGACATGAAGCTTCAAACTGACAGCTGACACAAACTACAGTTGAGCTGGCCTCGACTTCTTCTAGTAAATAACACTTCAAATGTCAAATAGTCATTTTAACACTGTAGTTATAGCAAACAAGACAACCAGTGAGCTTCAGAGGCGCAGGTAGGTGGATTCTGTAGCTGTTTCTACATGTTCACAGACGGTATGCTTCATTAAGCTAACTAGCTCTTGGCTGAAGCTTAATATTTAATGCACACACATGTGAGTGGTATCAATATTCAATCTCTCATCTAAGTCTTAACCATAGCAGTGTCAAATCAGAAAAGCAATGGTTATATTTTTTAATTTAAAGGTCCAGTGTGTAGGAGTTGGGGCAGCAATTGGCAGAAATTGTATATAATATTAGTAACTGTTTTCCTTCGGTTATAAAAAATAAGAACTGATGTGTTTTCGTTACCTTATTATGAGCAGTTTTTTATATATGTATGGAGCTGTTCACACTTGTCACACGGGAGAAGTTTCAGTTCTGCAACCTCTTCGCTTCATGCCACTAAATCCTACACACTAGATCTTTAACAGCAGGGACTGTAGTATAAAATGTAAATTAGCTATGACTACATTTGGCAAGTAAATGAAAAATGTTTAAAAGAAATCTGAATAAAGAAAGAGTGTTTTCCATTTGTGGCAGCTGCTGTCCAGAAGTTGAAGATCTGCAAAATGCTTTTTTTTGAAAATCACCAATTCTTTCATTTCTCTCCAGTTTTGTTCTCTGACATCTCTATTGTCACAGAGATTTTATTCCACCTGTGGTTCCCATCTCTCTCTGCTCTTCTCACAAAAGTAAAAGTACAGGAGGTTCCAAAGTGGGGTGTTGGAAGCGAGAAAAAGCAATATCTGAGCATCGATCAGCAGTACTGCAGCCCCCCGCAGAGGTCTCATTAGTGCTATAAAGCAGTGAAAATCTCACTTTGTGCACTTTGTGTCATAATCGCATCAAAAAAGTGAAATTGGCTGACACTTGAGACATCACCCGCAACGTGTAGAGAAATCAGGGTGGATTTGCAGCTGTGAAACTCACTTGAGACTAAAGAGGTTTAATCTGGTTAATTACTGAAGCAGACAGAGTGATTGGGCAGTCAGGAGGGGGCTCTTTAATTAGGAAACAAGGCCCACCATTTCTTTAGAGGTTGATTGGCCCCTTGACATTCATGTAGCTGCACTGATGACACTGAGGATAGTTCAACTAAATATGTATTATTGCACTTTAGTCTGGGTTTTTAATTTATCAGGGCTGAAATGATTACTTTACTGGCATGTTGTCTGTTATTGGCTCCACACGTCTGAGGGTTTTTGAGGAAAACTTCTGCTCCTGAGTCAAATTAGACTCTGATTATTGCGCTGGAGTCTTCAGCCGAGAGGCAATTACACCAAACTTAATATTTCTAAAAACCAGTTTCAGTTTTAATGCCTGAGATCAATGCATTCAACAAACATAATCTGCACCTGGACCTCGGAGACTGATCGGTTTTATAACGCAACAGCATTAAAGCTGTACGCTGTGTCAGTGCTCCCTCCTGCCTGATCAGGAACTGGGCTGCGTTTGATCACTCCTCCTGTGCACCAGTTTTACTTCCCCGGCGCATTCAAAGCTGTTTGATTCTGCGAAGTACAACACAACCCCCGTTTTTTTTTTTTTTTTTTTTTGTAGCCCTGCGTTTTTTGGCCCGCCCCATTCTATTTGATGCACAGGCCTTTTGAAATATTCACTGCTAACCCCTTCCATCTTATTACCTGCGTATCCAACTGGATATACAGTGGCAGAGGGCCCCCTGCTATGCAGCTGAAGTGTGGGTGTGTGTGCGAGCAGAAAAAGCTCAGAAACCCTCTTTTATTTGATTAATCCTCTTCTTAACACAGCCTTCTATGTCCGCTCTTCGGGGCAGCATTGGGCGCTTTGAGCCTGCTCGTGACTAAGCCCCTCTCACCCCGGGTGGATTTGCCATATCGAGGAGACCGGTGGACATGGTGGTGATTTGAACTGGTCAATGTTGGCGGAAGATGAGGGGAGGTGAGGATGAGATGAAAGGGGAGGCGGATAGCAAGAGTGCAGATAGGGTAAAAGAAGGATGACAAGGTAAGGATGCAAAGGGAAGCGGAGAAAATGCGGGAGACGGGGCCACTGAGAGAGAGTGATGTGAGAGTTGGTGGGGAAAAGTGAGAGCTAATGATGGGAAGAGAGGAGAAGACGGAAGAGGAGGAGGCTGAGGTGTAGCAGAACAAGGGGGGGAGGCTTTAGGGAATGAGGTGTTAATGATGGGAGTGTAGGAGGAGGAGTGAGGAGAGGTGAGGGTGTGAAAGAAGGGAAAGAGCAGCACAATTAAGAAACAAGGAATTAAAATGTCAAGGAAGTCGTCTGGGAGAACGAGAGAGACAGAGTGAAGGAGTGTTAAGGGGTTTATAGATGGCCTTGCTCAGCTGAAGCGTGAACACATACACTCACACACAAACACACACAGACACACACACACACACACACACACACACACACACACACACACACACACAGGTTGGGGCAACGAGGCTGAGTGACACAAAGGACAACAAACACACTCATGAGCACCTCCAGGACTGAGAGAAGAGGGCTGCTGATAGCCGGCTGGTCTGACTCAGGAGTGAAACTAAACATAAAAGATTCATTATTTTTATGATTAAATGATTATTTGTTTAATCTACAAAATGTCAGGAAATAATTAAAAATGCCCAAAACAATTTCCAAGAGCTCAAGGTGACGGCTAAACTCAAAGATAATTCACAGAGAGGCTTTTTCTTAAAAAGACTTCAAGGCTGTTGACAACCATAATTTGTTTTTAAAGAAGACTTTTTTTTGGCATTTTTGCCTTTTTTTAATAGGAAAGGTGAACTGGAGTGAGAGCGAGGGGATGATGTGCAGCAAAGGGCTAGAGTTGGAATTAAAGCCGAGGCTGCTGCGGCAAGGACGCAGCATTTGTACATGGGACACCCGCTTTCCCAGGTGAGCTAGTTCGTGCTCTGTGACCAACAAAAAATTGCAACCTCGCCAATTCAAGTCCAGTATGAGACCTTTGCTGCAGGTCATTTCTCATCTCATTTCCTGTCATCTCTCAACTGTGAACTCTGTAATTAAGCCAAGTATCCTCATACAACAGTTTATACGATATCTTAGAAAAATGCACATGCAATGGTTCCTATGATATCCTACAAATTAGCGCCCCACAAATGATGTTACATAACATAAAGTTACATACTGAAAGATGAGTTATGGAGGTTTGGTTTAGGCACGTAAAGTTAATGTGGTTAGGTTTGGGAAAAGAAACACGGTAACGCAGGCCTCCAGACTGCGCCTAATTGGTCGCATTTTGCAACCTTTTTTGGAGGCCGTTTTTTAACTAGGAGCACCAGCGCGACCTACAAATCCACCCCTCTCCCCCTTTTTCTTTCCTTTTTTTTTTATAATTGCATTTCATGGAGGAGCGGAAGCGAGTGTCTCTGTGTGTGTGTGTGTGTGTGTGTGTGTGTGTGTGTGCCTGTCATGTGTGTCTGGATGCGCACTGTGAGTTTTTCACAAGAAAAAATAATCCAGAAACTCCTGTTGGTCTGTGCCAGTTTCCCAAACTTCCAACGACGATAGTTCAGAGGACGAGTCAACAGGTGATGTCGCAGCACCGAAAAAGCCAAAGCCCTATCAATTCCGACAAGAATGGCTCACTGAATTTATATGGTTGAGAAATTGTAAAGAAAAGAAAGTGATGTCCTGCATGTACTGCTCTCAGTGCGGTCCGAAATTTGCGTGGAAAACTAAATTCGCCGACTCCACCACACACTTCGAACATGAAACGCTGGTTAAGCACAACAACAGCATCAGGCATAAATTATGCAGGGACAGATGCAATGATGGAGCAAAAGCGCTGCTGCACACATCATTTAAGAGGCAGGCAAGTAAAAATAGGTCTGCAGAAGAGGCTGAAATGACAATGAAATTCATTCAATTCAAATGAAATATTTGTTTACTTGTTTTGTTGTGGTCGTGCTGTATTGACTGTAAGTTACAAGTTACTGACCACATACTTAATGTTTACATTTGTTAATTTATTATTTGGTGCCTGTGTTGAAGGAAGCCCTTTAATTTACTGTAATGGTGTTTTCTTAAGCACTAGCCTACTGCACTTTATTACTGTTTCATTTGAAATAAAGCAGTACATTGCTATTACTGTAAATTGTCTGTGTTTATTGCTAAATTATCAGTAATGCAGTTAATATAGACAAAATTATGAATATGTTGTGTCGATATAGATAGTGCTCCTAAATTTTGTGCTGGTGCTCCTAAAATTTTCAGTATGGAGCACTGGTGCTCCTAGTGGAAAAAGTTAGTCTGGAGCCCTGCAACGACAAACCTTAAAATGACTCAATGTTCTTTCAAATTTCACACTGTTCCTAAGGTCCCGATCACAAAGTAAGCATTTTGTAGGTTGCAGAACACGAGGTGCTTCACGCTGCCTTGTTCTTAAAAAGTGAATGCCATGAGTAAAAAACCCACTTGCTGCACCTTTTTATTGTTGCCAGGCAACCACCCCATCACCTCCTCACACTAACCTTCCCATGTAATCAATCTAATGTTGTTTTTTTCCCACAGTAATTAGTATCCAGTTCCTAAAATGTTGAAGCAGAGGGTAGGTGCTGCAGCTCTGGTTGAGGGTGAGAAGCTGTTAGTAAACAGTTTGTTGGTCACAGGGAAACAGAGATCTGTGTGGGTACATGAGACCCTAAAAAAGAGGTTGGATCATGGGGAGTACCCCCATTTGGTCCAGGAGCTTCACCACGATGACGGCTGTTAACAGGTATATTTTAGCGTAAGTCAGGGGAAGTTCAACAACCTGCTGTCTATCGTCGGGCCATATAGCTCTGCAATTTAAGTATGTAAGTGCGATGTTTTTACCACTGAGAGAAATGCTGGCCAAAACCATGGAAATATAGCCCAAGTTGTCACAAAGTAAAACTATCCCTTTTACAATTAATTGGATTACTAAATCAGTTTTCTGTCAATCAACTATGAATCTCCGAAACTATCACTGAAAACCCTGGATTGTGTTTAATGGCATTTTCATATTTTTGTTATTTTCTACAATATTTGTGCATGACAACCCTTTATGTACAAGTCCAGTCAGTGTTGGTGGTTAATGTAGTCACTTGAAGTAATAAATCCCTTACTGTGTGCTATATTGACTCATATATATGAATGCTCCTGCTTATGGAACCATGCCAGCAGTGCCTACACGTACCGCGATGCATTGCACGTGAGCCAAAATAAAGCATTAGGTGACAAAAATATTCACTCACTGATCATCTGCCCTCTTAGCCCTGTTGGTCTTGGTTGTCTTTTCCAGTTTACTTTCAGGATTCTGATAAAGGTCTCCAGCACACAAAACTTTTAATACATAGTAATGCATGCACAGGCTCTCTTGAGGTTTGTGTTGGTGACAGCATCCAACAAAAACTGCCCACGCTGAAATATGTTGCAACAGAATGATATAGCTTCTGTTGGTGTTGGAGGACAATTTGAGCAAAGGCACAGGAAGTCGGAGTTTGCTTTTGACAGCTCCGGTTCTTTAGGGTCCCTGGTGACTCTTTCCTCTAGCACGGCTCATGCCAACCCATTTTCATTCAGAACTCATCAAATAAGATTTGTCAGTGATTCTGGCATCAGATACTTATGCACAAAGGCACCTTTTGTGGCAATGTGATATGCCGCTGGCAACAATTTAATGTAAAGAGTTGGAAAGTCCCTACAGGGTGGGCGGGAGGGGAGGTGGCTGTGTCCAACAAAATCTGGACATTCACCTGGGAGCCTGCTGTTTGCTTCCTGTCAGTTTTAAGCCAAACCATGATGTTGTTTTCAAAACCTCACCACATGCTTTAGGAGATACACATAAAACAAAGTGTTTAACCGCCATTGTAAGTGTATTTTGAAAAAGACTGTATGCATCTATGGAGCAGAAACTGAACATTTCCTACAAAAATGAAAGTGTATCTTGAAAAGACGTAAACTGACACACCATCCAGCAACATCAACAACAGATGCACAAGGTTACTAAGCGCATAATATTTAGACGCAACAGTCCACTTGGGTTGCAAACATCTCGCTAAAGGCTTTAAAATACTTATCCAGAAGGTGGAGAGGTTTGAAAATGACCAAAACATATGCATTAAGTCTGCTGGCTGGCCTCTACATCGAGGCCGTAACAGCGCAACACTCGGATAGATCTTTGCCAGCCTAGCATTAGTAAGATGAGCTCTGTGTACCACTTTCAGTTGTATTAAGCTATGTTTAGAGGATGTGGATGATGCATGTTTCAAGTCTAAGATGTCGTCCCATTGGTCATCTGTAAGAGCTATTCCTAGATCAGAGTGCCAGGCCATTTTTATATTTTAAAGAGAGTGCGGATTAATATCGTTAATGAGCTCGTACATCAGGGATATCGAATCCTCTATGAGACAACAAGGAAGTTTTTGAGCAGCATTTAGAGCACAATCCCTTGATAACCAGAGGTGAAGACTAGAATCCCAGCTGAAAGAGCCTGGAGTTCTTCTTGCCTCCAACACATCACTGTAACGTCAAATGACGGTGCTCAGTGCAGGAAGAGGTGTGGTGCAGTGGTAAGCATCGTCACCTCACAGCGAGAGGGTTCCTGGTTCGAACCCTGGGGTGGGGGAGCCCTTCTGTTCAGTTTGCATGTTCTCCTTGTGTCAGTGTAGGTTTTCTCAGGGTACTCCAGCTTCCTCCCACAGTCCAAAGACATGCAGGTTAATTGGTGACTCTAAATTGTCCGTAGGTGTGAATGTGAGTGTGAATGGTTGTCTGTCTCTATGTGTCAGCCCTGTGATAGTCTGGTGACCTGTCCAGGGTGTATCGCATCTCTCGCCCAATGTCAGCTGGGATAGGCTGACAAACTATTTTAATGATAAACTATTTTTACCATCAACACTGATTCGACACCCCCATAAAAGGTGGCAAATGTTCCCTTTAAGGTTCGGGAAAGATCCAGATTGGATAAAATAAACCCCACACATTAACTGCTGGTCCGTGACAGGACACAGACTCTGGTCTCCTGCATGAAGGTCAGACACACCACACACCCATCCACCACCCCGACCTCCACACTCTCACTCCCTGGATGTAAATCACGACCTGCAGAAGCATGTGATATGAACACAGCTCCTCAGGTGCCGGCTGTGAGTTTCAACACTTGGATGTGGAGCATTCGTTACTGTGAATGCAGCCTCACGAGGACTGCCCACTGTTTAACAACTCTCTGATTGAACGAGCCCACTGGTTCTTCTGTCACCTCTCTTTGCTTTGTTGACCCACTCTGATTATTTCCATCTCCCTGCACTCCTCCTCCCCAGCCCCCATCCTCCTCCCCATCTTACGTCTCATGCCTCCTTGTCGGTAACGCTGCCTGCCACTGCATTTTGTCATGCCGCTCTCATGGGACTGTTTGTTACTCTTTCTACCGGCTGGCCCTTTCTTTCCTTCTCTGCTCTCCTTCCTCCCCGCCTCTCTCTGTCTATTAATAATTTATGCCACTCTTGCTCTGCAGGGCAGTCCTCATTGGTCTCCATTTCTCTCTCCTCCAGTTCTGATTTGTTATGCCACTACCATTCCCTCGTACACGTCTCATTGGTCACTGTCCGCTGAGCTTTCCATTACCCTCTCTCTTGCCTTCCTCCCACTTCATCCCCCCACCCCTCCCCATGTCGTTTGATCTCATACTTTGGCTGTCAGAGATTTGTTTCTCCCTACAGCACCCTACTGAGGTGTTTTTCATCTGCGACGCCTTTATCAGCAGAGAACACAAAGGGTGCGCAGCACTGGGAGGCTGCGTGTGGGGCCAGCAGTTTCGGTTTGGTCCATATCTCCGTTCAGGGGGAATTATTTAGGCAGTGTTGCACACACAGCGCAGGTATTGCCATTTCAATCGGTCATTAGTATCACCTGAATGCACCAGAAGGCATATTAGCAGGCTGACTGGGAATATGGGGCCATTATTGGAAAACAGAGAAGGCATATGCTTTGTGAAATACTGCACTCCTGTTTCCCGTTAAATGTGATAGTGTGTGTGTGTGTGTGTGTGTGTGTGTGTGTGTGTGTGTGTGTGTGTGTGTGTGTAAAAGAAAACTAGGACCAATTTATGGAAATACCAAATCATGACAAAGGAACTTTGAAGTCACTGAATCACAGTGATACAGGCAGCTACGCTGGAAAATCAGTTTCCACTGAACGTTAACTAGCAGGAAGTGTCAACTTTAAAAAGATGCGTAACAATTGCCTCTTTATTATGTGAACTCTAATGGGACTAATTACCAAAAAAACTGTAAAAACATTTCATGTCTTCGTGTCATGTGCTTACAGCTATCCGACAGCATAGACGGTATCCTGATCTCTTTGATACGTGATAATTGAGCCTGTCTGCACCAGAGAAAATTACAACATCATTCGTTTCTTCAAACACTTCACATGTCTTATGTTCACGTTTTACTGACAAACGAGCCCCTGCAGTGGTGAGAGTGATGACTGCCTTCAGCAGCAGAGGCAGAAACAGTGTGACATTGTTTTGTTGTCGCCAAAAAAAAAAAAAAAAAAAAAATCAGTCTGGTCAGAAGGAAAAAAAAACAACAACAGGAAGATCATTTGTGAATCTTGTGAAACAGGTGGTGTTGGGAGTGACTACTTGAAAGACAAGTTGGCAAACTACTGTGGGTGAAGAGCTGATGCTGCATTCACAGTATAACTGCTGAATGGGAGAAACAGGAAAAACTCCCGATATTCTGACATAGGAGCAATCAGGCATTATTCCAAGATGGTTATCCCCATGGTACATAACCCACCGTTGCAGCTCACTATTTTCATTGTCTAATTTTTAACTTTGTGAATCACTAGCACTTTATGCAGGCAGGCTTGTTTAATGCTCTTGTATAGTTTTTAATTTTTAATTTCATTCTTATATCTTACTATATAATGACAAAAACTCCTTCTTTCCGCCATTTTGAATTGTTTGAAAAACACTTCAAATGGATCTCTTCCTAGGAAGTTTGAGCGATCTGCATGAAACTGGGTGAACATAATCTAGGGATCAATATCTAAAGTTCCCTCTTGGCAAAAGTTGGAAAACTTCCTAAAACTGAGCTTCTATAAGGCAATGAATATTGCGGAGGGCGTGGCTCATCACATAAAGGTGTATAACATCTCAAGGGTTTCACCCATCACCACGCAACTTTGTAGGCATATGACCACACATAATCTGAGGGGACCCCTCCATTATTGACCCCATCAAACAAAATGGGGGCGCTAGAGAGCTAATTTCTTATCTAGGCCTGACCGCCATATGGATTTTTACTAAACTTGGTAGATATGTAGAACAGGACGCCTCAAGGTGACTGGAGAAATTTAACTCTAATTGGCAACTGGGTGGCGCTATAACAACAGAAAAATGCTTAAAAATGGCTCAAATGTGACCGATTGCTGTGGCTCCCCCTGTGGACCAATGTTTGGTTTTTTTTCTAATTTTTGGTATGACTAAGTCATGGTATGGTATGCTGTACTCAGTGGGTGTGGACTAGTATATCTTATTATTTATTTCTTTAACTTTGTGCTACTGCAACAAACGAATCTACCTGCTAAAGATTAATACATTTTTAATTTACCTTCCAACCATGTAGCCACACCAGATAAATACTGAAAACTAGCTTCTACATTACAAATACGTAGTGATCTGTTAATCAGTCCCTCCAGGATGTTGCAATGTTGTGATTGCAGCCAATCCCCATTGAGTTCTGCACGACAAATCTGTCGAATCCCCACAACTTTACAGCAAACGTGAATATGTAAAATGGGTAAAATCGCATTTAATTGTAAAGCTGCACACAGCTTATTGATCCACTCAGCACCTTCATGCACCATGTCTCTCTCTGTTTATCATCAGACTACTGCTGCAGGAGTGTGAACTCTGCACCTGGGACGTAGTCACGCAGACAGTGACAGGGCTAACAGCTAGTATCACATGGCTAACATTACCCACCCATTATTAAAGGGTTTAATGAGAGAGTCGAGCTGTCCCTGCCCCCAACCACCACCATCACAAGTAGATTCTAATTCTGTGGGAAACACGAATGCTCATAAAAACAGGCTTCGAATAGCCTGTTAGTCAGATAGTCAGACTGAAGCTCCCAGAACCTTCAGTCTGACATGGCTTCCATTGAAGGCGATTTACAAGGGGGAGGGAATTTGATTTTTTCCCTAACCAATCAGTAGAGATCAACGACTCACCCAGAATCTAACGTCATTAGTATCCATGCCTCGGGGGTGCCGAAAACAAGCGAGCATTGCCCGTTTAAAATGTCTCCATCGTCGTGCACGCCCAGCTGCATCGCCGTTAAATCCAGTTTAGCAGCTTCCTTAATTTGGTCCTCCATTAACGCGAGTAGTGGCGAAATACCTTGATAGCATCGTTAATGTGGTCTGTAGGATCTGTAGCAGTCGCCATTGTTGCTATCCTCACCAGTTACCCACCGGCGCACAGCTTGACATCAGCGTGGCGCTGATTGGCTAATCGCTAGACCCGCCTCCACACCCGGCGTTCATTGGTCCGTCCATCGTTTGGACGAGATAAATCGCAAATTCATTGCAGTATGCCAGACCAGAGATGCAAGCCTACTCAGTTGAGTGGGCGGGGTCTGTGGTCTGGAACCAGGCTAGGCTTCAAATGCAAGACAGCATCGCAAGTATTTTTGCACATTTCCACTTGCCCCTTAAATGTATTTACACAAGAAAGCCGAGACACATTATAACATTCAGTGTGATTTTTTTTTAGAAAAGCTGCCATGAAATCAGGCACTTCAGGCCACAACAATCACCACAACAGCCTCCGAAATCCTGGAGGGACCGGAATGAGCTGAATTGATTTTATTGAATTCCATTTAGATGTAACTGGCAGTGATGGTGGCTTTGATGAAGCCATGTTGCTGCTGCATTTGTTGACATGAGGGAGTATCATACCAATATCTCTCCTGACACGGAATTTCAACTCGGACATTTATACATTTTTAAACCTTGGCTGCTCTAAATTATGATCTGAATTCCATGCAGCATAACTGGTTAGATGCTAGCAATCCTTACAAGCGCTAAGTTAGCTTGTTTGCTAACTGGACAGAAAGTCATTAGTGATATTGTATCCATGACTCTTGTCTCAACTGAACTGAACTGCAAATCATGCCAAGTCAATGGAGCAGGTAATAGACAGAGGAGAGTTATAGAGGAGTGGGTGGTGCAACCAGCTAGTACGATAACTGCATCCATTTTGGACTCACTATGTCTCTGTTCCTTTGAAGGTCAGCACCAATGTTGCCAAATGAGAAATGTTAAATTACTGTACCAAAGGCTTAACGTTATTGTATTGTTTTCTGCTGCTGCATCACGTGCTGCATTCACCTACATGCCATAAGTCCGACTTTGCAGATTTGTGGTCACCAATAGGACACAAAAAAATGTCTTAATTACTATGTTAAATATTTCATCAAATGAGGCTGATCTGAGAAAAAGAAACTTGCATGTCAGAAGATATTGTCATGTCAGTGTTGTACTAGGTTAAGTCCAATTTGTTGTGTCTCTCCTCTGTGCTGTGGATGTGAGTTTTTAATTTGCCACAGCGCTGGAAGGCAGCAGACATAGCGTGTACAGGTTGCTCTGTACTGAACTGAACTGCTTTTGCTTCTGTGCAATGTACTACCAACATATCTTAGATTTGGCAACATTGGTCAGCACTGTCAAGTCTCTGTGCAACTCTGTGAGAATTTGCATATAAATGTTCATTAAAGTTGAGCTGTACACTAAACTTCTGCACACGCTTACTTTGCCTCTGCAAACACATCCGCCCGCTGCAGTGACTCCACTCAAATTAACTGATTGCTGTGGTAAACAGTGGTTTGATTGGGCACAACAGGAGGTCAGGGTGGGTGATGTAAACTCACGTAAGGTCATACAGGTTGTAACAGCGTCCTAGACTGTCATTTAGGTATGAAGACTTGATGTTCTGAACAAGAAAGCACACAGTATGTCGTGACCTCAACAAGCCATATCGAGTTACAGAGCTGCCATTCAGAAATCACTCGTATCCAAGGCTGAAGGACAAAGCTGGACCACAGCACAGTGGAAACAGTTAACTCTGTGGTCTGATAAGCTTTTCTTACATCCACACAGATTCATGGTTTGTAGAAAACAGCTTTAACTCCGTCTGTCAATGTCTGCTGCCACTGTTAAACGTGGGGGTGGATCTGTGCTGGAGTGAGCGTCCTTCTCGTGGGAGTCATTAGGTCTGCTGATTGCTCTGCACAGTCGTATAAAGGCCGAGGTATATGAGGCCATTTTATAGCACCAGGTGCACCTTAAAGTGCAAACACTGCTCCCCCTGATGTTCTTAGATTCCAGAGGCATTAACTCCCACCAATTTAACAGTTTACAATTAAATCCGAGGCTTTGTGGACATTAGTGCCTTTCGTGGCTCACTCAGTCAAAATCTAAACATCAGTGATTATTTCTTTTTTTTGTTTCTTCATTGTTCCTCTCAGGAGTTTTGTTGCATTTGTGACATACGTTTGTCGGATATGAGAGAAGACGGACACAGAGGATGTGTTGTCATAACAGCCTCTTCCTTAAATATCCTCTCTAAATACTTAATGACATCGACATCCATTTTCTTTATCCGTCAATATAAAGAAAGGTTCAGTGTGTCATTGCAGCAGTCCGAGGTGGATTAACCAGCTGAGCCCAGATATTAAATTTGAATCGAAGTGAAGCCACAAAAATGCTCATATTGAGGCAAATTAATGCATTTATAGAATTTAGCACAACACACTTAGCATGTTGTTTCCTGGGATCTCAATACAATTTAAACTAAAGCTCTCTGGGTCTGAACAATGTGCATAATGAAGGATCTGCTGAGGAGGTTAACCCTGTGGTGCCTAAGGCCATTTTTGCAATTTAACTCTGCATGAAAATGTGCTATTCATTAAAGGTGGCCATTGTGCACCACCTGTGCATCTATTGAACACAGATTTGAGGCTCTTACACCCTCAGGGTTTAAATGCTGTAATGTGATATATAATACATTACAGACTGAGTGTATCGACGTGTTTGAGTGGTTTAGATACTGCACTTGATGATGGTTTCCCCAATGACTGTGCAATACGTCTTTCCCTTCTATTTCTTCTGCGTTTTAATCTTATTGATGTCTCTATCGCCTGATTGCTCTGGCATCGATTTATGTTGACGTCTTCATTATGCTGTATATTTCTTTGGCTTTTTTTTGTGTATTTGGATCTCGGGAACTATAAATGTGTTGAACTGCGTTTCCCATGTGTCCTTGCAGAAAAATAGCACTGCTGTGCTCTGCTTGGTCCCATTATAAGGTGTTGGATTTGTTTGTGCCAAACAGCATGAAGGTCTGCACATGGAAAACGAAGCTCTCTTATCAAATGTCTGCATCTGACTCAAGTGTGTAGAGCCTGATTTTCATCTTCCTTTTTTGCATCCAAAATATATTTTTGACTTTGAAATATTTGTACATATGATATTATATATTCTCATGGACATATTGTCAGATTACTCAGCATAAACTATAAGCCTGGCTTACATCACTACCACTTATTTTTTTGTCACATAATTAAAAAAAAAATAGAGTTAAAGTGACTGTTCTTCTTTGGTAACAAATCTCTGCTTTTCATAGTCACCAGATTTTTAATAGTTTCCTCTGCTTGTTACTTCATTGCACCTACAAAGACATCTTGTAAGTGATAAACATACTAACAGAGGTGATAAAAGCCCCCAAAAAAGAGTGTTAGCTCTGGTAATGACTGCTTCCTTTCAGGGTTAAAGTTATCACGAAGGTAAAGGAGGTGTTTTCTCCTTGTTAGATAGTCACAAGTCTTTATGTTTGTGCGTCAGGTACCTCTGTTATTATCATTATCCTATACATCCTGCGGGAGCTTTATGTACTCGTGTGCATATGGCAAAGTGACTCGAGCACACAGAACCTGTTCTCAAATGAGGGCGCATTAAGATCAGACAACACTTGAGGGGACCAGGGACTGAGGGTAATTTACCTCAATATGATTCCCCTGTAATGAATTCAAAAATGGCTGCTCAGAAATTGAGGAAATTTCACAAATGAGAGGCTTGATGATTTCTACGGCTCTGAAACCAAGTCACCAATTTAGGGCGTAAGAAAGCAATCTCTGTAGGTCAAACGACATGACTCCTCTCCATTATTCTGAAGAAAGACTCAGTTATTAACTCATAAAATAACTATGCATAACATTAAATAAGACAACAGTAATGTGTCTCTGCATCGCTGATGGGTTTAACTCAAAGGTTGCTGCTTCAGATGTGCACATGTACGACGCATGATTTACGGGGCAGTTTTAGCACCTGGCGTTTGGGAAATAAACTGAAGCATATTAGCTGTGTGTGAGCTGGTTCCTCCACTCCGACTTTGCCCAGGGACTTGATGACTGCTGTCACCACGTCTGACAAACCGGGCACCGCTGCAACAAATCAGTCTCCTCCCAATCCCAGTCGATATAATGAGACCAGACCTGCAGGCAGCTGGAGGTCTGTGTGTGAGAGTATCAGTGTTTATGTATGTGTGTGTGCTCCTGGCTGCAAAGAGCGATGGGGGAGGAGAGAATACTCAAGAGATTAGAGATTTATTGATTACCCTTTGCAGTGTCTCACCCTCCCTTTTCCCTCCCTCTTCCTCTCACCATCTTCCCTGGGTCTTCCATTCTCTGCCAGTTTATTTATAGAGGGTCGTAGAGGGCAGTGTTTTCGGCTCTGCAATGTGTTACAGACTTCTAGTGACCCAGCTTCTCTAAAACTATCATTCTGGAGGCTTATCGAGCGCACAGACATCGGCATCAGTGTAATGGAAGGAGAACATGAAGCCAATAAGCTCTTGTATCAAGCAGGCTCCCCTTCTCTTCCTCCTCCTCCTCTTTTAGTCTTTATAAATGCGCCATGGTGTCTCGTGCAGCTGCAATTTGAGCAACCTCATGTAGGATATAAATGCAGGATGCACACTGCCTTTGCCAGTTTGATGGGCATTAAAAAACAGCAAAATATAGACATGTAGACGACTGTGCTGCACTTGCGCTGTCTGACAATGACTGTGTTTAGAATATGAATGAATGGAGAGGCAGAGGGGGGCGGCGGGGGCGGACGGGGGATGCAGGGGCAGTTATTGGTTGAGACTTGGCAGTTGGTGTTTAGATTCACTGGAGGCTGCAGGCTTTTTGCACCAGGATGTGTTGACTCTGGCTGTCTCCCATAGGAACAGACCTATCAGTATGATATGGACTGTTGAATTCTGTTTTCAACATCAGTACGAGCAGAAAATACGAGACTGTCTTCGCAAGGAAAAAAAACATCATCAGTTCTTTCAGCAAATGCCCCAAAAAATGACATATGTTCACACTAAAGTTGGCAAAGTCCTGCACTAACTGTACTTATCTAGATTCTTGTCTGTTGGCAGCACAAGGCGAAGCTGGGTGACGGTGTTATAGAGTCTGTGTTGAGTCGTAACTAGGGATGCACTGATTTTGAAATTCTGGGCCAAGAGCCAATACTAGGGCTGCCTTCTAATAGTGGACCAAACGTTAGTCGTCCAGAAAGGTCATTCATCTGCAAGATTTCATTGGTTGCTTTGTCGCAGAAACAACAAACAAAAAAAGAACAAACGTGAAACTCTATCAGGAGCTGCACCTTGACAAAATAAAGCTAAACCTATATGACTGGACCATGTGGGAATTTAACTTGAAAGGACAGACACAGGAAGTGGCCACACTCAGCAGTCAGACAGGAGTCAGGTTACAAACCAATCACAGCCGACAGATATCTTTCGCTTCTTCTGTAAATATTGAAATATTAAATACGGAAAAGTTGATCATGTTAGTGCAGGGCTACCCACAGCTTTACATCTGTCCCACAGACGATAGGCCTACACACTTATAAACAGCTCCTGGAAGAAGATCAGCTCTGCACTCAGGATTTCAGATAAATAGGCTATATGGTGTTTATTGAAGTTGCTTAGCAACCTCAGACACAACCTGCCGCCGTGCCCTTAAAAGCTGGCACAAAAATGGCACAAGAGTAATGCCCAGCACCCGACCTCATGTTTTCCAGGTGCTTAAAGACGCAGCATGTGTATGGTCCCTAATTTCCAGGGCTGGTACCTGCGGTTATTCCACAGGCTAGTTAATAACATGTCGGGCAGGAAATCCAAAGTGTGGGATCATTTTGAGAAGGTGAAGGACGAACCCAAGGTGATATGTAAACTCATCTTCATTGGTCGACTACAAACATGACGTATCATGTGAAACATGGAAGTAGCTACATGCCCATTAGCCCACAGTGTCATTAACAGGCGGCTCGCTCAGTGTGTGACGTGCACTTGCACGAGACGTGCACGAGATAAAATATAGGCCTATATTAATGAAGGTTCATTAGTACGGTTTGTATTTCTCTGTAATGTAGCACAGTGTTAACAATGTTACTGATACTATTCTTTCTCACACCTTCAACTCAAACCATTGTGTTGCCCCGCTCACAATATATCATTTAATAATTACAATTTAATAATTACATGAATATCGTAAACATGCTGGTGACTAGTCGACTGACTTAAATGATGGACCATTAGTCAACTAGGCAGCTCATACTGATACTGGCTTTTTTGTTTGTTGTTATTCATACAAGATTAGTTTTAGTCCTGTTGATAGTGGCATGAAATCAGAAAACACTTGCATGTGTCGTTTTGGATGGCAGCCACATTCAACACTTTGTGTCATTTAATGTGGAGAATCTGTTGGAAAGTCTGTATATAGCCAACTTTCATAAAGCCAGGTGAGGATGTCCAATACAGCAGCAGAGGCCTCATTAATTAAACTCTGCAGAGCATCTAAACTCAATGTTTACACATATACAAATGAGGAAATGTACATACTCCACAAAATATTCTGATTAGTAAAACCCTGCGTACTCCTGCCAGTGCTCAGTTTCCTTTTAAAAATCCCAAATCAACTTGGAATTGTCTGCACGTGGATCAGCCTCATATCCTGCCCTCTACACATTCAACCACAAATGATCAATGCAAAGCACCTAAAGAATGTCGCTGCCTAGACACGAGCCTGCTGATCAGTGGTTCTTTTCAGTAAATCATGCCAACAACTGAGAGGAGGACAAAGAAAAGGAATTTTTTTTTGTTACAGAAATCGAAGTGCTTGTGAGTGAGGTGGAGGTTAGAAAGCACATATTGTTGGGTGGCCACAGCAGCTGGCGTGATAGTGAAAGAAAACAAAAGAAACTGCAGCAAGTGGAAACATGTTGCTGCTGCTGTTAATGCGGTGAATTCACAACAACAACAGGACAGTATGTGAAATTTGTCAAAAGTGGTCTGATCTAGAAGTGGAGACGAAAGGAATAAAAATAATTGCATCCCACTGTCTCTGCTAATTTACACAACCCACATGTGCAGGTGGTGAAGATGTGACGGGGAAGGTGACTGGAGAAAGCAGAGTGTGTCTGGCAGCCTCTGCGCCATCTCACAGTCGTGTTTACTGCACTAATTTCAACACATCAAAACTACTTGGAAACTGAAATCCTACTTGGTGACATATACACGATATTAGAGGATATTATGGAAAACTACTGACGCTCTGTTCTGTAACTCTTTAATGAGATTCAATGTTTAATCTTTAATGTGTACAACTTTATTAGTTAATGTGGCTGAGGTGAAAAAGATTGAGTATATTCATCTTAATATCGGAGGACAGGCAAGTCAGACTTGCTTGAATCCTGCCAACATTTCAACAGCTGACCATGAGTCTGAGTGTCACACAGTCGAGTGTGATGGTGAGACAGCATGGCTGAAATATTGAGTAGAATTTGATTTTGGCTTTATCTTTAACAACTGAAAGACACTTCTTAGGGGTGGAGATCACCAGAGGACCCGCGATACATTATTATCCCAATACTTAGGGCAATAAAATATATATGTAAATATATATATAATTTATTACCTTTTCCCAAACTGCAAATTATTTCCCCAAAGGAAAATTTTGTCAACATCAGTTTTACCTCATAAGATAAAGTTTTCAGACTGTTCATCTGACTTTGATCATTTTGATTGCAGCACAATGTGACACAGAGCAGACAGGCTGACCAACACTGTCAAAACACCTGTCAGAAATGTTGCATACACCTGACAGACTGAACTGTGGGCAGATTTAACACCTCACAAACGCATCACTTGCAGGTATTCCACTTACTGAATGGCAACACCCATGTTAGAAGCTTTGTCTGTTACATTCTTGTGCTGCATTTTGCAGGAGGTCTGCAGTGTTTGCTCTGGTGTGACATTCATGTACACGCCACCCTTCCTGCTGCACTCAAAGAGTCCTCAGCTTTATGCTTTGCCTCTCTGTAGAGCTTGGGTACAGCTGTGTCTGTGAAAGAACGTCAGGACAGAGTCACACACCTGGGTTCATGTGTTTCTAGCATGCAACAAAAGCCTTTGTTTTCAACATGCTGTACAGACACAGATCTTTGCACATGAAGTAGGCAATGGACTGTGTTATTTTTTTTTTCGCTCTCTCAGAGTTGGATGGTAGTTTTGTCGAGCTAAGTGTTTCCAGTGTTGGTTGATTTTTTGCCATAGCAGACTTGGCATTAGCTTGGCCGTCAGCAGCTAACGCTCTCTCTGGATGGTGGAGTGTGAAGTGAGGCCTCATGTTCGTAGTATTCCCAGAGTATTTTAGACTCATATGACACTGCTTGCAAGTCGCATGTATCATATCCAAGTCTTCCTCTCCTTCTGTGTTAAGAAATCCAAAATAAGTGCAGATGTTTGATTTAAATGCCGACAGCACATCTCTCACAATTGATTTCTTTCTCCGGTGCCACCATCTTTGTTTGGTGAACTTCCTGCCAAATCTATGTATCGATACAATATCGCCATGCAAAATATCACAATACTATGCTGTATCGTTTTTTTCCCCCACCCACAGTGCTTACAGCTGGAGAATGGTTATATGCTTGTGGAATAGTTATTGCTCACAAGCACAAATTACACTACTGGACTGGATGTTTATGATAAAGCAGATCTAATAGTAACGTGTGATATGAAGTGAAATTTGGGGCATTCTTACACATACAGTGATTCCTCTCACATTTAACTTCTACAATCCGGCTTCAAATGACCACCTCACCATCTACTTTGCCAATTTGCTGTCTCCAATATGTGCATACACATGAGTCAAAACTTCTGTAAATATAAATATACTCACATTTCCCGATGATGTATTTTTAAAAAAACAAATCCCAATTTATGCTTCGAAAGCGGCGTACACACATATCAAGCCCTGTCTTGAGCGTACACAGTGGTTACAGATGAGGCCCCTGGAGTCAGTTGTCCGACTAGTACTACTTTCTTAAAGAGTCCCCTTCTTACCACAGAGCACAGAGAAAATGATGCAATAAAGAACTAATCCAGGGCAGTGAACGGAGATCATGAGTTTTACCGAGCATTGGGACCTGTCGAGGGAGACACCAAGCCTCCAGCCAAACGCCCTGCAGGTTTAGCCCATTCTCCATCTTGGCAAGAAACACCAGATTGAGACAGTACCTCCAGCCCAAATGAGTATTTTAATGTGTTCCAGACTTCCAGAGAGTGGGAGTGGGAAAATGACGGCGGGAGGCTTTACAACACAGCAGAGGCTTCATGGCAATATTTCTCAGCTTTTGCTTGTGTGTGAGCAGCAACAGTATGATTTTATCACAGATCATCAAAAGACCTGAGGGGAAGTATATTTCTTTTATCACGCTGCACCCTCCTAATAGATTGGAAGATATTAAGTATCTGAGTACAGATGTCTTTTTGCAATAGAGTAGAGTACAGGTAGATTGTTTAGTGGAGATGCTGTGCAGCCCAGCAGAGAGGCCAAGGTTAAAAATCCATGTACTAAGAAACCAGAAAATGGCGCTCTGGATATATTTCAGATGCAGATATGTTCCTCACTATCCATGAAAAATGTGTTTGTATGGACTGTGGATGGGCAACATACATCTGCAGTGTTACATTTACCGAGCTTCCATCCTGTGCGTGTTGGGTAATGGATATCCTAATGTAGTTTGAGAGCTGAGATTTCATTTGGATGGTAAACAGAATGTAATACACACACACACACACACACACATAGCACCTTGGGAATAAACTACCAGCAGCACAGTTTGACCTGCTATGTTAAATACCTTTTGATTTACATACTGGCAGAAACTCAAGTGGCAGTAGACCAGCTGGAATCTTATTTAACTTCCAGGAGGCTCCTACTTTGGTCAATCACTTCAGTTTATTCAGAAAAAAACAGTTAAAACACAAGTTAAATTTATAAGACACAATGGAGATGTGAAATGGGACACCCTGATAAGCTATCTGGAGCTTCAGAATAGGAACCCAGTATAGGTATTTTACACATATTCAAAATGTGTACTAGAACGTTATATGGATTTTTTTTAACTACAATTATATATTACATATTTTTTAAAAAGTACATGTATTAATAAAAATAAACATTTCCAACCTACAAAACTTCCAAGACTAACCAAAGACACAAAGAACTAAAGTCTAACTACTAAATGGTCCCAAAATATTTAATCCATCAGTCCAAACATTGGTTAAATAGATAAGATACAGTAAATCGAGACATATGGCAAGTGGAAATAACAGTACAATTTAGTTGGAGAGCAGAGTAACTACTTTATAAGCCTCCAGCCAGTTAGAGTGTTCAAGCTTCAACATAACTGCTGCCTACAGCTTCTTTTGAAAACAGACACAGATAATAATTTTTTATGGTGTTATCAATCGTATTCCAGACCTGTGGACCTCTGCAAACCACACTAAAGCCTGTACATTTAGGTTTACGAGTTTTTACCCTTTACAAGATGTTTTTCTAGCCTTATGTGTACGTGAGAGAAAGTAAATCTGAAGGAGGTCAAGTCTGTCTTCTGTCGAGCATATATACAACATCATACAAATATTATAAAGTATGTTACATTCAGTAAACTTCAGAATACTGCAGCTTTGGAAAAGAGGGTCAGTGGAAGCATTTTGGGCCATATTATGACATGTTCTTCTGTAAAATCTCTTATTTTTTTAGCCCTTATGTTTATTCATGATACTACTAATTTGGAACAGCAAATACATTTTGAGGAAAACATAATGAGCCAGTTACATTTTTTTATTAACATACTGAGGAAATGCTTTTAATTAACATACCTAACAAGTCCTAAAAACATATTTCAGTTGTTTCCCGCAAAACAGGGAATCTTGAAATACAGTATCAATTTTAATTACCTCTTTATTAATATGTAACCAAAATCACAATCTTTCCCTGAACTAAATCAAAGTGTTTTTGTTGCCTAAATGTAAGACAGTAGTCTGGACGTACCCCTGCCATTCTCCTTGCTATACGCAGAACATCGGTTCACTGAACATAATTCCAGCAGCGATTACATTTCTGCAACAACGTAATTAAGAAAGCAGGTTAATAATATACAAATGTTATTTTTAGGAGACAGGGTTGGTAACTGTACAAGATATCTGGGAAAGGTATTAAACCCTAAAACATTACAGTTATTTATGAGGCTCAAATAAAGATTTGTGTAAGGTTAAAAGTGCTTCAAGTGGGAAAGGTCAGTATATTTGGACTTTATTTTCATCAGTTCATCAATATAACCCTTTAAGTTCAAAAGTTTATCAATATGTACCCCAGGAATTTGTCAGACTTCACCCTATGAATAACCCAATCTTTTTATTCTTCGATTTCTATTGGAACAAAAAATAATGAAGTCTATCTTGCTTATATTTGACGATAATTTATTGCATTCAATTTATGTATCCACCTTAATCAGTTCCTCATTTCGATTATTTTGCAGATCATTTAGATTTTTGTGAGATAAGAATACATTTGTATCCCTGGCATATAATTTGTGTAGAATGCTGTTGGAATTCACAATATCATTATTACGAGTGGCCCTAAAATTGATCCCTGGGGGACACCATATTTGCTGTTTTTTTGTTTGTTTGTTTGGTTGTTATTTTTTTTTTTAGATTAGACAATTAGACAATTGAAATTTACATGATGCTCCCTCTTATACATGGGTCCATGTCATTAGTCCGACATCCCATTAGTCCGACGTCCCGTTGTTCCGATATGTGATTATACTAGGCTATACTGTATTTGTGTACCATAGAGGATCAGCAAACGCAACAAAAGTAGGCTACTGGTCGAGATACAAGTGTCATAGAGAGGAGAGACTGAAACACCATAACCTCCTGTTATTAACTCTGGGGTTGGGGTTGTGTGGGGAGCTCTCCGCGGTGCTGAACGGCTCCCGGTGGGCATATTTCTGCCTTGATGGTGCGCCGCGACCAGCTCTGGGTCAGCTGGGAAAGGCTTGAGGCGAAGCAGGCTCACGGCTTATGTGTTTGCCACTTTCTTTTTCATCTTAACCCACACCATGATCTTTTCCTGACCCTAACCAAGTGATTTTTGTGCCTAAACCTAACCAGACCTTAACCACAGGGCATCATGATGATTTCGGAACAACAGGACTTCGGAACAATGGGTTTAATATGGTCGGAACAATGGGCTGTCGGACCAGTGGGCAGACCCCCTCATACATATAGCTCTTGAACTAAATGAGAGCTGTGCCTCTGCCTCTTGATAATGCTCAAGTTTAGAAGAATTTCAAAGTCAATAGTATCAAAGGAGCAGCTGTGGCTCGTGAGGTAGACTGGGTCATCTAAGAATCAGAAGAGCTGCAGTTTGATCCCTGGCTCCTACAGTCTACATAGTCGACTAGGCCACCTGTGTATGAATGTGGCGTGTAGTGTAAAAGCACTTTGAGTGTCTGGAACACTAGAAAGGCGCTATACAAACGCAAGTCCCTAGTGTCATTGATTTTTTCAGTGCTTCTTTTTTTCTAAAGCCAAACTGTGATGGGACAAGAATATTTTATTTATCTAAGTAATCGCTAAATCTATTATACATAGTTCTCGTCAGCACTTTGGAGGTCAGTAGGTGTGTGCGTCATTTTCACCACCAGACTTAAGGACTGGTACAATTCTGGCAATCTTTGTCATTTTAAGCACAACCCCACAAAGTAAAGAGATACTGAAAGAGTAAACAAAAGGCTCCACAATTTCATTAACAGTTGCTCTTAGAATTTTGCTACAGTTTTACTTTGTACCAGCTGTATGTATATGTATATATATGTATATGTCAGCTGTTCATGTTCATAATGAATTGAGAGACTTTATTCTGTCAGTTGGCATCAAAAAGAACAAACTCAAATGATCACCTTGAAGATATTGTCTTATTGATATTGGCTTATTATGTTTGAGAGATTTTCACTTATAGAGATAAAATGACTACTGAAACTATTAACAGTAATGTCTAAATCAACGCTGGCATGGTGTTGGATTTTGTTGTCAGGAAGCACAGTGGTTTTGTGAACCCCGGCTGATGACTTTATTGTGCACCTTCAAGGCTTGCTTTTGAACACCCTGTGAAGCTCAGTGTCTTTGCTTACTTATTCATATTACATGACTGAGCTTATTTCTGTATTTTATATAAGATTCTTTAACTGCATCACCTAGGTTGTCGATGTAGCTCTTAAAAAGTTTGTTCTTTTTATTGATGAATTTTAAAAGACCAGAGTAAGCCACAATCACATGTGGCATGTGAAATTGTTCGATGGTTGGCGGTGGAAATCACTTTTTCTCGCCACTAAACTAATGCTTTCATTGCCAACAGCAGCAAAGTAAGACAAAGATAAAGTAACAAACTGATGCAAGCATGAATGAATGATCACAAAATACAGCATATTATTTGTTGGTCGATTGCAGCTCAGTGTCAGTGAACCCATTACGCATGGTGCGCATGCTCCTGAGGTGCAGTAATAGTCCTTGTTAAATTCTGATGTTATTTAAGTTTTTATCTTTGTCGCACTGTTTCTAGGTTAAGACTGGAGCAACTGCCTAAAATGGAAGTGTAAAATGTGCTAAATGGAAAGAAAAGAGTGGGAGCTGGGAAGGAGGTGTGAAGGATTAGAGTGACTTTAAATCAGATTGCCATGACTCAAGATCACAAGATCATTCTGCTGCACAGTTCTGCTCACTGTTCCTTCCTGCTCTTTTTATCCAGCATCCCTTAACTTTCTTTTTCTGCTGACCGGGCCAGACTGTCCGATTTTAAAGACTCCTTCCTCCTCCGTGTGGAGAACAAGTCATTTCCAGGCTGAGCAGAGGCTGTCAGGCTTTTATGGTGAAAAGTAGGTCAGCGTGCGGGTGCCAAGTGTGCCCTTTTCTCCAGGTATGGAGTAGCTAATACAAGCAGTGAGAGCTAACACTGAGGTAACTCTCTGTGAGCTCGCCAGGCTTCATGAGATGCTGGAGTCTAAGTCAGGGGGATGCTGAGATGCCAGAGGCAAGCTTTAGTATTTACAAACACTCTAATACCACACTGGTGTGTGTATATACATATTTGTGTGTGTATGCGATGGAAGGAAGCAGATTCAGATGAGAATAGCTGCAAAATTATACAGTATCCAGTGGTGGAAAGGTAACATTTACTCAGGTATTGTACTTAGACTCAATTTGGAGACTAGACTTTTAAAAGTCAAACGAATGGTTCTCAACCTTTTTGTTTTGTGACCTTTTAAAAAGAGAAAATCAGTGTGTAGTTGGGGCTCCTTGTCATGTTCAGATGTCCATGAGTTGTTAGCAGCAGAAACAAAGAAGCATTTCACCTCCGAACTTCTTAAAGGTCCAGTGTTTATTATTCAGGGGGATATATTGGCAGAAATGGAACTTAATATAAGTATGTTTTCTTCAGTGTATAATCACCCAAAAATAATGATCACTGTGTTTTCGTGACCTTAGAATGAGTCGTTTATATCTACATAGAGAGCAGGTCCTCGTCTACGGAAATCGTCATGTTGCACTGCCATGTTTCTACAGTAGACCAGAACGGACAAACCAAACACTGGCTCCAGATAGGATCATTCACGGTTTCACGTCAGCCACTGTAGTTAGCAGCTCCTCCGCAACAAGCAGCGTCGGAAAAACGCGGATTTTTTAATATGAAACTGCTTTATTCTGAGTTTTTACCAGTTTAAATCACTGGGTCTGTTTGCTTTGGAGAGGAAAAGACCTCTTGGGATAACTCCACTCCCACTAAAAGCCTCCTGAACATCTGGACCTTAAGTTATCAGGAAAAATAAGTTGAGCACACATTAGCAGGTGTTTGGTCAGCGGTCGTCTCCAATGTGCCAAACAGTGTCAGAGAAACACTGATTTGTAACATGAAACTGCTTCATTCAGCACTGGGAACCAGAGGGTCTCCAGTTCGTCCCCATCTGGACCAATTTAATCCATGTATAGGTCCTGTTTGTGCATGTGTGTGTATTTGGAGCCTCTGTGTCTATGACAACAAAGTGAAAAAACTCAATTTCCCTTCAGGGATTAATAAAAAGTATATCTTTTATCTTCTGAACAAACACAGTGGGGAAGGAATATCGTAATATACTGCATACATATATGTATATATATGTTTGATCTCATGAACCCACGTACACAGGCGGGTCCGTCCTTTTTCTTCCTACGTGCAAGCTCCCTACAGTTACATCATTAACTTACCATAGATCGTTGGTGTAGTTTGTCCACTGTGGATGGAGATAAAAGGTTGGTGGACTGGGCAGCAACAATGACAGGTATGAAGCGAGCACACGCAGTTGGATTACTGACTGATTACTGCTGAAAACAAAGTAGAAGAAGAGGAGGAAGAAGAAGAAGAAGAAGGAGAAGACGATATACTTTATTAAGGGGAAATTCATAAACAGGACCTATACATGCATTAAATGGAGATGTCCCTATTAATTGAGCTACTGCCATCCAGTAGGCTCTCCTTTCTTTCACGGCATATTTGTGGTTTTTGTGTGTTTACTGAGTGACGGCTTTGCGTACTTCTGACCGGTCTGACCGAATGATGAATAAATGCTTCAGCTGGTGGCTGCACTCTTTAGCTCTGCATCCCAAATGATAATAGGTGAATAGCTGACGCAGTAATACTGAGTATTTTACAATGGTTTTGAACCAGCCACTCATAATCAAGGACATTTATAGAAGTAGTTTTATGGGGAAAAGTACATTTATTTTTTATGATTTAAATACATTGTACTGGATTGTGAATGCAGGACTTTTACTTATAATGGAGTAGTTTTACAAGAGTGCAGTTATACTGACTATGTCTTTCATCAAGAGAAGCGTATGTGGATGTTAATACAGATGAATTAGTTGGCTCCACTTGGCACAGCTGCCCCCAAAAAAGCTTCAGGTGTTTCTTCTTTTACTCTGTTTCTACACAGTTGATGGTTCATTCTCACGCACTCACTCAGTTACCTGCAAGAAATCAGCTCATAAAGCCCCAGCAGACGCAAGAAGTCCTTTAAAGCCCAAAAGGTTTCGTCTCTATGAGTCAAATGGGACTAATGAGTTTCTACTGGCTACCATGACAAGTTGCACAATCACACACTGACTGATATTAATCATAATGGTAGGTTGTCAAGGTGGCTCTGCGGTTAACCTTGATGGGTCACAGCAGGACGGACTTGCGTTTCGATTTCCCGCCTTCTCCTTTGTTTGAAGGAAATAAATCAGCTTTTGTTGAGTGAGGTTATTGTTCAGGTGTCAAATGAAGTGACAGCTTCCAGAGTCTGCAGACCGTAGCCCTGTTTCAATTAAAGGGATAGTTCAACATTTTGGCAAATTCGCCTATTGCCGTAATCCCTATAGTCATATGAGTAGGTACATTACCTTTAATTGTCAGTGCGTGCTGTTCTGAGATCGGTGGGGCAGAGCTGCCCGCTGAAATGGAGGTGAACGGTACAGCTCCCTCTCTCCCTCAAAACTAATCAAATACACCATCAAATGACTCCAAAACGCTCTAGTGGACAACTTGTAGCTTACACATTCACCACGCTATGAAATAATAATGTAATATTACAAGACAGAGTTGTTTTGAAGCCAAATGCACAGCCGGAACTACATTCCAGACATACAGTACTTGCTGGGCGGAGTGATTTCAAACAGCGTATGTTTAGTGCAGTTACTCCCGTCATCAAAACAACAAGTTTGTTGAGAAGAAGCCAGAATATACAGAGGAAGAGTTACAGGTTTTGGAAGAAGAGAGAGCAAGAAGAGAGGCTGAGGCTGCCGAGCAACCAGGGGCTGAGGGGAGACCCAGAGCCGGGGGTGTAAATGTGGGGCTTACTGGCCACTTTATTAGGTACACCTGTGCAATATAAATATAGAGTACACCTCAAAATAACCACCGGAACACAGGGAGAACATGCAAACTCCACACTCATAAATCACCACAACTCCTGAAGGAACAACAACATAAAATGTTCCCTAGCAGTCTGCTTATTCCCAGAAGTAATGCCAGTCACTTCACTATATGCTCTGGGCAAGGACTTATGCTTAACATAACCACAACAACATTTGCATTTTAGCCTTATTTACCATGCTTGGGTTGTAGGCTAATGTTACTCAACATGGAGGTAACGTTAGAGCAGAGAGACTGCTGAGCAAAATACACAATGATCACTTACCACGTCTGCTCGTTTTGTGATGCCGACAGATGGTATGGCAGTGTCTCTCAAGAAAGGAGTTTGAACCATTCCTGAGCTTCTGCGCTCCATCCTTTCAGCGTAGTCCTCCGGTAAAAAATGGCAGGAGCACACAAACATTTTCCAGACCGTTTCCACAGGCATGTGGGGGTCGATGTCCAGCACAAATAGCCATTGTTTCATCCTGTCCATATTACTGGTTGGAACTACGTGAAACTTCACTTTGCTCCATGTCTTCGGCTTGTTACTGCAACCTTTTACAATACATGTGTAAACCATGATTTACAAAAATACTTGTAAACTTTCCTCAAACCTTCTGGTGCGTCCAGCTGACGATACCGCAAATGGCTACAAGCAATAACTATGGCACTGTCTCAGCTGCGCACTGTGTCACTCCGACCAGTGGTTTACTCAAGAAAGTAGTTCTGAGTATTTCATTCATTCATTCATTCATCTTCTAACCGCTTCATCCTCTTGAGGGTTGCGGGGGGGGGCTGGAGCCTATCCCAGCTGACATCGGGCGAGAGGCAGGGTACACCCTGGACAGGTCGCCAGACTATCGCAGGGCTGACACATAGAGACAGACAACCATTCACGCTCACATTCACACCTACGGACAATTTAGAGTCACCAATTAACCTAGTCCCCAATCTGCATGTCTTTGGACTGTGGGAGGAAGCCGGAGTGCCCGGAGAGAACCCACGCTGACACGGGGAGAACATGCAATCTCCGCACAGAAGGGCTGCCATGCCCGGGATCGAACCGGCAACCCTCTTGCTGTGAGGCGAGAGTGCTAACCACCACACCACCGTGCCGCCCAGTTCTGAGTATTTGCTTGTTGTAATGTTACTTAATTATACATTATTATTTCATAGCGTGGGGAATGCGCAAGCCATGTGTTGTCCACTAGAGCGTTTTGGAGTCATTTGGTGGTGTATTTGATTAGTTTTGAGGGAGAGAGGGACCTGTACCGTTCACCTTCATTTCAGCGAGCAGCTCTGTCCCACTGATCTCAGAACAGCACGCACTGACAATTAAAGGTAATGTACATACTCATATGACTATAGGGATTACAGCAATAGGCGAATTTGCCAAAATGTTGAACTATCCCTTTAACCAGATCCCTCCGACTTTCGCTCAGTACTTGCTGATACGTTCGCTATATCTCTTTAGGTTTTTACTCAAAGCATCGGCGCCTCAGCCCTCAAAAATGTTGCATTAATTTTTCCACTTTATTCTCACTTTCTTTAATTTCCTTTGGGTCAACACAAAAATCCAACTAAGCTGAATAATTTTAAAACATTAATTTTAATTAATTGTCTTTTTTAGGGCCATTTTTGAGACAACTGCCAACATGAGAACTTGGATTTGATGCTGCTGAATATGTCATTGTTTTTTATTTTGAAAAAAGGGCCAAAGTTCCCACAAAGTTCTCAATCATGCACCAAGAAGTATTCAAGTCCCTGAAATCTTGACTTCTGGTATTTCTCCATAACGTTAAATGTTCATTACTTCCAAAAGCAGCAATCAATGTTAAAATCTGGATTTCAAAACATCCTAATATTTGTTCCTCAGTAAGACGTTAATAGTCAAAAAAACAGCTACTCTTCTATCAGGACTGTTCAGTTGTGGGTCACCAAAAAATAACATTCAGGCCCAAATGTTGCTTAAAGGGATAGTGCACCCAAAAATGAAAATTCAGCCATTATCTACTCACCCATATGCCGAGGGAGGCTCAGGAGAAGTTTTAGAGTCCTCACATCACTTGTGGAGATCCAAGGGGAGAGGGGGTAGCAACACAACTCCACCTAATGGAGGCTGACGGCGCCCCAGATTCAAACATCCAAAAACACATAACTGAAACCACAAAATATCTCCATACTGCTCGTCCGTAGTGATCCAAGTGTCCTGAAGCCCCGACATAAAAAGTTGTTTGGAAAAACGTCATTTGAACTCTTATTTTAGCCTCATTGTAGCATGTAGCTCTAACTGCTTCTCTGTGCACCACGCTCACGTGTGCACGCTTGAGCAAGACAGTGAGACATGGGCACCGCGTTCATGCGTGTTCACGTGCTTTCTCTGGTCTCGTGTGCAAGCGCGCACACATGAGCACGGAGCACAGAGAAGCAGTCAGAGCTTCTCAGAGTTCAAATGACGTTTTTCCAAACAACTTTTTATGTCGGGGCTTCAGGACACTTGGATCACTACGGACGAGCAGTATGGAGATATTTTGTGGTTTCAGTTATGTGTTTTTGGATGTATGAATCTGGGGCACCATCAGCCTCCATTAGGTGGAGTTGTGTTGCTACCCCCTCTCCCCTTGGATCTCCACAAGTGATGTGAGGACTCTAAAACTTCTCCTGAGCCTCCCTCGGCATATGGGTGAGTAGATAATGGGTGAATTTTCATTTTTGGGTGCACTATCCCTTTAACTGTGATTGGTGCATGGAAGCACGTTACATCACGTGACACTGGACCCCATCCCACTTCAAACCAGTGAGAAAAACCAACAACAGAAAGAGAAAAGCTCACAGATGAAATGACGGAAACTGCCCACTCTTTGACAAAAAAAAAAAAAGTAAAATCCACTCACTTCAGCCTTCTTTCACTCATTCACTGCAAACCTGAAATTATCTGGATACTCTCAGGAACTCTGCATGAGAATGTAAATGTCTAAATCAGTTGGATTGGACATTAAATGTACTGTAACCTGCCAGCTCCTGAGTACAAAGCCTGTGTAATGTCTGAATGAGCCTACGTGTGAGTGGTGCAGGGATCAGTTCTGGAACTTGGATATGAGTTAGCGTTTTGGTACTCCCTGTTCCCTCATCTTGAAGTCAGTGGGTCTTTTGAATGGGTTTTCTGTTATATGTCTGAAATAAGGTCGGTTAACACAAGCTTTAGAGATTTTCAGGCGTCAGGCTATAGAACATTATTATGTCAACCATGGCTTTACAGCCTGACTGTGGTGGTGACGTTAAAGTCATGCGAACGTAGTGCAGTTTATAGCTTAACTTCTCGTGATTGCATTTATGCTTCAAAATTCACTTTATTGTTGAGCTTTCTGTCTATTAGACATTCATCAGAGCATAGATAAGGCAACAATGGACAGGCTGGTAAAAGTAACCAATCTACCAGTCTGGACTTATTGATGTTTCCAGCACCTTTCCAAGACCAAGCTGGGTGGAGCATTGGTTGTTCTGCTTCAAAAACCATGAAGGTGGTGTTCATTTGTGAAGATTATCTTGCTGAACAAATCGTGAAAGTATCACAAACGTTTGTTTGCCACAGAGCTTATTTTCTGCAGTAATACAAAATCCAGTGGAAAAGTCTCATGGGACTTTTGATGAGGAAACCAGGGCGATGCTAAAATCTGTGTCGGCCTACAAACAAAAACGTCATCCCTGCAGCACTCTCTTGCTGGAATTCACAGCAAGTGTGTGGATGTGTGACATTTCAATCATGTGGGTCGCACAAAACCAGAAGAAAACAAACATCCGAGGGGGAAGAAGAAGGGTCATTTGTACAAAAAATGTCTAACTGTAGAAATAATCAGGAACTTCTGTCGGTGAGAGCTGAAGCTGAAATCGTCAAACAAATTCAAGGAGCGGCAAGAGACTCTGTTGTCCATAACCAAAATATGAACTGACTACATGACTGCTGTGAAATCAGTGTCATGTCCTGCCAACCCGATCTCACTCTAAAGACTTCAAAAAAACAGCGTTTGGGCAGTGACTTCTGGTGTCAGACACGTCATCATGATACACAGCTGGTCGTCGTTATTGTTTAACGGCGCCAGGCGGTGTCAGGGGGAAACGTGGCAGGACAAGAACAAAAGTTAAGGTGGTGGAAGTCCAAGTAGGGCGAGTTGGAGGGGTGGTGGATGGGTCCAACAAACACCGACTTTCACCCAGGAGGCTGGTGTTCACCTCCTGCATGATTAGAAAGCCAAACGCTGTTCTTTTTTCCTAAATCCAACCAAGTGTATGTGTTGCTGAAGGAAAGAAATGTCAATTTGCGGTGTTGTACCAACATAGTGTATGCAAACTGTACATTTCCTGTGAAAACAGAAATGTATTTTGAAATCAGACAATGCATTTCATTGGCAGAAGCTGACACGGCATCCCAGACCGTCAACAACCCCAGGGTATCTTGCACGTTGTATCTAGATATGAAAAGTCCATGACCAAATGTCGACATGTGTCAAGGTCGGAGTGTGTTGGTCCTTCCTCCTGCACGCTCTACCCAATGCTACCTCACCTAAACCACCAAACCAGATGCAGTACTTCCTGTCAGATGAAAACGCTTCTGACACTGACAACCTCCTCTTATGTGCTACATGTGTGAAAGGGAAACTTCCTACAACGTCCAGACCTGGTTCTTCGAACATTATCCGCAGTTCATATGAGAAAATGGTTTTAGATTAAGATGTGTTATATAGATTTGTAAGAATCAGATTGAGAGAACAGGTATTCAGGGCTTTTATGGTTCAAACAACTGTCAAACAAAAGCACAATCACTAAAAATTGAGTTAGATTGGAGTAACAAAAGCTGAGAAGACGTATGAAGTGAGGCAGGGAGGGTTGTTTACTCTTTGAAAGACGGAGACTTCAAAAAGGAGAATAAAGATCACACAGTTGTTTGACAGTTATGAAAGAGCTGTTGGCAAATATTCACCCTAGATACTTGTTTAATAAATTATTAAAGAGCAGAAAAACTGGCAATACTAATGCCTTTTATTTTGCTAATAGAAAATGAACTGGCTTTTGTTCTTTTGCTGCACTTTGTAGGACTTTTGGCCCCGTCAGCTCCATTGTTATCTTTACTGAAATTCCATTACACGCACGACGGGGAACTAGCCTGCTAACGCTTAAAAAATGCACATCATAAATGCAGCAGGGACTAGAAAACATCATTTCACAGTGTCCCCCTGAAAAATGAATCAGGAAGAAATTGATTTTTACAGACTTCGCTGTGGCTCTAACAGATTATGAATTCTTTTATGTAATGACTTCATTGTTTTGGAGTTTTTCTACATGCTTGTTATTCATGACGTTTATTTGTCATTCAATAATTAATTCATTGCAACACACAGAACTCTTTATCTGATATTACACTAGACTTTCTGTTTTAAACCCACTTTACAGGGACTTTATTGTATCAGTATAATATTACTGCAAGGCTGTTTGATTGTGTAACACTATATCCTCCTGGCTTTTATTACATTTTATCGCACCAACTCTACAAATAAAAGAAGAGATTTGTTTGTTGGGTGAGGCGTTCAGGGGTGGAAATGGATTAGTCAAACTTGCATACTGTCAGGGGAATCTTCAGCACACACCCACGTCAGGTAAACCCACAGTGACAGCACAGCACCTAGGAGTCCTGGCATTAACAGGACAGTGCCAGCGCCAGTAACCACCCTTGAAAGACGAGTATGATGTGACTTCAAAACGGGCACTCCTGGAAATGTGTGTATTTATGTCACGGTGGATTAATCATAGATGTGACCTGCCAACACACTCTCTCACATAATGCCATATAGTTCAGTGTTACTGGCAACAGGAATTCTAACCCCAGTGCAGACAAACAGCATGAGACAGCATGACGAGGTAACTAGAAGAACAACAAGCTGGAAATCAGCGCATTGCTGCACAGCTGTGGTTAAAGTGTGTTCTGCTGCACCCATAAACAACACCCAACAGTGTTACTATGGTGCAATGATGACACCTTGGAGTACACTTCTACATCACTGCACCAAGATGAGAAGTTAACTGCAGGTGGTCAGCAGAAGCAACAAAAAATAGGGAAGTGAACTTCCTTTCAAAAAACTCCTTCTGCTCGAACCCTCCCTCTGAGAATATTTAAAATATTCAACAGAGGCCATGTATTGTGTGATGCAGTGAACGCTGACTTATCACCGCTTACTGTAGCATGGATAGTGAGGTAGAGCTGGTAATCAGAGCTAACCAGCCATGAAAATCATGTGTCAGACTTGGGTTTTCTCTGCTGGAAAGATAGGGAATCTGGTGGAGCTCTGATGGTCTCTATGCAATCTAATCCAAATTTATTTATAAAGCACATTTAAAAACTACAAAACTGCACTCAGTAGAGTGCAGATTTCTTCCAGGCAGCCACTCTAGATAATTCCTGTAATTCCAGCAGTGCATTTCAGACGCGTCCCAGGAGCTAATAAAAATACATGCCTCTCTTTTTGCACAGAGCAGATAGATTTTTCCTGCGACAGGCACTGAATGTAAAATACAGATACCATGTATTTGTGAGGATCAATGTATTTTAATAACTACAGGACGGCCCAAAATCTTTGATCCATGTTGTTTATTACAGGACTTTTCACGGTATTTAATTTGTAGGTTAAAGCACAGCAAAGTAGGAAATAACAACCACAATTAAAACAGACAAAAAACCCTAAACTTTGTGGCCTGCTTACTTAGAAAAAGCACAAATATCAGGATTCAATAACCAAATCAAAAAAATCTGCAAGTCTACAAAATTGGCAGGCAAAACGCTTTGCCTCTGAAAAGCTCCCAGTGTGGTAAGACAGCGTGAGGCAAACAGAGGTGCAACAGACGTAAAGGCTTGTTTCTTTTAACCGAAACAATTTCCAAAAAAACTTGTGGCCCCTACCAGCCAGTTAAGAGGAGTCAGAAGTCAACGATGGTATTAAGCAGCCAATAAAACTGTACTTGAGCATAGGGCTGCACCCTAATAGCCGACTGAACGTTAGTCGACCAGGAGGTCATTAGTTGGCAAGATTTCATTGGTTGCTTAGTCGCAGAAAAAAAAAGGAAAAAACAAATAAACATGAGTTTGGAGGCTACAACTGCAAAGATGCAAACTCCGTAATCCTTGAACTTAGATCTTGGGACAACAGGAAGCAGCTGGTCAGCAGACCTGACTGACCTTGATGGGACGTGTAGTTGTAAAAGTTGAGAGAAATTGGTTGGAGCTAGTCCATTTAATGATTTGTAGGTAAACAATAAAATCTAAAATCAATTTTAAAACATATAGAGAGCCAGTGAAGGGAGGCCAGTGTGGGGAAATGTGCTGTCTTGCATGTTCCTGTTAAAAGTCGGGCTGCAGCATTCTCAACCAACTGCAAGCGTAAGTGAGAGGCCTGGCGTGTATAACAGTAGTCCTCAAGTCAAGATAAAAGCATCTACAACCCTTTAGAAATCACTTAATGATAAGAACCAGAAGCACATTCATGGCCCTTTGAGAGTTACTGCGTGGATGCTGTTGTCGTAGCTGGGCTTGCGACCCTACTCAAGGGTCTCCGAAATGTGTGTCCTTTGGGGAATGTCAATTCATAGACGTAAATGGATAGGCAAATGGATGCACGTGTACAGCGCTTTTCTAGTCTTCCAACCACTCAAAGCGCTTTTACACTAAATGTCACATTCATCCATTAACACACACATTCACACACTGGTGGCCAAGGCTACCATACAAGGTGCCACCTGCTACTCAGTAACCATTCACTTACACTCACACACCAATGAACAGCCATCAGGAGCAACTGGGGTTTAGTACAGTGCTCTACCTCTGAGCAACAGCCGCCGTGTAACCATGCCGCTTATGGTGTACTATGCAGGAATGGTCATTTACTATTTATAGAGTATTGCCAGTTCAAGTAAAAATGCAAGCCAACCCTAGAATCACTGCATTTGGCTTTTCTCCTCACTATATTTACACTTTTTCAGCATTGTATCTGCAATTTTCAAAGCTTCCTCTTGAAATGCGTGCGGTCTTGCACCTGACCGCTACTTTTTTATATAAAGTCCCAGCTTCACCTGTGCCCCAAGGAACGTCCCAAACACAGGGAAATAATTAGAAAATAAGAAAATGCAGGCAGAGGGCAGGGCAGATAAATACATCATGACATTCCTCCTGTGGGCTCTTAAGTGATGAGTGAGAGGGATTACCTTTTATGAGTCTATACATTGTTTTTTAGGATTATTCTGCATAGTGTACATTTAAGATGTGAATGCAGCACAGCTGCTGGCGAGCCCATGTGCTGCGTTTACTGCCACAGCAGAGAGATAAATCTCGTTCATGGACAACTTTGGTTTTTCCACTGGCCCTTGTAAAACTTTTTAATGCTAACGTTTCCAGCAGCTCTGTGTAAGTGGCTCAAATCAGCCCTCAACTATAGAAATTGCATCCAATTCAGAAAATAATAATCATGACACCTTTGAGTTGCTCTTCCTTACTTTAAAGCAGGACTGTCAAACATACGGTCTGCGGGCCAGAACCACTCACCAAAGGATCCAATCCGGCCCACGAGGTGCCAGGTTTTAGGAGCAAGTTAAGTAGATAGTTCATATAAATGCGAGTTCAGAAGCTTCTCCACCCAGACCAGATCACAGTTCTTTTAAAAAAACAATGAACACTCACTGTGGTCAGGGGCGGGCTGGGGTTGAAATTCAGCCCGGGAGCTTGATTTGGAGAGGCCTTTTTTCTGATCGCACAACGGACGCAAGTGGAACCGTAATTTTAACACGAATACTTTATTTGCAGTATAAAAAACAATCTAATGATATTAAACACAACACACACAGATTAGTCAGTCAGTAGAGTGTATTGAATATAATATAATTCTATGCAAAGACCTATTGCCAACCCAGTCCTGCACACTGCACCTGTACCTGTACCTGGCACTGTTTTCCTGCTCCACTTTCCTCCTTCTCCTCCTCCTCCTCCTTCTCCTGTCCCTCCTCATCCGTCTCTTCCTCCTCCTCACTCCTATGACTGGCATTATCCTGTCCCTCTGCATCAACTCCACGACTGACACTGGCCTTGTCAGCTAATAATAACAATAACAGCAAAGAATAGCAAAGAATTCACAGTGTTAGAACACAAATACAATATAAAAATCAACAAAACAAAAGTGCCACACACACACACACACACACACACACACACACACACACACACACACACACACTGTAAATGAATTACTCACTTTAATGTATTTTTCTTGAGCTGGTAAAAATGGTTATATATTAATGTAGAAACAGAACAGAAAAACAGGATGCATAGCCTATATATTCCAATATTATCTTTTTAACTTTGAACACAGACTCTCTCCTGAAATAGGCTATGTTTTCTTTTGCAGTAAAGAAATTTGTGCATTTTTCTGGTCAGCCAGTATGGATTGTATTTTTAATTGATAAAGCAGATTAATGATTTATGCACGTATGGTGTAACATTGCTGATAGGCTACCTTCAATGTTCTGTGTGCCCTGAACACATCCAAAAACACAAACTAGAGTTCTCAATGGGCCTGAAAATTACAACCCGACCCGACCCGGCCTGCGGGTTTTTAAGCCCAGACCCGACGCAGCCGACACACCAGCATTAGCCTAATTGTCTGCCCGAAAAAAAGAAAGCCAGAGGCCCGACCCGGCCCGAGTCTTTTGCATATTTTTTCATCCCAAACCCGCGGGTCCGGTTGGGTTTGTCGGGCCTGCCTGACCCGTCTGGGATGATAGGGCCATGGAGGCAGTGCTTGCTAACCGCTCATATCCCCCCTTAATATGCAAAATATTAGATTGACTCAGTCTGACTCTGTGCTGCTGCCACCTGCGGCTGTGAGGGCAGGCTGCTCTCAACCGCGGCTGCATTTTATGGGGTAAAAAAAAAACGTTCCGACCACCGGCCAGTTCGCCCTGGAACAGGCCGGCCGTTCGGGAATACTCCCGAACCTCCCTATGGCCAGCCCGCCCCTGACTGTGGTCCTTTTTAAAGACACTGAACACAGTGCAAAATGTTGCCAAACAGTCGCTTTAGTACAAAAAAACCTGTATCAGACTTCTATCTTAAAACAATGTAGCTAAGGCACCTTCAAAACTTGTGATTCATAAATAGTTTGTAAGGCAGGTGATAACTTAACCTGCTTCCTCTACAGCCTCCACTTCAGTTTGGTGAGGTGATGCCAGCAGTACTGTACAGGGGTGGAAATGTATGGAAAGATATAATGACAGTGAGTAGTTGCAGCTCAGTTGCCAGAGGGGATGTTGAATGGCGTGTCACCTTGGCGAAATGCCTGCCAAGCTGCAGACCACTGTTCAAAACCAACAAATACTTTTAGCCGGTCATCACTACTTTCCAGTGGATTTTTAGTCACCAAATGTGGGTGCTGTTTGTGAGCTGTCACTGTGTTTCAGAGCCATGAAAAGCATTTGTTTTTTTAACTTGGACATCACTGCATTTCCAGTCAGGATTGTGCCACCATAAACGAATATTTTAAGCCAAACATGATCTTTTCCTAACCATAACCAAGTGGTTTGCGCCTTAACATAACCACAGCATTATCATCTTATCTGCTACATATTACAGTCCCTCTTCACAGAAGCTTTTTTTTTTTTAAATAACTGCACTGCATGCTGTGATGTGAAGGTGTTTTTGCAATGAAACTGCACAGATTCAGGGCTTATTATTATGAGCACTCAGTGTTTCCCATAGAATTAGAATCCTTTTGTGATGGTAAGAGGAGTGGGGGCATCAACAGCTGAGCCCTGACAACCAGATGTTGCTGCCGTTAGAAACAGGGCTGAAGGACAAACCAGTTTTAAATAGTCAAATCTGAAGTAAAGTTGTAGTGGTTGGACAAAATTGCAAGGTTGCACAGAATTCCAACATTTTCTCACTCCTAACTTGTCACATGCAGCTTGTTCAGTGGACTTCTGACATCTACATATTGTGCACTAGGTATCCCGGATGTGTCTGTTGTAGATATTCTGGGACGCCATGTCAGTTTACGCCTCTTACATAGTTACATGCATTGTATTTTATCAAAATACACAGTTTCTGCTCATTAGAAGCAAACAGTCTTTTTCAAAATATACTTACATCTCTAAAACACCTTGTATTTCTGTTTATTTCCTTGTGCAACAAACAGCGGGCTCCTGGGTGAAAGTCCGATGTTGTTGGACTCATTCACTACCCCTCCCACCTGCCCTACAGGAACTTTCCAGCACCTTAAGTTACATTGTTTTCCAGCAACATTTCAAACCCACGTCACCCAGTGGCGCATTATACCGCCTACAAAAGATTACTTACAGTAGATTACTTTTCCAGTCGGTGTCTGACCAAGTCACAGTATTTGACGTCTCTGAAATGAGAACAGGTTGAGAATCACAGGGATCGGCTGAATTTGCATTAACTGTTGTGATCTAGGGGCTGGGCAATATGAAGTTATTATATCTTTATCGAGATATGTGACTTTATATCGTCTTTTTGGATATCGTTGTATCAGGGTATGGCATAAATGGGGTTTTTCCACACATTTTAAAGGCGGCATTTAAGTACAGTGATGTAAATTAATCAACTTACCAGAATTCTCGATTTGTTTTAATACTTGCCATGACGCACTAAGCCATTACATTCACATTGATGATTATTGATCAGATATGTCACTGTGTTTATATTTTCTGGAAAGAAAAAAAAAGGTCAACAACAGCTCGTCCCTACAATTTTGTCGCATAAGACAGGGTATTTGGTCAGAAATATTGTCATGTTACATTTTGTCTCCCAGTCCTAGCATTAATCAAACCATTTTTAGAAGATTTAAAAATACCAAGATATATATTGTGTATTGAGACATAGCTGAAAAATATCGGGTATAATTTTCAGGGACATATCGTTGCAACATCCTGGAGAGACTGATGATAATATACAAATGTAAAGTATCTTTTGTTAGTAGAAACGCACAACATTTATTCTGGCATTCGGATCTGAAGTAGACTGACTCAATGAATGAGGAAAAACTGAGGCATATTGTTGAAAATTAATACATTTTTTGAAAGACATCTCAGACTGTTTTCATCTGTTTAAATGGATGAATGTTAACGGAATGTGCTTGTCCTTCTCTACACTTAAAGAAAGGGAAATATTCGGAGGTGCTAGGTTATTGGTTTTAACTGGTCCAGCACACTTGAGATCAAATTGAGCTGTGAGTACACTAAAAAAAAGCTGACAAGAACAGATGACCAGGTAACTGAAAAATGGTTGGATTACCAGCAGAGGTGGGACGGGGGCGACTAGTGGACAGGTGAAGAACAGCTTTGAGTGTGAAGAGTGGGAGGAAGACTTTACCTCCTACAGGAGATGTGACAGTATATTTTCTGTGGGCTCTAATCTGTGCTGCCATGAATTGCAGAATTCTGGCAAAGCAATTTCATGTCAAAGAAGATCAAATGAGAGATTTGTGGGATGAGATTTCTGTGTCCCTTGAATGGCTTGACAAATCTCTTTATATAAGAGGGAGCGAATACATTTTTTATACCATAAAAAATGTGACTTATTTACATACTTAGATATTTACATACTTACAGTGCAGCGCAAGAGTGACTGGTTGCGGGAATGTCTGTGGTTAAATTGTGTTGCATTGTGCTTTATTTGATAAGAGGTTGAGTGGATAAATTCAATCACACATTCTCTCGTCTCCTCATGGAGCAAACATTCACAGATGTATTGTAGGTTGTGCCTCAAGGCTTTTGCATTTCAAAATGTTTGTAAAGTGACGAGATTATGGATGAATTGTAACAGGTTTATGTAAATCTTAATAAAGCCTCACCAAAGAGTTTTTCTTTTAATGTAAACTTTAGTTTGAGTGCCCTTGGTTTACAAAGCAACTTCAACTTCTGCTTTGATGTTTGTCAAATTGTTCAGAGAGTGAGACTGGTTAATACGTTCTGTGTAAATTCATTTCATATTCAGAAGATTTAACAGCCTTTTATGCCTTTCACGTCAATGATGGGAGCATAATAGTGTATCTCCTGCGACAGTCCAGATCAATGAGACGTGAATGCATTTCACCACTCCATTATTGACTCTTTGATTTTCAGCTCAGTCATGTGCGACCGTGTTTCTCACATGCTGTAGCATTCCTGCGGAGAAGTGTTTTTGTGTTTTTTTTCTCCTCTCTTCTCACCACTTGTGAAAATTACTTTCTCAAAATGAACAGATGTAGGGAAAAACGGCGTAGCTGTAAATTAATTCAAATGAAAAATGGATAGGGGGGTAGTTTTGCATTAGTTAAAATAAATTAATTTGTCTTTGCAAATGGGCTGCTGGTGTGAAACTTGATTGGTGTTAATAAGCTCCCACTGATTTAGGAAGCAAGCTATGCTCTCTGACAAAATATGCAATGTTTTCAATTACCAATTTTATTTTGGGAACTAACATATGTTCAGCCACATTGGCTTAAAGATGTTAGTTTGTCATAATTTAATTAGTATTCCTAATTAGCACTATATTCTGCTGGTGACATCTATCTAATGTGCTTCTAGCTGCATGAATTTGAGTCCGTATTGAAGTGTCTCTCTGTACTTTAGCTGTGAAAGAACCAGAGAAGATGACGCTGGAGGGGAGTTTGGTGTTTCCGCTCGCCTTAGCAACAACAGGCAGGATGTTAAGCATCTCTGAATCCCCAAACTGAAGGTAGCACACAGCCTCAGGTTTCCTGTTTATACAGTGGCTTACTATCAAAAACACTAATTTAGCAAAAACATGCATGAGTTTGGATGAAATTTTTTTGAGCACTCTCAGAGGAACAGTGTGTAAGAATTAGGGAAATTTAATGGCATCTAGTGGTGAGGACAGCTGATGTCAACCAGCTGAAACTTCTCCCAGTTAGAATTCTTTCAGTGTCAATTTTTCAGGAGGTTTTTACTGGGAGCCAAACTATCTGCTGAGGTCTCTTCCTCTCCAAAACAAATGGACCAGGTGATTAAAACTGTTAAAAACACATTACAGCCCTGTGCCAGCTATGTGAACTCACCTTGTTCCTTTGATAACTTAATGAGTGCTCACCTTATTCTGATCCAGATGTTCTGCTAAAACATACCCAGAGGTCTGCTCCTCTCCAAAACAAACAGACTCTGTGTAAACACACTAAATAAAGCACAGTTTTACATTTTTTAAAAAATCGGTGTTTTTCTGATGCTGCTCATCAAGTATGGACTTCTAACTACAGTGGCTGAAGCAAAAATGCAAAACTTCAAATGGCCCTATCTAGAGCAGTGTTTGGTTTCTTTGTTCTGGGCTGCTGTAAAAACATGACAGTGCAACATGGCAATCTCCATAGATGAGGACCCGCTCCCTGTGTAGCTATAAACGGCTCCTTCTAAGATAACAAAAACTCAACAATTCTCATTCTCAGGTGATAATACACTATAGAAAACATACTTAGTATATTATGTTCCATTTCTGCCAATATATCTACTTAAATCCTACACAACAGTTCTTTACAGCTGAAAGTTTGTCATCAGATAGTGCTCCATGTCACATACAATAAAGGACTACAAAGACAAATAACAGTGTTAACTATAATTACTGCCTCACAATTGTGTGCTTCCACCAACCAGTCAAGTTGCAGTTTACATCCATGTCTGCACAGGCTCATATAGCTATGACAATAGACAATGCTTCAAATATCAGTGTTGCTGCAAAGCCACTATAGATTCTAAAAAATGGATGCTTCACACACATCATGCTGCAGCTCACAAGATCTGTACAATCAGATTACAATCAGCTTCAAGGTGGAAACCCAAGACTAGTGTCACAAATTCAATATCTGACTAAATGTCTCCCCTTCTGTTCCTGAGATATGACGCTAAGTAAAAAAGTTGGCCTTTGACCTTGTGGATATAAAATGTCATCATTTTATCATTTTATCTTATTAGACATTTATGTTGAATTTTGTCAGAATAAGCGCATGAATTCTTGGGTTATGACCAGAAAGGCATTTTGTGAGGTCACAGTGACCTTGACCTTTGATCACCAAAATCTGATCTGTTCATTGTTGAGACCAGGTGGACATTTGTGCCAAATTTGAAGAGATTTTCTCAAATTGTTCTCAAGATATCAGGTTCACAAGAATGGGATGTTCATGAGATCACAATGACCTTGACCTTTGATCACCAAAATCTTAACATTTAATCTTTGAGTCCAAGTGGACGTTTGGGCCAAATTTGGAGAAATTCCCTCATCGCATCCACAAGAATGGAACAAACTGCGTTCAGGCACGGCTGTTGGCAGCACAAGGCACAAAAACAAGAATAGTCTCTAATAATAATCATTTGCCAAGTTGCATTTCGACAACATACAATATGTAGCTCCTTGTCGTCATGCACACTGTTGTTAGGTAAATACAATGTCAATTTTACATGTCAATCTCATCACTACATCATTTCTATTCTATTATTTGACATAGTTAGCGTATAAAGTCTTGAGTTATGGCCAAAACATGTTTTGTGAGGCCACAGTGACCTTTCACCACCACATTTTCAATCAGTTCATCCTTGAGTCCAGGTGGATGTTTGTGCCAAATTTGAAGAAATTCCCTCCAGGCACTCTTGAGATATCACATCCATGAGAATGGGACAGACGGACAACCGAAATACACAATGCCTCGAGCCACAACTGTTGCCAGCACAGGAGCATAAAAACACAGCAGTGTATAAAATGAAAAGGAGCAATATTAACATGGCAATACATGACCACATTAAACTTTAATAAGATCCAATGGAGCTTTGTGCAATACTTTAAATGTTGAAAAGGTGCTCCAGATAACTTAAAGTGCTGAAGCTGTTACATTTTAATGTGCAGGGGAGATATAGTATCCAATACAAAATGTAAAATCTAAAAAAAAAAAAAAAACAGCTTCTTCTTTTCGCTGCTGCATTTCAGGGCTCTGAAACGGCTCTCACAGAGCAACATTTTAAACTCCTCTATGGGGGTGACCACCACAATCAAGAATGGCATTTGCCTTGCTGAGCAAATGCCTTTCAAATATTTCAGCCAGCTGAGCCCAATTCTAATGATCACGCCTTCAAAAATCTCTCCAGTCTGGCTCTATTGAACATAGGCAGCGCTGTAAAATTTAGGACACCAGACTGAAACTTAAAAAAAAAGACACAAAGATCAAAGATTGATCACTGCACTATGTGTGTGGAGACTGGTGACAGTTGTCAAGAATAATCCTCCTTGATTCTGAGACATATAATAAGACCATAACCAACCTCTGCCTCCAACAGTAGTCGAGGAATGACTGAATGATCAGCAAACGTCATGGTTAAACTGTTTTTCCTGCTGACTACGGCAGTCGTTTGTATGTAAAACAGCTGGTGGATAAAAAGAGCGTCTTTAAGTATGAACCGTTTACTCTCAAACACTACAACCTGTTAGTAAGAAAATCTGTTATCCAGTCAGTTAAGTTCATATTTCACTTGAGATGAATTCAGCTTTTTAGCAAACAAATGTGGCTGGAAGGGCGGCACGGTGGTGTGGTGGTTAGCACTCTCGCCTCACAGCAAGAGGGTTGCCGGTTCGATCCCGGGCGTGGGAGCCCTTCTGTGTGGAGTTTGCATGTTCTCCCCGTGTCAGCGTGGGTTCTCTCCGGGCACTCCGGCTTCCTCCCACAGTCCAAAGACATGCAGATTGGGGACTAGGTTAATTGATAACTCTAAATTGTCCATAGGTGTGAATGTGAGCGTGAATGGTTGTTTGTCTCTATGTGTCAGCCCTGCGATAGTCTGGTGACCTGTCCAGGGTGTACCCTGCCTCTGTCAGCTGGGATAGGCTCCAGCCCCCCCGCGGCCCTCAAGAGGATGAAGCGGTTAGAAAATGAATGAATGAATGTGTAAGGCTTATAAAAAGAAAAAAGAAAAAATTAGTAAGTAGAGCCATACACGGGTCCTTAGACCATCCACATCACTGGGCAGAGCATGTGAGCGGAGCGGGGAGCGGGAGGATTTTGTGGCTATTTTTTTTTAAAAAAGTGGAGCGGAGCCTTATCTCTCGCTATAATTTTGCTCCGGTCGCTCATGCCCCACCCAGAATGCATCTTTGCACCTGCGCACACCCACACTATTTTCTTTCAAAACTATGGAGTTTACTGTGTACTTCAGAAAAGAAACTAAGAAGAGAAGCAGCAGTACCTTGGAGAACGGCCCATAACTGCGGGGAGAGGCGAGAGGGCTTCGTAGGTCGGCCGCTTAACCTGGTCCATCTCCTCTACACTTTTTTTTTTTTTTTTAAAGATATTTTTGGGCATTTTTAAGCCTTTAATTGATAGGACAGACAAGTGTGAAAGGGGGAGAGAGAGAGGGAGTGACATGCAGCAAGGGGCCACAGGCTAGATTCGAACCCGGGCCGCTGCAGCAATACCCTTGTACATGGTGCGCCTGCTCTACCACTAAGCCACCGACACCCCCCATCTTCTCTACACTTACACTTACACTCTGACTTATTTCCACCCTGCCAGCGGTACTGTGTAGAACGGTCCCTAACTGCGGGGAGAGGTCTTCCCCGGAGAATCTACCAAGCTCATGTTTTATTGGTGCCGTAGCACTGTTCCGACCTCTCATAAGTCCGACGTCCCGTTGTTCCGATATGTGATTATACTAGGCTATACTGTATTTGTGTACCACAGAGGATCAGCATCGCAACAAAAGTAGGCTACTGGTCGCGATACAAGTGTCATAGAGAGAAGAGAGTGAAACACCATAACCTCCTGTTATTAACTCTGGGGTTGGGGTTGTGTGGGGAGATTTCCGCGGTGCTGAACAGCTCCCGGCAGGCATATTTCTGCCTTGATGGTGCGCCGTGACCGGCTCTGGGTCAGCTGGGAAAGGCTTGAGGCGAAGCAGGCTCACGGCTTATGTGTTTGCCACTTTCTTTTTCATTTTAACCCACACCATGATCTTTTCCTGACCCTAACCAAGCGGTTGTTGTGCCTAAACCTAACCGGACCTTAACCACAGGGCATCATGGTGATTTCAGAACAACGGGACTTTGGAACAATGGGTTTAATATGGTCGGAACAATGGGATGTTGGACCAATGGGTTGTCGGAATAATGGGCTGTCGGACCAATGGGTTGTCGGAATAATGGGATGTCGGACCAATGGGCTGTCGGAAAAATGGGCAGACCCTGTTTTATTTGTGAATAGAAGATTACAGGTTAGGGTAGTATGACGCAGAACCAAGTGGAGCGGATGAGCGGCGCAAAGTGACAGGTCTGCGAGCGAGGAGCAGAAATTTTCACCCGCTCCGCTCCGCTCACATGCTCTGTCACTGGGGAACATACAGTATGTATCCCAGAACCTACTTGCTATAAGAATAATTTGCAACAGATTTCCAACCTCCACAATGTGTCAGTGCATTTCTATATTTAATTTTCAGTACCACACATGTGAAGGCCCACTAGCTCATCCTACTGCAGCAGACATCACTGAAATAAAGAGTTACACAAAATAATCCACACACTTTGAGTTTTACTGGACTTTAAAACTGGGCTGCCCCCGACCAAATATTTTCCTCGTCGACCAGTAGTCATCATTTAGGGCCATTAGCCAGATAGCCACCCACATGTTTACGATATTAATTTGATTATTAAATGATATATTTTGGGCGGGGCAACACAATGGTTTGAGTTGAAGGTGTGAGAAAGAATAGTATCAGTAACATTGTTAACACTGTGCTACATTACAGAGAAATACAAAACCGTACTAATGAACCTTCATTAATATAGGCCTATATTTTATCTCCAAGTGCACGTCACACACTGAGCGAGCCGCCTGTTAGTGACGCTGTGGGCTAATGGGCATGTAGCTACTTCCATGTTTTAGATGATACGTCATGTTTGTAGTCAACCAATGAAGATGAGTTTACATATCACCTTGGGTTCGTCCTTCACCTTCTCAAAATGATCCCACACTTTGGATTTCCTGCCCGACATGTTATTAACTAGCCTGTGGAATAACCGCAGGTACCAGCCCTGGAGATTAACCTGACTCCTGTCTGACTGCTGAGTGTGGCCACTTCCTGTATCTGCCCTGGTCGACTAACGTTTGGTCGACTACTGGGGGGCAGCCCTAAAAAATACTGTATTTCATGATGCTTTTGAGATTTTTTAAAATGCACTAGTTTATTAATGTGAGGAGCACAAATGAGATCCCATTCACATCCTGTGTATGTAGTTGACAATACATGTCTCAGTGGCAGAAATCTAAAACCTAAGAAAATAAATTCAAAATGATCTGTATTGCTTCAGTACCACTTGCAATTAGGAGCTTTTTTTGTGATATGGCTGAGATGACTCTTGGATGATATCAGCTGATCAGGATTAAATAGCCTACTAACTGTTTACAATAGGCGTCCAAACTCAAACCAAGTAATCTGCCACGGCCAACAGTGCCATGGTCAGGATTTTTGAGACACTGAACTTGAACTGAACTGAACTTCACACAACTCAGTCAGCAGGAGGTTAATGGCATGTCACCTAGGCAAGATGCTTGCAAAATTGCAGACCACTGTTTGAAACCAACAATCACAATCACTGTTTCTCCTGCAGCTTTTTAGCCCCCAAACATGAGTGTTTTTTTACGACCTGTCACTGTTTCTCTCCTGAGGATAGAGCCACTAAAAGTGGTTGTTTTTACTAAGAAATTGCTTTATTTCCAGCAGGGATTGTGCCACAAAAACGGGGATTTTAAAACCAAAACATGAACCATAAGCAGGTGGTTTCTGTGGCTTAACCTAACCAAACGTTAACCACAGCATTGTTGAGATGTAGAAAAACAAAGTTTAAACATACCAGCTACATAATAATAACATAAAAACGTATTTTTGATTGATTGACCATAACCAAGCAGTTTTCTAAACTTAATTTCACTTATGTAATTGTGGCACATCAGAAAATCCTTTTTTGAGTCAGTCTGAAACATTCAGCGTTTGTCGGTGCCCTCCAAATGACCTCTCTTGTTGATTTGTTAATGAAACTTGGTTGTTTTTGGCAGGAATTATACACAGTTTTGCTTTTTACACTGTGATATGTTCTGACGGTGGGGATTTTTATGTAAAACAAAAAATATTACAAAGTTGTTTGTTTCAGTCACGATTGGCAGCCACATGGCAGAGTTTTATATTGGCAGCCATGACTTGTTCTCAAAAGTTGCTCAGTACTGACACCCAGGACGTGTGTGGGCTGACTGTGGGTATAAATAAAAATGTCACATGTAAACATTAACCGAATGAAACATGTCATCCTCAGATATTATTCAGAAATGCCTTGGGCAAATACAGTCTGACAGAAATTATTAACTCTCCAAGTTTTATTAAAATCAAACTTATGAGTAGCTTTAATGGCCTTTTAAAATGTTGAAGTTTAATTTTGTGCCTCATCAGGCAAACAGTTTTCTTAAGTTACTTTTTTTAAAATATTAATTCAAATGAGTCAGTGCAAAGTGACAGGGTTGTTCCTAGTGCCGAACCCACTGCAGCTCTACACAGACTTTTAGCCAACTTTAAATCATTGTTTTGGTTCTCAATCTGCACTCAAAGTGTGGCTGAGCCCCTGAGGCTCACAGCAGCCCTCCCATATAACAGGCTGCTATTTCTAGGAAAGCAGCTGAGACAAGCCAAGTGTACACTACCTGCCCAGCACCGAGAGGCAGAGGGCCAAAGCAAACATGTGGCTTGTGGAAAAAATCAAACATCTAGCACTGATATTTCTCCCAGAAGCTGGTGTAGACCAAGCCAGAGCTAAAACAAGAAGCCCCAAGAGAAATGGCAGCATCAGTTGTTTGAGCAAATGCCCCCAGAAAACAACATTTTCAAGTACAAAGCTTTTTAGGAATTGTATGTTGGAATTAAAGCACAGTTGATGCTGATGCTGCCACAGTCTGCAGAGGGTGGCTGGATGGATCAACCAAAGGATTTCGACACAGGAAAGCACCATCAGTCAGTGTACTTTTGTTGCAGATAGGAGTGTGGTGCATTACTTTTCATAGCTATATGTACAAACAGTGTATGTGAACAGCCTAGTGTTTTGTCTGCCTGGAAATGTTGCAGTGCTGCTCTCTTTACAACAATCCACAGTGCAAGCATTTGGCTGCAAGTGCAAATTCATAGTGTGTGAAAGGTGCTAAACTCCTCCTATCTCTTTCTCATTAGTAAAGAGCAGTGCACATAACATTCAAGTGGCAGCTTCCCACAAGTGTGCAACAGTGATACGTCTTCTCTCTAGCTGATCGCACCACGTCAATTTCAGGAGTGGCATTCAACTTCTGTTCATATCATATGAATAATTGAAGCTTATCATCTTAGCACGTTTAAACCAGGAACTGCAATATTCAAATTAAGTAGCTCATGAAGAATAAGGTGCCAAATTCATTAGGCTACAGCTGTTATTCCAATGAGTCAGATACATATTTAATCATCACTGCATAAATTCTGCTGCTTTTTAAATATGAGTATCAGCAGCAACTTGATTAATAATTTCGGCTTATTATCCCAAACAGTGGTGATCAGTTTCAGAATTTTAACCCCAGTCAAAGTGCAGAAGTTCCAGATTTTTCCACCATTTTCATGATTCAAATGTGTCACAAAGGTAATACAAATGTAAGGGATGAGATATATTAAAAACAAACTCACCAGGCTATGTCCATAAAAGCAGATTTAAGGACCAGGATTCACTCTTTTGGGACAAACTGAATACGTGATTCACACATCAAAGTGCCACAAAAGAAATAAAACATGAAGCGTGGGAATTCAAACTAACATTTCTCGCTGTGTTGCTGCACATGAAAACTTCCTTTCTTCTACTAATCCTCGGCCCCGAGAGCATCCAATTTTATTCATGTATGAGTAAGAATTCAGATTATGACCTTAATCATACCAACATAATTATATTAATATGCATTCCTGACCCATGCTCGGGATACAGCACCCATAATTGCAGTGAGATCAGAGCGGTGATAGCAACGCACTGTGAATGTAGTCATTAAAACATCTACCTGTATTATACATTGCGAGCCCAGGAGTCAAGTACATCTACTGCACATGTATATTTTATCAGGGAAATCATTCAGAGAGACTTCCTTTCATCACCGTATCAAAATGATATCAGTGTGGGTATTTCTGCTCCACTGGGCCAACTTTTGTGATGTTTCAGATACAATAAAGGCAGTTTAGTTGATAGGTATTTATTGAAGAAATCTGTACGTTCTCTCGCTGGGCCTTAATCAGCAGCCAGAGTCAGAGGCTCTGCTTCAAATACATAAACCTGCTGTAAGAAGAGGAGGCAGTCCAGATGGCTGCATCAGTTTAAACACTGCAAATCTGTGCAACTGTAAAGGTTTAAGCTGTTGTTTACTGGAGGGGGAGACGGGTGCTCATCAAGACCAGTTGTGATCAGAGTGAAAGTAAAACTCCTTTCAAAAAGCTGCTACAACTAAGGCTCTTTTAGAACCTTCAAAACGAGTTGCAAAAACAAGACCACATTTTGGAAACTGTGATGATTAAATGTTGCAAGTAGTCAGTCTTACGCTATGATACAGTGTGAAATACACAGTTGCTGGTTTTAGTTGTTCAAAAGTTCAGAGGGATTTCTTGCTTCAGGTCACTATAAATGGCAAATCGTTTCCCTTTGGACTGTTGGTCACAAGAAGTATGGGATTTGAAGATATCACCTCTGGCTCTGGGAGGTAATGCTGGGTATTTTCACACAATTTTTCTGAGTTTAGAGACCAAGGTAAGGTAAGGTAAAACTTCAATGTCCCCAAGGGGCATTTTGAGATATAGACAGTAGTCATGAGAACAACAAAACAGACAGTACAATACATAACACACAGAATCCAGTATCACACACTGTCAGGGGTAAATCATGGACATTAGTGGTCACTGCCGGTTAAGATAAGCGATAGCAGACGAGACAAAGGAGGATCCGTAACACTAAGTGCTGCATTTAGAGAGGCAAAACCTCAGCCCTGATGGAAGCATCTGAATCTCAACATGGAGGGGATGCTGAGAGTCAATAGACCGAGCTTTAGAGGTGACCCTCTCTTCATAGGTGCTTTAGTTTGTTCAAAGCAACACCAGTGATCTTACAGCACAACTTGACCACTTTTTCCAACACAGTACCAAACCAACAGACAGTATTAAAAGAAAGAATAGAATAATTTCATGAGTGTCCTATTTACATCGAAACTCCTCAGCTTCCTTAAAAAGAATAGGCGTTGGTTTGCCTTCTTACAGATGCTGTCAGTGTTCAAATCAAAATTCAACTTGTCATCTAAGACAGTGCCCAAATACTTGTGCTGCTGCACTGCTGCCACTGGCTCCCCGTTGATCACAAAAAGAGCATGAAGGCACGGCCTCCTCCAAAAATCAATAAACATCTCATCGGTCTTAGACACATTAATGTGGAGGAAAGACAGGTCACACCTATTAACAAATTCTTCCAGTACTGGGCCATGATCATAGTCTGATCCATGAAGAAGACTTACAATAACAGACAAGGACAAATCTAGATGCATGATTATTCAGACATTGATTTGTGTCTAAACAAAATAAGAGGAAAAAGAACATATCCCTGAGGGGATCCAGTAGAAGAAAAACGGGTACTGGACAGTGTCCTGTTAACCCAGATCCTCTCAGCACACAAGATCTATACAATCAGCACAGTTTCAAGGTGGACACCCAAGATAAGCGCCACCAATTCAGTACCTGACCAAATGGCTCCCCTTCTCTTCCTGAGATATTGCATTAAACAACATTATTCTGTCACAGTTGGGTTGACTTATGAGCTTCAGATTAAAAATGTCATCACGTCATCATTTTATCCTGTTAGACATTTGTCTGTGCGTTTGTCATAATTAAATATGAAGTCTTGAGTTATGGCCAAAAATGTGTTTTGTGAGGTCACAGGGACCTTGACCTTTGACCACCATATTCTAATCAGTTTATCGTTTAGCTGAAGTGGACGTTTGTGCCAAAATTAAAGAAATTCCTCCGAGGTGTTCTTAAGACACTCATGAGAATGGGACGTTAGTGACATCACAGTGACCTTGACCTTTGATCACCAAAATCTAATCAGTTCATTGTTGAGTCCAAGTGGACGTTTGTGCCAAATTTGAAGAAATTCCCTCATTGCGTCCACAAGAATGTGACAGACAGACAACCCAAAAACATAATGCCTATGGCCATAGTTGTTGGCAGCGCGACGTATAAACACAAGAATAGTCTCTCTAATAACAATCATTTGCTCAGATGCATTTCTACAGTATACAATGTGTAGCTCCTTGTCGTCACGCATTTTGTTGTTAGGTAAATATTATGTTATGTTTATGCATCAATCTCATGCTCGGGTCACTTTTATCTAAAGTTGAGATAATGCCAATCATACTAGGTCGTACCTAGAGTAGTCAAATTACCGAAAACTTCCAACATGACGCAAGTTTGGATGGATGGATGGATGGATGGATGGATAAGCATCTTATGCAGCCTGCCAATGATTTGCATCATGGTGGTATATTTCTGCTTAATGGCCTCGATGTCTGTTTTTGTGGTTAATAATTTGTTGTAGTTTTAAGGAGGACTTGTCCTTGGCCCTGCACATCGGTAGACTATAAACTGCACCCATGTTGTTATATTCTCCACTCCAATGAGCTTGAGCATTTGACCTCAAAATGTTCGCCACCACCATTCCCAGCATTTCCTTTTCATCCTTCACCCTTCTCACCGCAGCCAATCTTCATTACAGAATACGCTCTGGAGCGTAATAAGGGTCCATTGTGAGCGACAGTGACCCAAAGACCCTTCATTTGCAAGCTGCTGAAATCTACCAGCCGTGTTAGATAGTGAACAGAAACCTTCCTCTGTGAATGGAGCCCCACATGAGTGCTTTTTATTTTAGCCTTGCCCTACTTTGAGCTCAAGAGCTCATTAAATAAGATCTCGTGTTAAGGCTGGAAATAGAAAGAAAAGTTGCGCGTGTGTGTGTGCAGGGGGGGTGGGTGAGGATGTGATACAATGACTGTGTATTTAGCCATGTAAATCTTATTGCCTTTGGGAGTTCTGGCAAGTGGCCCTTGAAAGTGTGCACAATGGATGTGTTCCTATAGATGCATCTGAAGATAATAAATGTGTTAATGTTTTTCTCCCTTACTGTTATTCTGTGCGTTTGAAGGCAAACATGCTGTGATTCATCAGTAAAATATTCAAAGGAAACGGGATACACTCCTGTTCTGGACTCAAAAAGTGCAGATTTCCTCCCTAAGAAGCTGAATTCTTCAAACATGGCCCCGACTGTAACTGGTCCAATAAATTAAACCTCCTTCATGGAGGTGATAATTAGTCTGAAATCACGATTCTGTGTGTTTAATGAGAAAGTCATGCATTCTTTCTTTGAAATGTTCAAAGAATTACAGGCTTTGTGGATCAAACCTGTTTTTATTAATGAAATGAGACAAAGTGGGCCAACCCTGACTACGTACACACGCATTCCAATATTCCAATATTCTACGATTTTGATACGGGTCATGTCAACACCATATTCCATTAAGATAGTCCCAATTAGGTCTTTTTCTGAATGAAGCATTTTCCCATTAAGACATGTGGGATATGCCACTTTTAGGAGCATTCTTTGGGCATGTATATAGCACATTCAGATATGCGCCTCTATTGGGAATTTTTCCGCAGTTTGCAATGCACAGCTTCTTGCCTGTTTACAGTCAGGTCTGTGCGTTGTCATGGATACACTGTATACAAACCATTTGCAAAGCTGGGGTAGAGATATATGCCCAAATGAAAAGACCACATTTCTGATCGGAAGGAAAAATACACCTACTTTCAAACATCATGAAAGACTTGGATATCAGCTGGTTTTAGGATATGTGCAAATATCGCACCTCAGACTTTTTTTCTGGTTGAGGAATGGTAGAGGGAGGCTGTGTCTGCACCAAGCCAAGCAGCAACTTCTGGAACTAGAAAATGAAGCCATTCCTTGAAGGACCACTTGAAGCTGGCTCCAGAAGCAATTAAATGGTAAATGAACTTGCACCCGTATAGCGCTGTTCTAGTCCTCCTACCAGTCAAAGTGCTTTTACAGTACTTGTCACAGCCATCAGGAGCCATCTGGGGTTCAGTATCTTGCCCAAGGACACTTCGACATGCAGGCTGAAGGAGCCATGGATCGAGCTGCAGATTTTCCAATTTGTGGACAACCTGCTCAACACATTTTCACTTAGACCTCGCTACATATCGACATTCAGTCATGGACGTACCACACTGACATATGACCTGAAAGGTACTCTGGGTGTGATGGGCAGTGTTAAGTTCAGCCTGTTAGATGCACTGTCTGTTTTCAAATACATTTCCATTTTTCACAGTACAGTTTGCACACAGTCTCTTTCAAAATAAATGCACTAAGTCGGTACAACACCATTGTGACATTGTTTCCTTGAAGATCAAATACATGTGGTTATATTTAGCCAACACACACATGTGGTTGGGTTTAGGAAAGAAGAACAGGATTTGGCTTTATAGTCATATGTGAAGTGAACATCAGCATCCCAGGTGAAGGTCGGTGCCCAACTTTACAGCAGACATAAACAACCTGGTACAAAAATGAGTTCGGTCTCTGTAGCTCATAAAGTTATGTATAATTAAGAACATGGCCACTTCGACCGACTGGCTGTCTGCAGATTGTATTCTTAGGTCCTCAGTCAGATCCATCACTCACGCCTCCAGCTCCAAAATAAAAAAAAACCCAAAATGGTGAAAGCCAATATGCCAAACTCTAGGCTTCGAAACAGGGGTCCACAAACCAGTGGGTGACACAATGGTAGCTTCATCTATTATTTTAAACAGTTCGTTGTTGGCATAGTCAAACGAGTCTGCTAAAGGTGGAAAACTTTGAAAGAATCCTCTTGTGAGGCAAAATGGCACAAGTTGTTAACATGGCTCCAACTGTTCCACTTTTCTATATTTAGACGTGATAAATGGCATGTTAGAGCATGTAACTGCATGTTAGAGCATGTAAAGTATGCCAGACTGCTTGTAAACAGGAATATTATACAATATTCATTTTATTAGCCATGTAGACAGCTTCATAGGAACATTGCCTTTTTTAAATAAAAGCAAAAAAACAGAACATTTTGTGCATGTAAACATATTCACTGTCTCCAAGACATTATGTTAATATACAAACAAGAAAGGTGCACGAATCATTCAAGTTGTACACTGAGTACAAGGCCTGAGATCAGGAGACGCTGGTTGCAGTGACTGCTGGAGCAGCTGCTCACTTCTCTGACAACATGCTGCAGTATGGCCTACGACTGAATATTTTATCACTCGGTTCAAATTGTTGTTTTTTTTCTGGGTTGACTTGTTACATAACAATATGAATCATCTTAACAGTGTTTATTTCTGTGATACACACTTGTTAGCCTAGTTGCCTACATATGCAAAATTTTAAAGGAAATAAGAGGAATAAGTAATACTCATCAGATTACGTTAACAATTAACATAATAAGGAAATGTTAATGAAGGCATGTTCCTTTAGAAGTTAATACATTTGTTTTCCACCCAAATATCCAATCTTGCAATAAAATATTCACTTGTAGTGACGACTGCATTGTTAACTTTTAATTGGTTATATAAGGACACTTGGCCACAGTGAGGGAGGATCATGGTTTTGGTTTAATACAAATAAATGTGCACCAACATTTAACCAAAACCACAATCTTTCTCAAACCTAATCCAAAGTGCTTTTGTTGCCTAGACCTAACCAGCTGATTAGTACTATTTAATGATATTTTAGTAATATATTGATATATAAATGTAATTTCTAGGACACAGGATTGAGTGGGCCTGCAGTCTAAAGCCCCTTTCCACACATAGATTGAGTGATAGAGCTGCTATGAAGTCCTTCCATTATGCCACCTTTGTGTTTTCATACAGAACCAAACAACAGTGGCACAATGCCACCCCATTGTGTGTGATTGTAGACAGCAGGCTGGCAACCCAGAAACATAAATGGCAAGACGGGTGTAACATGTAACACCTTCCATAAACAGCATCAGCCTCTGGTGTGACATATGTGCATCAGCAGCACTTTGTATACAGTAACAATGGCATTAACATGGCAATAACAACAGTTTTCCGTTCCTGTTATATTGTGGATGATTTCGTCCTCTGCTCAGAGGGTAATGAATTCTTTACCCAATTTGCAGACATTTTCAGCTGCTGTTCTTCTTCTTTGAGCTAGCTGCTAACTGCACTAGCTGCTTTTTAATCTTCCCACAGTTGGTCACACACATATCATGATGTCAAAACTCATCCCTTCCATGGTCCTGTGCTGCCAGCTGTCCCTTTTACACAGTTGATTTGGCTCTGTTAGTACCTCCACTGCTGTCTTAAAGGCGAGACATCTCTGTCCCTCCAATCCACAATTCTATCTTTCATACAGAATATCAAGGCGGAATAAGGGCGCAAAATTCCCCCCTTGATCAGCTGGTGTAAAAGGGGTTTAAGATGACTGTAACCACTGTGATTCCAGTTCAATTCCACTACAGTCAACTGTTATAAGACAGCTATAACTGAACCATAATTATTTACCCAAACATGACCCAAATGAATGCCCAAAATGTAACTAGGTAGGTGTGGTGGCAATTCTGTTACTGATGTAAATACTAATTTGTAGTTATGTTGTGAAAAATCAATCCACTTTTTTGGAGTATAATCATAGACTGTAGATAATTATGGACAAGTTCGGCATTTTGGACATCGCCATCCTGGCTTTTTGGAGCCAGAAGTGACAATCAGTGTGTTTACATGTAAATAAACAAGCTGCTAATTAACAGGTTATTGGAGTATCCTGTTTGGTTTGGTTCACTCTGGTGTGTTTGTGGTGTGAAAGCACAGCAGACTTAGTACTGCAAGTGTAATTTAACATGAATTTATAAACTCAAGTATTTTTACTTATTGTGTGAACTCTAAAGAATGCAAATGCTCACAAAGATCTGTTTGAGCAACCTATATAACCCTATATAATTATGTAGGATTATTTGGTGAACATGCTAATGTGTCAGCACATGAGAGCGGAGATTTTCCCTGATACATCAGAAAGATAAAAGAGAAGTTCCTCATTAAAAAGGGAGAGAGAAAGAAGGGACCACACAGTAACTATCCTTCTGATAATATTTACAGTACAAGATGCCCCTTTTTCATCCTGTTTTCTACCCCCTTGTCATTATTTATCATATATTAGGCTCAGCTGCAACCAGGACAAATACTGATCATAACAGTTATGTCTTTGTGACACCAGAGAGGTCAAACAAAAACAAAAAAGTGCAATAATGTGCCACATGACTCATGACATGAGTCACCTGTAGTGCTGATAACGCATGATGACAGTCAGTAAAACTTGTCCAGAGTTACCTCCTCCCAGTCCGTATGACTAAGTGAATATGAAATGCATTAAAAGAAAAAAAAAGTATGTTTTCAGGTGAACTGAACTACAGGTTTAAAAGTGACGTTAAAAAGTTTGACATTTTGGGAAATACACTAATTCACTTTCTTGCTGGCAGTGAAATGATTGAAGATTGACGTCACCATCTCACACCTGAATATGTAGCCAGCAGCAAGTTAGCTTAGCTTAGCACTAGGGGTGTAACGGTACACAAAAATCTCGGTTCGGTACGTACCTCGGTACACAAGTCACGGTTCGTTTTTTTTCGGTACAGTAATGAAAAAAATAGACAACTATTAAATATCTTTTACTTATTGGTAACCTTATTAAAACATACCACCACAGCAGTTAACTCTTTTTACACAATTTTTGAATGAAACAAATATATATATAATCCTGCTTTTTCACATTGTTTGAATGAAAATAGAAATATAAAAGTGAAAAATAAAATCCTGCTGTTTTTAAACACATTTTTGAATGAAAAATATAAATATAAATTTCTGCTTAAACAGTTTTACTCAATTAAAATAAAAAGTATAGTGCAGCTGGTCAGCTTTAAAGCCTGCTCAGATTCAGTTTTACTAGGAACTTACTTAGCTTTCCCACTTTGTTAAAGTGCAGTAAACAAAACATGCTTATATCTAAAGTGCAGCTTAAACAATTTTACTCAACTCCAATGGCGTTGATTATTTCTTTAGCGCGATGGTCAGGGAAACGCTCTTTCTTTTTAAACGACGACGGTATTGTAGTTTGCACCAGATTGCTTTTTCTAGTCGTGACGGTTAACGTTCAAACTCAGGTGGTGTCGCTTTAGATGCGTTAGCATGTTAGACGTGTTTCCAAGTACATACCCGACCGCTGTTCTGCAGTGTCGGCACACTGCTTTTGTCTTGTCAACTTGTTTATTTCCATCTTCGTATTTTACCCTGAAACCAAAGTGTTCCCAAACGGAGGACTTAAGGTTTGCGGGTGGGTCTTCAGGTTCGTCAGGCTCACTTGCCATGTTGTCAAAATGCGAGAACGCGCTGCACAAAGTGAAAGCGGAGATTTACGGTCGGACTTGGTCCATCACTCAATTATGTCTGTCGGGGAACTAGATATTTTAAATGGTTCGGCTCGCAAAAACAGAGTTAAAATAAAACAAAATAAAATAAAACAATATCCTGCGCCCAATAATTTGGTACAGAGTCGTGCCAAACCCGAAAGTCGCGTACCGAACAGTTCGACACAAATACATGTACCGTTACAGCCCTACTTAGCACTGAGACAGTCCTTTGGGGTAGAAAACCTGTGCAGGTTGTGTATAAAATAAAGCAGCACTGAGGGGATGCTACATCTTGATTCGTGTTTAACTAGCCTACCTAAAAAAAGGGCAACCTAAAAACATACAAAAAAGTGTAAGTATACGCTATATTTTGGAATATTTGCACCACTTTACTTTGCTGTTATAAAGCCTTTTGGATAGGCAACGGAAGCCACCAAAGTCCATTGACAAAAGAATTAGTTTACCTTGCAAAACACAGGAGTTGCCGGTTTCCTGCTGCCTCCATCAGTGAATGTGTGAAGGGTAAAGAAGTAGTATAGTGTAGTAGTATAGTGTAATTTAAACTTTTTTTTTTTTTTAGGTAGCTAAAATACATTTGATTCAGCCCCTGTCCACATCAATGCATTATTTAGCCTCAGTGCAAGAAAAGTTACAGTTACAGCTGCAAATACAACAAATATAAACAACAGAAATAAGCAAGTTTGTCAATTTCACATATCTGCACATTTCAAATCAATTGCCAGTTGTCCACCTGGAAGTAATTGCTGTTGTTAGCTGTTGTTGTTTTTCACTTTGTTTTTTGTGTGGCTTAAGCTAACAACTTTGGAGTTATTTAACCTGCTAAATTTGGAGGTGCTAGTTTGCAGATTTTGCATAAAGCCAAGCTAGCCATTTTCCTCTGTTTTCAGTCCTTGTGCTAAGCTAAGCTAAGCTAACTGGCTGCTGGCTAAAGCCTTACATTTACAGCAAGAATGAGACAGTGGTATAAGTCTTCTCACCACCTTTGCAAAAAGCAAATAAACATGTTTTCCCAAATGTAGAACTATTCTTCTTAACTTTTTGTTGTTTGGGGACTTGGACTGCTTTGTTCTGCTTCCTCTGTTGATCCAATTGTTTCTGCTGTTCTGAGTCTTTGACAAGAGTCTTTTTGGTTTTCTCTCTTCAATCTTTGCACGTCCTCACCGCCATGAAAAAAAACAAAAAACAAACCAAAAGCCACAAGTCTGCAGATATTTTTATGCAGCACAATGTCTGACTGTGTTCCTGTTTAGGATGAGTTTGATTGTGTTGTCTGACAGCTTTATGCCTCTTTGTGTTTCCTCTGCAGTTGGGAGGATGTGGCATACTTGGGGTGGGAGTCTGGCTCTCAGTGACCCAGGGAAACTTTGCCACCCTATCATCATCCCTTCCCTCCCTGTCGGCAGCCAACCTGCTCATCGCAGTGGGGACCATCATCATGGTGATTGGCTGTTTGGGCTGTGTGGGAGCTGTCAAAGAGAGCCGTCCTCTGCTGCTGACAGTAAGTTATTTGCCAGGATGGTTTTGAGGCTATTGCTGACTTTAAACACAAGGCTGTGTTGATGTGATGATGCCACGTTCTTCTATAACATTTTGTTGTTTGCATGACAAATAACATCACTAACTTTTCAAAAAGTAATAAGCTTTGACATTTTCGTACAACACAAGTTTCTTTCTTTCTATTACCGATTGATATGACATGCTGGGGATTCAACCTGTATTTACTGTTTTTACTGTGAACAGCTGCTGTCAGCTTCACAGTGGAAAACATCTTTCTAGTCTTTCATTTTATATGTGAGGTTTGTTTGTGATAGAAGAAAACAACAGACAGCAAAAGGCACACTTAAAGATGGAGTCAGCGACTTTTGTGTACAGATTGTTGATATTTCCCACTGTTTCAACCACCCAAAATTTCTGAAGCCCTGATAAAAGTCCCATTGAACTGAAAGCCTGTTATCCCAAAGACAAACATTCTTTGATCCAAATCTGGGGTCTCTGAAAATACACACTCCCTGCAGTGAGAACCCAGTTGCCAGAAAAATGCTTGCACTGTCTGTAAACCACAGACATTTATACATTACTTTGTAGCATAGACGCTGCAACTTTATGTTTGTGAACAATGCTGTGGTTAATGTGTGATTAGCGTTGGGCACAAAAAACACTTGGTAATGGTTGGAAAAAGATCATGTTTTGGCTTAAAACAGCCATGTTTTGTAGCACAAAAGCTGCTGGAAAAGCAGGGATAGGTCAGTCATAAACACCAGAGTTTGGTGGCTCAAATGCTGCTGGGAAACGGTGCAAAGGGTCGGTTAAAACCCTGGGGATCCGTCGCTCAAACGTTGCCAGGGAAAATCTAATTGCAGGGAGTTTGTATTTTCAGATAAGTGGGACTTAAGAGCAATGGCAGTTTGTTTCCAGGATAACAAGCTGTTGGAGGAATAGGGATTAAGAATTTTGGGCCATCTGAACAATACCATGGCTCCACAACTGGAAAAGCAAGGATAGGTTCAGTGGTTACAATGTTGCTGGGAAATGCAGGGAAGGGTCAGTAAAAACACCTGGGATCCATAGCTGAAACATCGCTGGGGAACTGAAAAAAAATTGCAGAGAGTGTGTATTTTCAGACAAGCAGGACTTAGGAGCCACAGACGTTTGTTTTTGGGATAACAGGTTGTCAGGGATATGGACTGTCAGATCATCAGACTAAACAGAGTTCGGAGTTCAGTGGCTTCAGAATTTTGGGCCGTCTGAACAATGGCACGGCACCACAACTGGAAAAGCAGGGATCAGTGGTTCAAAATGTCTCTGGGAAACAAGGCAAAGTGTCTGTAAAACACCCCAGTTCAGTGGCTCAGGTGCTGCTGAGGAACTCTGTGAAGGGTCACCTTGGTTCGGTGGCTCAAACGCCAGTGGGAAATGGTGCAAATCGCAGAGTTAAGTGGCTCAAATGATGCTGGGAAATGCTGCGAAGGGTCAATAAAAACACCAGGGATCCGTAGCTCAAACGTCACCGGGCAACTGAAACTACTTGCAAGTAGTGTGTATTTTCAGATAAGTGGGACTTCAAAACAATGGGCATTTGTTTTTGATATAATGGGTTGTCGGATAAATGGGCTTTTGATCCATCAGACTAATGGGGCTTCAGAATTTTGGGCCATCTGAACAATAGCATGGCACCACGACTGGAAAAGCAGGAATGGGTTGGTGAAAAACACCTGGAATTGGTGGCTCATAGGCCACTGGGAAATGATGTGAAGGGTCGGTAAATACATCTGGGATCAGTAGCTTAACTGTCGCTGGAGAACTGAAAATAAGTGAAATAAACAGGTGTTTGTTTTTGGGATAACGGGTTGTCAGAGAAATGGACTGTCAGTCCATCAGACAAATCAGGCTTCAGAATTTTGAGCCGTTTGAACAGTGGCATGGCCCCAAAACTGGAAAAGGAGGAACGGGTTGGTGAAAAACACCAGGGATCGGTGGCTCAAACATCGCTGGAAAACAAAGCAAAGGGTCAATAAAAACACCTGAGTTCAGTGGCTCAAACACCACTTGGAAACGACACAAAGGGTCAATAAAAACACCAGGGATCTGTCGCTTAAATGTTGCTGGGGAACTGAAACAAATTGTAGGGGGGCGTGTATTTTTGGATAAGTGGCACTTCAGACGATAGGCATTTGTTTTTGGTATTAAGGGTTTTCAGAGAAATGGGTTTTCTGTCCATCAGACTAATAGGGCTTCAGAATTCTGGGCCGTGGCATGACACCACAAATACACCCCTCCCATCATTTACTGCTCCTCTCAACCCCATCACCTTTAGCTTTATACATCCATGGCCTTTTCCCCGTCCTGTGCACAAGCACAAACACTCAATTGGCTGGATTAGGCTCGGCCTGAGACACTTTGTTTGTTTCCTATTTACAGAGCCAGGCCTGTGTATGAACACCGGATGTTTTTCTCAGCACCCACACAGAACAGACAGCTCGCAGACCATCAGGAGATACTGGCTGAATTTAGACAAAAAGTGTTCTGGATTAGAAAAGCTAACTGCATCTTTGATATGAGTCTGAATAATCACCATGGCTTTATATACGAATGAAAGATTCTACAGTACTGACAGAAACTTAAAACCACTGGGACGTTCAGCCATCTGACCGCTATCTAACAGCTGGCAGTTCACACTCAACAGCTACAGAGATAGCTGCCAACTGTCCGTCTGAAAGCGACGTGATGTGAAGCCAAGCCGTTTATCTAGAGGAGGTCCGCCCACCAGAAAAAAGACACTCTGTCCTTTCAAACATCAACATGATGAGAGAAACCACCTTTGACCAGGCTTAAACAGTACAGACACAGACATTTTCACAACAGCCAAGAGTTTCCTTTGTGGTTAATTGACAAACCCACAGCATTAACATTAATTAGCTGCAGCTGTTTCAATTTGCCATCGAAATTGATGGTCATGACTAAAATGTTCCCCTCCTGCTTGTTGAGACACTGTTAAATATGTAAATGATGGCGTGAAGGCTGCACCAACGCACGCTACGAATGATAAAAAATGACTAACAACCCGAGAGGCTACCTGACCACAACCATTGACAAACTGTGGAAACTGCACCTTTATTCAAAGCCCCATGTTACCTGTGTTGCCTGTGTGCAGACAGCTCACAGTAACAGCATCAGTAATGCATGTCTGTGATATAACACACACAAAAGATTCATAATTCATGTAAGCTACATAACCTGCATAACATGAACAACTTGTACATGTTCATGCAATGACAGCAGCCATTCTGTGGACAAAGGTAGTGAAGTGGCACTGACAATATCTAGCTGTTTCTCACTGACCTTGTTGCCCCAGTGGATCTTTTGTGAAATTGTTTCCACTGACAAAACCTCCAGAGCTCCATCATCTCCATCAGTGCCAGCCGAGCTGTCTGACAAAAGCCAGTAAGCTAATATAACAAGCAATGGACTGATTTATATAGTGTGTTATATATTATCCCATATTCATTACTTATTATTTAAGTAATAAGTATTTACTTTTATTTCCATACAATATAATACCCTATGTTACATTACTACATTTTACTTTGTACTATATCTCCTATTTAATTATACGATATGATAAACTGTTTGTTCTGTTAGATATCCATATTAATACAGACAAAAACTCATAACTTTATCATGTTATATATTATTATTGTAATATTTATGCTGTTGACATACTGTATACTAGACTTGCTGACTCTGCTGCTATTAACCACACCACTGTCACTTTTTCTTTGTAATTTTATCTTGCTCATGTAAAGTTCCATTTTAGTTTATATTAGGGTTGGGGATATATATAAACTTTTTCAGTTCATGAGTTCCACTTTGCTGCAATAAAAATGACTTAATTTAGATAAACAGACTGACAACTTTTTCAAATAAGATGAAATATTCATTCAACCGCTTATCCTGTTAGGGGTCGCAGGTCGGCTGGAGCCTATCCCAGCTGACATTGGGCGAGAGGCAGGGTACACCCTGGACATGTCGCCAGACTATCACAAGGCTGACACATAGAGACAGACAACCATTCACACTCACATTCACACCTACGGACAATTTAGAGTCACCAATTAACCTTCATGTCTTTGGACTGTAGGAGGAAGCTGGAGTACCCAGAGAGAGCCCATGGAAGGGCTACCTCACAGCAACAATGCTAACCACTGCACCACCCACCGCCCTGGATAAAAAAGGTGTTTACAAAGTTTTCCTTTGGGGACAAAATTTCCAGTTAAAGTTAGGTAATATGAGCTATCGCAGTATATTTTATCACACTGCTCATGTCACGTTTAAAATCACAGTAATACTGTATCATGACTTAAATATCTTGATAAGAAAATCGCGATCTTGCGAGTGCAATAATTAACGCAAATTCAGCGAAACTCCACAGCATTTGTGGGAGCTTGCAATTTTTCAAAAGTCTCATGATTTTTCCATGTTTTTCCGCATTTTCCAGCGGACCGGAAGTCGACGCGCACATGACGTCATTTGAAATGTCACCAGGCGCATCATCAAATGCGCTAATGGCATTGCAGTATGGAGAAACGTTCTGTAGTCCATGTTGTGAAACTAATTAAATAAAACTAACGAAGAGAACTATAAAAAACATTTGCAGCTATTTTTGTAATATTCAGTATGATTATTATAGCAAGTGATTACATGACTTATTTTTTGGAGGTAGTAATAAAAAAATGACTTTTTTCCTCCTTTTGTCATTTGCCGCAATTTTTCGCAAAAAAATCACTTAAATTTTTATCACAATTTTTGACAAAATTGGCCGCAAATTCAAGGGTTTTGGGCCTCAAATTAAAGTGTTTTTTTGCCACGAGATCCTGGAGGGACTGGATAATATCATATCACGGGATCCCTGATGATTCCCAACCCCAGTTTACATACTTCTTATTGTTATTATTTTTAACTTTTTCTTCTGTTCGTTGTTTTTATTGCCTACCTCATGCTGCTGCAACAACAGAATGTCCCCTCAGGGAGTCATTAAAGGGTTGTATCGTATCGTATCCTATCGTTTCATATCGCATCGTATCATATCACTACCTTTCCCGGTTATGTTACTTGACTGACACTGCTCACATCCCACAAGTTGAGTTTTGTGCCAGTGGCCACATCTGGCTGTTTTAATACATATTAAAATATGCAAACCTCCTGACATTTCCCACATCTTATAGTCCAGAGACGCACTGTTTCCCTAATTTGAAGACACTTAGTGAAACGGGCAAAACACAGCCATGACAACAGAATAGAAATACAGGGGCTATTATGTAGCAAAGAAAAACGATTTCATCTCTCTGTGAAAAAGGAAAATTGTATTTCTAATAGGGAACTCTTGGCTTCTCTGGGCTTTGGAGAGGAAACTACTGCAGTTTATGGGGCCTAGCCTTGTTGCCAGGGTCACTGGCCACTTACATGGTTGCTCTTTTTTTTGTTCAGTTAAATGTCTGGATGCTTGGAGATGTTTGTAGTGGCTCCACAGATCTCTGTAGAAAAGCCCCTGCTTGTTTGTTTGGGGGTTAAACAGCTGTTGTCTGTCATGTTAATGTACTGACAACATAGTTGTAATTACAGCAGGGAGCAATGTCTGCAACACATCCCAACTATGACTTTAAACCAATATGTGTCAAAAAAAAAAATGTTAATCTGCTGTAATGAAAAAAATCTCCCTCATATCTCACTTTGTTTGAGTCAATATAAAATGAGGAAAGGCCCATTATTCAGCTGCTGTACAGTCAGCCATGGTAATGATTTATGTTTTTTCTTATATAACCACATTTAAAGTCATCTACTTTCCTCCATTTCGTTGTGTCCTGGTTATTTTAAAGGCTGTATCAGCTGTAGAAGTTCCCAAAAACTAGACATTTCTAAGTAGACCTGTGCCATGATGAATGTTGATAGGGTGTGATTTTATAACAGGAGTGGCTGACACTTGACTGACATGAAATTCGCTATGGGAAAAGTCATATACTTACTAACATGTAAATCAGGGGACAGGAAGTGTTCATTATCCAACATTTTAAGCTCCACTCCACACAAATTCTGCTCCAGTTTCAAAGCAGGCACTCGTGATAAAGTCAGATCCTTAGAAGATTGATAAGTATTTTGATAAACAAACACGCTCCTGTAATCAAGCAGCAACTCTGTGCAGCATTTATCAGAAAGAATAATTCTGTGTGGGGGGAAAAAAAATAGAATTCATCATTAGAAAAATGGCACAGCAGGAGTGAGCAATTATGGGCTCTGTGGGAATGAGTCTAAGTGTCGATCATTAGCATGATCCATGACATTTTCCCCACAGTGACCAGGCCGATTCCTGTGCTGTGTCATAATAATGAGACCAGGCGAATTATAAGTCTGCTTTAATGAGTGACAGCGCAGCCCGTTCCTCATGAAGATTAGAAAAGACTCTTCTCCCTTCAAATTTCAGGGCTAATTAGCATGTTGATCGCTGATGAGGGACACAGAGTATTGCAACATCGCTGTGAGATATTTGAGGAATTACTGTTGCGCTCTGTGCTTGCAAAAGTATTATTGCTTTTTGTGTATCTTGTAATTTGCTGCAATAAACATCAGACTTACTGGTTTGCTGTTTTTCAAAATATGCTTTTGCAATTCTGTGATCTGGAGGACTTCAAAGACATTTGGAGCTTTTATATGGATGTAAAACTGCAGACAAACACAGCCCGTCCGTTCCTTGTGTGAGCTCCAGCCTTGATGTGGTATTGCAGCAGAATTTGGACAAAGTTACTCAAGAGAAAATTTGGTTGCAATATTGAAGTGGAAACTGATCACTCAAAAAAGGAGCCTTTAAAAAGGCCCTGAAGAGCTTTTTCTCCATCAGCTCCATACTGTGAGTGATCAAAACACTATTTCCTGCCAAAGTAACAACAACAGTATTGCAAAAAGATGTAAGGAAGTATTTCAGGTGCCCACAGAAGTGAAAGTTTAATTTATTTTCTGCATTAATAATGTTAGGAGTCTGTTGGAGGCTCGGATAGACATTAAACTCTCCCGCTGTAATCATCAGCACAGCAGATGAGCAACTGCATTAAAAAATATCTGGTGCTTTGATTAAAATGTCAAAAAGTTACACGCCTGCCAACGTACGGAGGAAAGTCGATATGATTCCCAAGCTACACTTTGGCCCAGTAACATCCAAAATTTGGTTGTTTTTGCTGCCAACAGCGAGCACAAGCAAAATACAACAAATACTGAGCCATTCACTCTCAGATTCTTTGTAAACTTTGGGTGAACTCTGCAACTGTGGTGCAATATTTTGGTCCCATGTACAACAAATAAGCAAGTTTTAATTTGCAACAACTCTGACTTCTCCATAGCAGCAGAGTTCTGTCATTACAACGAGGTTGCCAGGCAACCAGCGCAGGAAGTCACTGTGCCAGGCCGAGAAATATATTTGTTTTACACTTTTTTAAAAAAGTTTCATACAGATCAGAGATTTCTATCTGCAGCCGCATGGAGGAGAGTGAAGAATTAGTTTGGGGTGGCGGTGTCAATATTGGCTGGAAGGTTGGGAGTAGGGAGACCAATGATTTTATGCACAGTTAAGACCAAAGATTTGTGACAAGATGAGGTGAAACAGAAAGCTACTTAAACCTGCCAGCTCACACCAGTGTAACTAGATGAGACGGTGTATCATTTCTCGTCAACAACTCTCTGTACTTCTGTTCTGATTTGCAGCTTTTCAGGCTTATTTTGTGGCTGAATAGAATTTGTAGCTTCTTAAAATATGAATGAGGATAGTGATAGTGAGATACTGGCTACAGGTGCATTTGCAGTAGTGATGAAACGGCGAAAAACAAAAACAAAACGAGCATCAGATGGACTGTATTCATAATAAATTCGCCACAATAACATAAAGAATGCCAATTAATCAGTCAGTGAGAATGCGTGTGGGGAGTGCATAAGCATATACAGCGAGCAGCAGCAGCGACCCATTATACCCACAGAGGGCTCAGCGGGGACAGAGCGCCTGCTGTAGCAAGCAAACGCGCCATCTGTGGTCATTTTGAGTTGACCAGCGGACTTTACTAAAAGATGACTGGCTGCTGAAACAGGTGAGGAGCTTTACATTCTAAGAGACGTCATCTCCAGATGCAGTTTACATTCTTAAACATCCAGATCTGCTCTTAACCAGGTGTGCTCAATGATGAATCCCACTTGATCATAAGTAATGTATCAGCATAGGTAACACTCACTAAACACTATTTATACAACAGTTAGTTCCGGCCCTGCAATCTGATTGGTCGAGAGACAGGAAAACCGTGATGATATTGGAGTACAACATCACGGTTATTTCACTGTGTATGTATCACTCACAGCTGATTGCAATCAACAATCAAATCAAAACTGACGGTTAGTGTCAGTTAGGTCAGCAGTTGCGTTGTAGGCTAATTAATTCATCCACTGTCAAACAGCCAAAAATATGGATTTATTTCCTAAAATAAGTTTTGAATTGAACTATGAATGGTCATCAGAGGAAGATGAGGGAGAGGAGAAGCTGAATCCACCTGAGCACACATCCAGGTTTGTCAGTGTTTCGTCAGCGGAGCTCAATGACTTGGAGAAAAGCAACATACTGTCAGATCAGAAGGCAGAGTCGGCTGTGCCTGTGAAGCGACAGTCCACCATGCAGTCACCACAGACTTATTTCACCGGCTGCACAATTAATGGAAACATGCAGATAAATGTGTATAAAGAGTAAGTGCCTGGTGCACCATGTCTGCGTTACGTAGCAACGGTGACAGCGGAGTCCTGAGGGAACTATTTTTGTTGGTGGAAGACAAATAAAATGCTTAAATTATCTATTTTGTCCTCATTTTTCAACATTTCTTAATCAGCCGTGCTTATTTAACTGTTGAACTGTCGGCCTGCGGCCTCGTGCCTATGACCGAATCACAGCCGTGACGATATCACAGTACAACATCACTCCCCCTCGTGTGATATTGCTTAAATAAGGGCAGGTGTTGGGCTGTGTGCAAAGACTCTGACACATGAGCCAGAGAAAAGAGGTGCCTCAAAAAAAAGTCTGTAAGCAAAAGAACTTCAGCAGTAGTGAAATCAACGTACTGTTGAATATGCAGAAAAAATTTAATCAATTTTAAAAAATCAAACTAACGACAGCGCGTGTGTGGAGCATGCTGACGAGATCGAGGCTGAACAAGGCTGAGTGAGAGGAGACAGAGGGAGGCTGCTTAGTGAGAGAGTACCTCCGCCCGCTCGACACTAACGCGCATGTCACGGAGCAGTGAACAAACCAAACAACACAATGTCAGGAGAAATTGAAAAGATATGCCGTCTATGTAAAGTCAACTTGCTAATTAAAGAGGCATTACATGTTCAAGAGTTTTATAAAGCTGCTCAAACGCCAAAGAGAGGCTATAAGTGAACGTTTCAGACACACAGGGCAGACTCTACAAGGAAGAAGGAGGACGTCCTCTTCTCTCCTTGCCACGGTGACGCGCGCGGCGATGACATCGTTCATCGTCGATTTCACTAGATGGCGATAGGACGATAGGATATGGACAAGATCGCCCAACTCTAGTACAATATTTCCCTCTGAATTGCAGTGGAGTAGAAGTAGATAGTAGTGTTGTCACGATACCAAAATCTTTGTTTCGGTACCAATACCAATATGAATTTCGATACTTTTCGGTACTTTTCCTAAGGAAAAGTCGTTTTGGATGCAAACCTTTAGAACAATAAATAGTAGGGGTGTAATGGTACCAAAAAAATCATGGTTCGGTAAGTACCTCGGTACGGACGTCACGGTTTGGTAACTCAAATGTTCCACCAAGTTTGTGTTGTCTCGTGTTGTCTCCCTTTGCGAGGCAGACTTTCTCTACAGGTGTTGTCTTACACACCACTTGCGCAATCTGTGCTCCAATAGGAACAAGAAAGGCTTTTGTGTGCATAAATGAGTAAAATAAATTAACTAAATTAATAAATTGAATCAATTTCAAAGTATCAGTATTTTCCGAATGCAGCATAGTACCGTTTGGAATACACTAGTACCGCGGTACTATTTTAGTACCGGCATACTGTGCAACACTAGTAGATAGTGGCATGAGATTATAGGAGTCAAGTAATGTAAAAGAACCTCAGGCTGAACTTCAGTAAAGTACTTGAGTAAATGTACTTAGTTACATATCAGCACTGCTCAGCAGAGACATGCACAGTAACTAAAATTACAGTAATTGGGATCAATAGACCAAGTATAGTAGCTCACAAATTTAATAATCAAATCATTATAATAACTCTAAAACATATAATAATCTAAGATTAATGATAATTAAGTCCAAAGACATGCAGGTTAATTGGTGACTCTAAATACTCTGTAGGTGTGAATGTGAGTGTGAATGGTTGTCTGTCTGGGATGGGCTCCAGCCCCCCCACGACACCTAACAGGATAAGTGGTTACAGAACATTATGAATGAAATATAAAAGTTTTGTGTTTCTTCACAAATGACAAACATTTTGTGAACTCTGAAGACGAGATATTTTTCTCCTTATCTTGGTGAGAGTGCTCTCAACCACTCAAAACATTTTCTCTGCCCTGAGAGAAGAGCAAAAATAAGAAATCAATAGGCACTAACAAAATAAGTACAAATTGTAAATCCAAGAGAAAAATTTGTTCGTGTGTCGCTTCTTGCATGAGGCCCAATGTGTGTGATTTTGAGGAGTCTGTTCCTGTTGGTGACAGTGAGCAGGTTGAAGTAGCATGTGGAAAAATAGAAAGGGATGGGTTTTATGATGCTCCTGTACAGGAGGAGCAGAAGGTGGGGTGGGACTGTGAGTGCCCGGAGTTTCCGGGTGGTGGAGAGCGTCTGTTGCCAGCATTTGTGGATGTTGGCAGCGTGATGATCAAAGCTGAGTTTATTGTCAAGGGTGATTTCAAAGTACTTGAAGCTCTCTACCACCTCAACTGGCTCACAGCTGATGGCAATGTGGCGGGGGGGGGGGGGTTTATTGCAGGGTTCAGTGAGGTGTTCCTCAGACTTGATGACATTCAGGAGTAGGTGTGCACTACTGAGTGAAGTGGGAGATGGAGTGCTGATGGGCCATGGCTGAGTTACTGTCTTTAAGAGGTGCAAGTATCTATCTGAATATCTGAGATACTGTTGAATGGGGGAGGGGCTGAGACAGTCAGTGTATACAGGTAGGGGCTAACAGCACAGCCTTGGAGGGCTCTGGTGTTGGTGATTATGGTGGTGCCCACCCTGACAGCTTGGAGTCTGAAGGGAGGATGTTGAGATAGTAGTGTTTAACTAAAACCAATAATAGGACCCTGGCATAGTGGTAAGGGGTTTCCAACTGCTGAAAGGGGGTATACAGAAGACACAGCCTCCTCTGACCCTTGTTGGGCTTTATATGCAAACTGGTCGGAGGATGCTGTCAACAGGGACGGATGATGGATGGGATGGATGATGGAATACAACAACAGTTTCTCAAAGTATTTCATTATTACGCAGGGGAATGCTACTGGTCTGCAGTGATTTGGCTCAGAGAGGTGAGGTTTCTTGGGGACTGGATGTTTTCCTGAGAACAGGTAGTGATGCAGTCTGGAGGGACTCAGCCAAAATGGAGTTAAAAAAAAAGTCGCACATGTTTTAAGCATCTGTCCTGGGATGCCGTACAGACCCGAGGGCTTGCCAGGCTTGCACCTTACCAGCTGCCACCAGTCGTGCTCCTCCTGTTAATAAGATATCCTAACAACCCATTTATAGGTTAGGATAGTTATTAGTTTAATAAATAATTAATTCCAGTGTGCTTATAAATAGTGTGTTAGTTTGAGTTTGTCTCTAGAGTTTAACCCAAATACATGAAGACATATGTGTGTGAGTCCAGTATGGCAACAGCAGCAGCAGCAGCCAGTTGTTTACAGTTGAGGTCTACTCTTGTAATAGTTGCAAAATCCACAGCTTGTTTGCAGCAGTGTTTTTCAGATAGTTCCAGAAGCGTGTGACAGCCAAAGATGTAGACCAAGAAGTACTGACTTTATTCCAAGACTTCTCTAACTGATGAACTGAGCTCTTCATCTGACACTGTAACATATCAGTCTTTTTTTTGTTCTGTGTTCTTCTCATCCTCTTCCAACCATCCATCAAAATTCAGTCTGTTATATAAATCCAAATGAACAACGAAACAGTCCATTTTGTCGCAGTTTTGTAGTCGTCTGTTTTTTGCTCTAATTCCAGCAGTTACAATGTTGCCATGGAAATGGTGGAGTAATACATTCAGGGGCCACAGACATGTTGCATTTGTTGTGCTCTAAAATTCATTGTTTTCAGTGTAAGCCGCACTCAAATGCCAAAGCAACGCTGTCATGGCGCGCATGCATTCCCAAGCACCTATTTTCAGGGTGCCACCACTGCGCCCTGAGATAAACTGAGTTGATTTTTTAGAATGCAGCAGTGCGCACCATATGTCACATACCTTTCCCTTTCTCAGTAAATATCAGTTTGTGTTAAATATGGAGAATAGATTGATCAATCAAATCTCAAGTTTGTTTGCACCCTAAGTGCGGTTCGTTTGGGCAGGTGTGAACACCACAATCACACTCAGGTGTGCACCAAAACAACTGGACCCAGACCTTCTTGAAGAGGTGGTCTCAGTCCGGTTACAAACGAACTCTGGTGCGGTTCGTTTGTGGTGAGAACGTGATGAACCAACTGCAGTCACATGACACATTGTTTGGGTTAAACATGAGCATGTTACAGTCCTGGAGGATTATTAATGTGCACCTCCTCCTGTACTGCCTTAATATGCACATTCAGCACATCCAATGCATCAAAACATTGTTTTCTAGTTGGAGCCGCGCCTCGTTTTCAAACTGTGTGGTTTGACTGAAATGAACAATGACAGCAATATAGTCCACGATGAGCAGCGCTAAAATCAACCTGCGTAGTTGTCCCTCCATTGTGACATTAGAAAGTGTCACATTTATCTTGCAAGTGTACTCTTCTTCAACGTTTGCTTTACTTCCTGGATTTTTTCCCACATGGAAATTCTGACCAATCAAGAGCAGCTTTCTCACACAAGACATTTTATCTGGTCCGCTTGTAAATGTTGCCATGAGAAGACGAACCAACTCTAGGTAATTAAACAACTTTGTTACAGAGTTAGTCCCTGTTTCAGACCAAAGCAAGACAACTCTAGGTCTGAAAGCACCCTTACAAAACAATGCCTGGAAGAAGATCAGGTCTGCACTCAGGATTTACAGTAAGTAGGCTGTGATTCGGTGCTGGTTATGGTCGCTTTGCAACCTCAGATGCATCCTGCCTCCATGCCCTTGAAAGTTGGCACAGAGTAGCGCCCAGTACCAGACCTTGAGTTTTCCAGGTAGTTAAAGACACAGCATGTGTACAGCTCCTTCATGATGAGCAACGTGTGCTGTCATACTGATTTGAGCACCTTCTAAATGTCTTGTTAATCAATCAGATTGCCTGGTGGGAACTACTTGTTGTGTAAGTCCTGTGCAATTTGGCATCTTAGCGATTTGGGGTCTTAGTTGGGCTTTTTGTTTTCTGTGCCTTTTCTGCCTCTCTCCCAGTCAAGAATGATGGAGACCGCGTTGGCAATCATAAATGAAAGCTCTGACAGCATTTTGTGGGAGTTCTCATCTCGCTACACAGCATGCAGAACTATTTGTGGTGAGGTGGGGGGGTCAGATATAAATCACACAAGGTCCCCTGGTAATATTAGTCCTGTGTAAATAAGGCTTTAGTCACATATACAATATATATATATTTTAAATACAGTATTTCAAGTGCTTTAAAGAAAGCAGACTTTATATCATCTGAGTGTAGTGCACCAGTCGTGACATTAAAACAGATTTTGGAACAAAATCCAATACCCTGTCCTTTTGGGTTGAAAATGAAAGCTATTTCAGGACACAGGATTTCTCCAGAAATTCAATTTGCACCAGGGTTATGGGTGATTAAAGTCATGTTTCACACCAGTGAGTCTGGACAGTCAATAATAGTGCAAGTCAAAGGCTACAGATGAAGAGTGGTGGATCTGTGACCTAATCTGCCCACAAATTAGTCAGAGAGGTGAGATCACCCCGGTGGAAATGGAGGCAGGTTGTTTAAACTGTGCAGCTCTTACATGGGTCTGAGATATAGAGTCTGTAAAAATGATTAGACCCACCACACGTAAAGAACACTGCTATCGCCTCAAAGGCTTCCCTGCAAATACGCTCAAGGCGGGAAAGATCCCGAAAGGTATTGATTTCGGAGGGGCTGATGGACTGAGTGTCTAACACAACTGCTTCACCAGTCAACACACAAAGAGTCTCTGTTGCCTTCACACTGCGTGGAAATCACAGCATGGATGAGCACGGAGAAATCAATCCTTGTGCCTGGACTTTGATTATAGTTCTCATCCCAAGGCCCTGCTGAGACATCAATCTCTGCTAAACAGGGATATCACCACTGCTGGCCAAACAAGTCATAATATAAATAACAGTTACATTCAAGAGGGGGATGTTTGGAGTGTATAAATTTTCATAATGCACGCAATGTGCACTTAGTCTTCAGTGGCCAATAAAAGCTACTGTTCTTCAGATACATTAAAGTCCACTTAATGTATAGTAAATATCACAACATAAATCCCAACTCTCCGTACTAATTGCAACACTGTTTTCTGTTCTGCTGCAATAAAAACAAGCCGCCAGCATGGACATGCTTCAAGAAAAGCTTAACCCAGAGGAAGCTCTATTCTGGTCCTTGTGACTCGGTGTCCTGCAGGTTTTCGTTCCCCCCTGAAGGCGACAGTTAGATACAGACCAGCTGTGGTTCATTAACTCTCACGGTACAAAAACTGTAATGGAACAAAAACCTGCAGGACACCGGCCCACCACGACAGGAATTGAGAGGCCTTAAACGACCACTTTGCTGAGCTTAATCTCTCTTGTGATAGACTTACATGATGATACACACCATTACATGTGTCAGTGTTATCTGTATCCAATAGGCTTGAACAGTGAGAGCTGTAGCAAGCTTTTCCTTGGTTTCACATTCTTAGTGTTATCTGGCGATGAGAAATAAAAGGTCTGGAGGCAAAAAAAATTAATCTTTCTCGCTATTGCTCTGCTTGTGACTACATGATCAGAGTGAGGATTTCAGGGATGAAAGCAGCCTCCTTACGAGATACAGAGAGTATCGTATGATGGTTCATATATAAGGATGTCATACTATACGCTGCACAGGAGTGGAAAGTACATTTAATTGAGTGCTGTACTAGTCTGGACCTATTTCACTACATTTCAGAGAGAAATATTATACTTCTTACTTCACTGTATTTATTTGAATGCCAACGATTACATTTCATGTTAAGATTTTACATTAAAAACCACATGATAACCTTATAAAATACTGATTATTGTTACAGATGAAACCAGTGGCTCCCAGCATTTACAGCTTGTGACCTTTTATATAAAAGCAGTGTCTGATTGGGGCCCCTTGTGACATTTCAGATGTTTATGGATCGTTATCAGTTTTCACCAAAGACTGATTTCTCTTTTATACTTTTCAGATTGTTTCATTTAAATAAGTTTTTAAGACCTGAAAAGGCAAAATCATCCCATATATCATGATTCAGCCCTGTCTCCTTGAAATACCTTTAATGTGAAACAGAAAATACATTTTCTATTAACATAATGAGCAAATATTGCTGATTAATGTGGCAAGACGCAACAATGTTGATACAGAACAAATCAACAAATGTTCACTAACAATGTAATTCAGTTGTTTCCGCCAAAACAGACAATCTTGAAATGCACTACAGATTTTTCTAATTACTTCTTTTAATCAACATTTAATTGAAATCATCCTTCCCTAACCTTAGCCACAATGCTTTTGTTACCTAACCTAAGACCAAGGTCTGAACATGAACCACAGACTGTATAAAAGTATGGATGTAGCTAACCCTGATGTCACCCACTTTGCGCTGTAAAGATTGGCATTTTAACATGAAGGTCTATAGGGACTGACTCACTTTTGGAGCCAGTCTCAAGTGGAACTGCAGTTCTGGTTGCATACATCAATTTACATGAGCGCAATGTGCAGAAACACCCACCGTTTCCCTTAATTTCTTGCACCAGCTCCCAAAAGGCTTTCCATCTTTGCCTGTCTCTTCTACCCACGCCCAACGCCATTTGTTTTTGAGGCCTTTATCGACTATCTGGACGTTTTCCCTGGGTTTCATTAACTTACTTTCCATCTTGATGAGAGTGTCTACTGCATGGGCTCCACTAGAATCTGAAGTAGCCCTCCTCTCACTTGAATGGAGATTAAATGATCATCCAATCTAGATTATCAAATTATCATTAGACAAAAGGAATCATATTCTGACAGTGAAACACGTCATTTTGAAGGGGGGTGTGACACTTAAAAATGAATCGACTGATTTGCAGACGTCTTTTTGAGCCCAGTGGCATCATGTGACAGACTTGGAAGTTGCAGTTATAAGGTTTAATCACTCTGTCAAATTGGCTTCCGAGTCCTGCACACTTCCTTGGGCCTTGATAGTTCAAGCAAGACCCCAAAGCCAGCTCAAATCTGCTGGCAGGCATGAGCTTGGAGTTAAGCAGGGAGATATGGGTGCTTGCAATATGGAGGAAAGTTTACCATATTTCATTTACACATACCACACTGTTATGATACAAGGCTGGTTGAAAATGGGCAAAGTGTCCCTTGAAAGTAAAGGATCTGAGTTCTCCTCCCACCACTGACAGTAGGTAGCAATACGTTTGAGAAACAGCAGAATCTGTGAACATAAGAATGTTGTTTGACAACAGTTTAGAAAGCTATAAAGCTTTTTGCTTCATAGAAAACCTGTTTATAGCCCTATTTTGTTTCCTTTTACTCTGATCTACTATAAATCTTTCCTACATGCTGCTGGAAGCCACTGCTGCAAACAGAATAACGTATTTCAGTTTGAATGATGACAACTCAGGAAAAACATATCGAGCCTGCTTTGGTCCTTTTGTAATGGGATCCGAGTCTTTGTTTATAATAAATTATATCACAGTGAGACACCGAGTGCACAGCAGCACAAAACAATCCCAACTTCTTTAGATTTCAGCTGAGATATGCTGTTACCGTGTTTATTTACACAAACCTTACTGAAAGCACAAGCTGCCATGATTAAAACAGATGTAAATGTATTTTCACTGCCTGCTGCGTCTCTGTCACAAACAAGAGTGTCTTTATAGTCTCGTTAGGCAACAGCCTTTTAAAGTAATTTGGAGAAAATTATGCCGTTTTTTATTTTACATCTCAATTAAACCTGTTAGAGAAGTATTTTTTCAACTAGCTGTTTAGTTGTTGTTGTTTTTTTTTTTATAAACTATGATTAACACAACCGGACATTAACATCCATCCTTTTCAAAGAATTATGCTTCATCAAGTAAGCAAGCAGACTGATTGTTCTGCACTTGATTTAATTGGCAAACTGTTATTGCTCTTATTATTACCGGCCGTTCTACACAGTTCACAGATGGGTTTTCATCATTTAAAGTTAATTTCTGCAACCCATTAGATAACAGTAACCCAGTCAAATACAGCAGTTTGAAATTTTCCTCAAGCTAATTCAATAGCCTTCTTGGTGTATTTTATAAAAAAGCAAAATGCAGTCTTCTGCCATCAAATGATCCCATTGAGTCCGCCTGTTGCCTGTGGTCCAAAGACGAGAAGTTAAATTTCTTAGTAAGAGCAGATTAATGGGGAAATATTCAGAGAGCCACAGGGGATGGGTCTGTTTGTTTTCCGAGTGGTGGTATCACTTTCTCATCCTTAACAATGTCCCTTTGCTCTCTGGTGTGATTTCATGGTCTCGAACAAACACCCCGAAAAACGCAGTCAAGCAAACAGCCTTTGAGAGACGGGGAGAAAAATGGGACGAATTAGAGAAAACAAAGATTATGGAACTTCTTTTTTTCCTGTAGCTTAAATGTTAATTTCTTCGCCCATGTTAAGATTAAAGTGTAAACATTTAGGACCCCCTTCGAAGATATCTCCGTAGGTAGCAGGGCAATGTATGAAAGCTCAAAGTAATTTTTTAAGTCAAATGACTATGAGTAATGTCTGTGGCTGCAGCAGGCAGCTGTTCTCAGCTAAAAGATAAAGACCCTGTGCACTACCTGCCCAGCACAAACAACAAACAGACAAAGTTAGCGACCACCTGGTGAAGAAATGCAAACATCCTGCAGCTAAAAACGCAGATATTTTTCTTGGTGGAGAACAAGAGCGAAGAGCAGTTATTACTGAGCTTAACTTACTTTTATTCTGTGAGACTAGAAACATGGCTCCAAATAAATGTCTACATTGCAGTTGACATCAGATTTTTTCCCAGGTTTGATACTGACAGTGAAAAATATGAGGTTATCTGTTCCTAACAACCACTACTGTCAGCCCCATCTCTGGTGACTGGAAATGACATTGATACTTTAATAAGTATTGATCGATTGGACCAAAATGAGCCCCTTTACAGAAATCAGATAGCCTGTGTGTCAGACTGAAAAATGAGCTTAAAATGCAAAGTCTATTCAGTTTGATTATTAGGGGCCATAACCACTGAAGCATTTTTTTCCTGAGGCCAGTGTTTTTTTTTTTAATTCTACACTACAAATGCAGCCCTGTCTCCTTGAAATCACATTCATTCATTCATTATCTGTAACCGCTTATCCTGTTGGGGGTCACTGGGGGGCTGGAGCCTATCCCAGCTGACATTGGGTGAGAGGCAGGGTACACTCTGGACAGGTCGCCAGACTATCACAGGGCTGACACATAGAGACAGACAACCATTCACACTCACATTCACACCTACGGACAATTTAGAGTCACCAGTTAACCTGCATGTCTTTGGACTGTGGGAGGAAGCTGGAGTACCTGGAGGAAACCTACACTGACACGGGGAGAACATGCAAACTCCGCAAACAAGGGCCCCCCAGCCAGGGTCTGATCCCTCCACCTGGGTTTGAACCAGGAACGGAAACGCACCTGTCCCAAAAATGTTGATACTGAAAATATCAGCAAAATGTTCACCGACAACATACCTCAGTTGTTTTCCACCAAAATAGGCAATTTAGCAATACAGTATCCACTCTTCCCGAGATCCCGGGATCTTGTTCACGAGTGAAGGTAGGCGGATTGGGGCGGCGTCAGCAGTGATGCAGGCGCTTAACTGGTCCATTGTGGTGAAGAGGGAGCTTAGCCAGAAAGCAAAGCTCTTGATTTACCGGTCAATCTACGTTCCAGCCCTCACCTGTGGTCACGAGCTCTGGGTAGTGACCGAAAGAATGAGATCGCGAGTACAAGCGGCCAAAATGAGTTTCCTCCGCAGGGTGGCTGGGCTCAGCCTTAGGGATAGGGTGAGGAGCTCGGACATCCGGGAGGGACTCGGAGTAGAGCCGCTGCTCCTCCACATCGAGAGGAGCCAGTTGAGGTGGTTCGGGCATCTGGTAAGGATGCCTTCGAGACGCCTCCCTTGGGAAGTGTTTCGGGCATGTCCAACCGGGAGGAGACCTCGGGGCCGCCCCAGGACACGCTGGAGGGATTACATCGCCCAGCTGGCCTGGGAACGCCTTGGGGTTCCCTCGTAACAGCTGACGGAAGTGGCTGGGGAGAGGACTGTCGTCTATGTCATCACAGGCTTGTGTGTGTCTGCTACTGGCCACAAAACACCTCAACTGAATGCTGCCTAGTTTGTTTATGGTCATAATAATATCTGTGCTTTTGATCAATGTCTGAGCACTACTCTAACATCACATTTCGCCGCCCCACTGCATCCTTGTGTGCACCGTAATGCACAGAAGGCTAGCATAGCATCAAATAACGAACATAACACAGTACCATAGCTAAAAACAGAACATATGATTGATTGACACTTGACAGAGCTGAAAAAAGTTGAGGCCAGCAACGACAAGTGTCGGGTGTCAGTTTCATGTCAGCGGCTTCCAATAAAAATGAATTGTAGCCTGTTGCTGTGTCGCTTGTATTGTGAAGGCATGTAATGTAACCCAAATCACGATCTTTCCCTAACTTTAACCAAGATGCTTTTGTTGCCTAAAGCTAAGACAGTAGTCCAGATGTGAAACCGAAGTTCTGGTGCCAAAGTCCTGCACTTTGTACACCCGACATCTTCCCCATCCACCTCCTTTCAAAGCCTACATGGTACATGACTGTTGTGTTTTGCTACTTGAAAGAAATATTGTCTCCGAACATGATCCAGGCAGCAATTATGTTGTCACAACAAGGTTATTAAGAAAGCAGTTTCGTAGCATACAAATGTCATTTTTAGAAGACAGGGATGACAAATGCCAGCGGAGTCAGTGCGGTGCATCTATTCTGTGCTGAGCGCTGCATTTTTGGAACTTATTCCAAGAGTGCCAAGAGTTGAAAAATGTTCAACTTTGGGTGAAACATTGCAAATATGCGAGAAGTTTTTCTTACTTTTACTCAGAAAGCCTGACAGAAATCTATTTATTCTAACCCAAACCCTGACTTTTTTTCCTAACCTTAACTAAGAATCATTTTCTTGTAGAAAAACTTCTAAGTCAGTGGTTCCCAGCTGGTCCAGCCACGGGGTCCAGATTTCTCCTTCGTCATTAGTTCAGGGTCCATACAGTTTAATCTACAGTACAGGCCAAAAGTTTGGACACACCTTCTCATTCAATGCGTTTTCTTTATTTTCATGACTATTTACATTGTAGATTCTCACTGAAGGCATCAAAACTATGAATGAACACATGTGGAGTTATGTACTTAACAAAAAAAGGTGAAATAACTGAAAACATGTTTTATATTCTAGTTTCTTCAAAATAGCCACCCTTTGCTCTGATTACTGCTTTGCACACTCTTGGCATTCTCTCTCTAAGTACATAACTCCACATGTGTTCATTCATAGTTTTGATGCCTTCAGTGAGAATCTACAATGTAAATAGTCATGAAAATAAAGAAAACGCATTGAATGAGAAGGTGTGTCCAAACTTTTGGCCTGTACTGTATTCAGTGTCATACTTGCAATTGGCCTTGTTGTTGGGATAGTTTACGGACTCTTTCAAGTAGCTGGCTGTTAGTCACTCGCTCTGCAGCAGAAAAGGGCACTTCAAAATAAAAGCTCTGTGCCGAATATTGACCGTACTTAAAAATCAGGTGTGTTTTTTGAACTTGGCACATTTGCGAGTCACTTGCGGTCCATTTAGAACAGACCCATGACCCACCAGTTGGGAACCACTGTTTTAGATCAACTTCTCCTTTTTTTTTTTTAAGATTTTTTTTTTGGCTTTTTTGCCTTTATTGACAGGACAGAAGGTGAAATGGGGAGACAGAGAGAGAGTGGGGACTGACATGCAGCAAAGGGCTGCAAGCCGGATTCGAACCCGCGGCCGCTGCAGCGAGGCAATGCCTCTGTGCATGGGGCGCCGGCACTATCCACTATGCTACCGACGCCCCAGATCAACCACTCCTAACTGCAAACGTTCATCACTGTCACTTTTAGTTCAGCCGTCAAATCTGGGAGCAGAAAAAGATACCACAAAGACCAACTCACATTTTACATGTACAGGCGCTGAGCAACAACAGCAATGGAGGAAAAATATGTTAATATCTCTCAATTTAGCTAAATAGAAAGATTTATTTCCTCTCGTAAACCCTCATTTCTTTCCCTATGTGCTTCAGCCTTCCCTTCATCCAGAGCAAGTTCTCTACCTTGTGCTGGAATTTTCACTTCCGCTGATATTCCACATCATAGCAACCAGTGCAACCAAAGCATCTCAGCTGAAAAACCACTGCGCCTCAAAAGCGCTCTCAAGCGCTCCAAGTTAGGAGGAGCACCTGGTGTTTTCAGCTGGGGAAAAAAAAAGCGCTTCAGTGGACACAAGGCCTGAGGCTGTACTGCTGCATGTGTAATAATGAGCATTTGTTGGCTTTTTTTTTTTTTTTTTTTTTTTTAAACAGATGTCAGTCTTGTGCGTCTGTCACATAGATTCATGGTCAGCTAGTTTTAGACTTCCTGTGCCTTCTAGTAGTCAGGAATCGATTAATGCAACTCGAAGTCAGACAAACATAACCCAGCAGGAAGGTTTAAGTGCCTGTGGCCTCACGCATGTACTCTAGAGTTCTTGACCAGACACTGAATCTAAATTTCTTACAGAGCAGTTGCACATTTGAACTTCCACTCTCATAGCACTGAAGAGGGAAAAGATCAATAGCAGGTCAAGAAATATCACAAAAAGACAAAATAGCTCAGATTCAAACTTGACTTTTGCAAAAAAAAAAAGTAAATCTGCCTGTCGGTCTGTCATACTGCATTTTTTAAATTTTTTAAAAACTCTTTTTGGTTGCAGAACTGTGTTGCATAATAAAAAAAAGCCAAATATTATGACTGTCTGGGGTTGAACCTTCAAAATGTCAAATACTTGAAGTTATGAAAAACCGTAGTGCTTCTACACTTGACTGAATTGTATTTTGACATTATCCACCGGCTTGTTAAAGGATTTCATCAGCCCGAGAAAGGTGGAATTTCAAATCCACAGTGCAGCATATTTTCTTCAGTTTAAATAAAACCCTAAAAATCCCCTCAAATTGAAGTTACCAGGAATTTCACACAACAAAGAGCATAACATTCAGACAATGTAGCCTGACAGAACAATAGAAATTGATTTCAGACAGTTATTTGAGCGCACCTCTTGAAAAAGAGCACAAGTGAGTCAAACACACCGTGGGCTATATCCTCTTACCTAGTCGACTCTCACCTTCCAGTGTTTCCATGTTTAGTGATTCATTCATGCAGGTGCTGCCAAAGGAGACCTCGTGGGGCAACTGACAGCCCTGCTCGATGCCATTTCTTGTGAACCAGCAACACTCACATCCACTGTCAAGCTGGAACACACAAAGGACGTGTAACCATGATGTCTTTGAAAACATCTCTGCTTTTAAAACTTCTGTTTTTGAAACCTCTGAGACTGTTTCATGGTTTCTGTGCCTCACTCTAAAAAAAAAAAGAAACAAGAGTACAAGACTACAGCCATGTTTGCAGCTCTGTAAGGCTTCATGTACTCATGATGCTGTGAGCTAAATTCTAACGTTGGGAATCAAAACTGAAATCAGAACACACAAGCACGATACTCATATATGAGTGCAATTAAATCCCCCTCCCGCCTTTCTCAAGTTGTCAGCTCCTAAATCAGCTTAGAAAAAAGATGCTTCTTATAACTCCAGAACTTGCCTTGCCAAAATTCCTCCAAGTGGGTAGTGGTGACATCTCGCCGACTGCAGCCAACCTCCCTCAATCACCCTTCTCACCCTGAAACAAGTACATGTGTTGTGAGACTCAACTCACGTCTGTCTGTGCAGGAGATCACAGAAACAGACGTTTTTAAAAGTCTCTGTGTTCAGCTCTCAGTACTTTTGTAGCTTTAACTGAATCTCTGTGGTTTGGAGTTCAGTTTCTCTCCTGCGTCGCTGTTTGTACTTTAGACATTTCCTTTATTTTACTGTTTGATGTTCACTTTCAGTCAGCCTTGTGATAGTCTGGCCACCTGTCCAGGGTGTACCCCATCTCTCACCCAACATCAGCTGCGATAGGGTCCACCAATCCCACAACCCTGTACTAGGATAAGCAGTTGTATGAATGAATGAATGTTCACCTTCAGCTGTAGGGGTCTTGTTAAGTTACTGCTGATGAGAACCCAACATTTTCTTGTTTTGCTGCTTCACAATGAAAGCTTTTACATAACCAAATAACTGGGGACTTTTGTTGTGAAGATTCTGTAGGTATTAAAATGTGTTTATCACCGAGTGAGCAAAACTTTGTAAGTGTCTTTTCTTTAATTAAAACTACTACTGATACCACAGGGAGGAGGAGTAAAAGCATGAACAGCCACAGTGAGATGATGATGATAAAGAGCTGCTGACGACAGGCTCTAACTGCACCTCTGCAAACCTCCAACAGATAAACTTCTTTTACCTGCCCTGCTGTGTGATGGAAAAGGACTTGCAGGAAAATAATGAGGGACTTATGTGACAGATCAGCCTGTGGCTTTTAAACGTCATCACTCAAGACAAGACGTCATCACTTAGCCCATAAAGACACCTTCAAGCGGGTAGCCCTGCTGTAATGGAGACACAAATCCCTGCCATGCACGAGTGTGGAAAAATGGTATTTATGCATGGCATAATTGTCAGGACTGAGGACAGAGACCACGTCGCTCTCCAGGGTGTGTGTGTGTGTGTGTGTGTGTGTGTGTGTGTGTGTGTGTGTGTGTGTGTGTGTGTGTGTTTAAAGAGAGACAGGGAAAGGAGGAGAGAAGGTGAGCCATTTCACACATTTATAAGATACTAAAAACGTACTCAAAACGCTGCTTTATCACTTTATTTTCCACCCTCCAAAACAGCCAGTGATATTTTCTAGCAAGTTATTGGCTGGCATGGTTCCTATTAATGTGAACTGCAGTGCCAATAGTCAGCCGTTGGTCAATGTCTGGCCATTGGTGGGCGCCTGTCGCCCTAGTTGGTGTAGTGTGTCCCGCACCCTTGGCCCTCCTTGGTCCCTGTCGGCTGGTATGGAGATGTTATTACCTCTAACGCAGGCGCAGAACGTACATGCTGGTTGGCCATTGGCTGTAGTCTTTGCGGTGTGTTCATGTGCAACTTCTTGGCTGAGACACGACAATGTCAGACGAAGCAGCAGGGGGCCTTCACAGTGCTCTGAAGTTAGTTTGGTGTGTCTGGCCCTTTAGTGTAGTCGTTATATCAAAAGTCCATAATGCTTTTTGTAAAATAATCAAAATAATTCTTAAAGATATTTTAATTATAAAATATCGTTGGTATTTGAATCCTTAGGAAACTGTGTGAAAAAATGTGTGTAATATGTGAGTGGGGGGCCAAAGCACACACAGCGAGCACCAGCAGCGACCCACTGTCCAACAACGGCACACCGTGGGGACGGAAACAGAGAGCTTGGCAGGGACGGAGCACCTGCCGCAGCAAGCGAGCACGCCATCTGTTGTCATTTTGACTTGACTAGTGGACTTCATCATAAGTCGACTGACTTTAGGAAGAGGTGATGTGCTTCACCTTCTAAAACACGCCGCCAGTGATTTGACCAGTTGAGTTGCAGGTGACAGCATCGCGTTCTAAAACGGTTTTGTCTCGTTGTGAATCCGTGGTCTGAACTGGGCTTACGTGTGCATTGATTTGGTTCTCTTTTCTTACCTAAAAACAAATCCCAAAAAAGAAAACATTAATGAATGTCAGAATCCTCTTAAAAATTGCTTAAGTGGTTTTTAAGAAGAAATTTCTTCTGAAGAGTGGTTGGTGAATGAGGCCCAGTGAGAGCATAAGACACAAGTTGAGGAAAGAGACAAGCAACGCTGTGGCGCTTCAAGATGTGTGTGTGTGTGTGTGTGTGTGTGTGTGTGTGTGTGTGTGTGTGTGTGTGTGTGTGTGTTCGAGAGCAAGAGAAAGAAAGTGACAGAGAGCGGGGAAGAGATGGTGGATTGCACGCAACATTTCTGTAAGTAATTAACCTAATAACTTACTCGGAACGCTGCTTTGTCACTTTCTGACTTTCCTAGTTTCCAGTAAGCACCCCCCTGAAAATATCTCAGAATGAAGTTGCTGAGATATTAAAGTCCCAGCTAAAACAGCCGACCGACCGAACTTCCCTAGACCCCAGCGGCGCAGCATCGATGTGTGTCGATTCATCCGCCTGCAGACACATCAGTTGATAATCTAGTGCCACTTCATCAGGATCCTTGTGTGACCCTCTGGAACATTACACCATTGTTTCTGAAATCATTTCAACCCTCCCTGGTTCAGACAGTCACTCCCATGCGTGGGAGACATGTCCCTGGCAGAGCTGTTGATGATTGAGCTCGTAACTGTTTTAAGCACTCACATGGGCCCACAGGAAGAAGATGCATCACCCATCAAGCAGCTCATTCAGCAGAGGAGGGCTGGGTGGAGACGGGTGAGGAATAAAATGAGGTTCCTTTAACAAATTCAGAAGTGGATAGAGGAAAACTGTATATCACTTCTCCCAGTCTGCCCTACTTACTATGATTGTCCCATCTCCTCCTCTGCCTCTCTGCTCTCTTGACCTGTCAGTTAGAAATATTGAGGCTGAACGATCTACAGCTCTTCAATCGTCCTTACCTCTCCAACTCCTTCTCCTTGTCATTCTATGGCCATTTTATTCCTTCTTTTATTACTTTTTTCCTTTCGTTCCCTCTCACGCTGTGGTGTCGGCTGCCTCTCCCCCTCTTTTCAATTTATACTTCATTCATTCTTCACAGACAGATGCTTATTATCTCCCTTGTTGTCATTTCCTCTTCTCTGATAAATGGTGTGTTAAATAACTCCTCTTTCTTCCCTTTGTGTCTCCACAGTTCTTCATCCTCCTCCTGCTCATCTTCTTCCTAGAGATTCTGTCCATCATGCTTTTCTTCATCTACCAAGACGAGGTAAGACACCTAAATTGCTCCCAGCATGTTATATCCTGTGATTTTCTCCACCTGATCAAGATAATAAGTGGCTTGTGGCAAAGCCCTCCATATGTCATGCGGATTGCTGAGGCTTCAGAAAAAAAGCCGGCATGTAAAATGATGCGTCTCAGCAGCGAGGATGTTTTGAAGCTCATACAAGCAGTGTTGTTTTTGTGGATCAGAAAAAAGCATGTCAGCTGACAATGTGCATAAACTACGGTTTAATAAACTGCCTGAAGTTTTTTTTTTTCTTCTGAGATGGTTCATGCATACACATCTTTGGGGAGATATCTCCAGGCTATGGTTGGAGAAAACACACCGTCCACAATTTCCGTTCCTTGTTAATAAATCTCAATTTATCTCAGCTCATCCATTTTGGATGATTTCCCCTGTAAATAAACAAGTCAGGCAAGAGACAAGAAGCGGATGAGCTATCCCTCTCCTCATATGAATTCATAATCCCTTCACATTTTTAGCTGAGGTTTTAATAATGCATTAAAAGGGAATGTTAAATTCCGTCCATCTTAATCTTAATTAACGGTTTGGGGGCTGGATTTTGGATTTGTGAATTTAACAAAAGGTACAACATATTATTGTTACATGGCATTGCAAATATTAATCCCCAAAGACTCGGCTGTAACCAGTGACAACGTGTGTTCTATTCTGTCCACAAACATCTATCAACAACACAAGAGCAAACATCATCTTAATAATGGGTATTAGTTGGACACTGAAGGGAATTACATTCCCAGAATGAGTCTCTATTGATGCTACGAATGACTCAAAAGTTTTAAAACACAGTCCAAGTGCCTTCTAAAAAAACACTGTGCCAAGGCCCTTGAAGATTATGTTATCTTGTAATACAGAGCTGCTGCTGCCACAGTCAGAGGACGACTCTGACTTTTCACATAAACAATTAAAAATACAATCAAATCTCAACAAAAGAGTCTGACATTACTGAAATAGAATCAAAACACCAAAACATGTATTGTTGTGTTTTAATCTGTTTACAAGTTAAATTTGATTGCAGACAACACAGCAAACAGTGACAACAACAGCAGCAGTAAACAAATGATTTCACGGTTGAGTCTTTATCAATTATCACTGAAATTACCATTTTAAATTTGGCATGGCACTTAAGACTGCAACTAATATTTGTTTTCACTGTAGATTAAGCTGCTGATATATTTTCCTTAATGATTAATGGTTTTAAATAATAAAAAAACAAGTTTGCAAAAAAGGAAAAGAAAGAATTTTACCAGAGCATAAGGTGACATGACATCTTTAAATTATTTGACCACCATCACAAAATTCAAAGATATTCATTACATCAAGTTTATTTGAGTAAATTGAGCAAATTGTCACGTTATGGTCCAGCCTGAGAATATTTGAGCATTTCTGCATTAACAATGACTTAAAGGTTCAGTGTGGGGATAATAACGATTAATCAATGACCAATTAATCATTAAGAATTTTATCAAACATGAAATTTAATCAATTCACATAAAGATCTGATTCTGAAATATAAATTACTGTCGTCTCCCATTACATTCTGGAGAATCAGCAGAATGGTGTATTTTGAAAGTATGTTTCAATGACAAGAAAAAGCAAAAAAAAAAAAAAAAGGGCGCAATATAACTATTTCATGACAAGGGGGCCATGTTTGGGTCTGGAAGAAGAGCGCGGCAGTGACACTGGAAAATTAAGCTTCCAGATTGAAGCATTATTCAGTTATATTCAGTGTGATTCATTTATCTAGGCCTCTACATCTGTATATGTTTTGTGGACTTGCAATGCTGTCGATGAATATGCAAAATGTTGCTATGAGCTTTGATTGAGGAAAAATGCATTTTGGTATTGTTTAGTATTAGCAAAGTTTTTTATGTTGTTTTTTCTAATCACTATTGAGCGATTAATTGGTAGGACTTAGGGTGGTATATTGGCAGAAACGGAATATAATACAATGAGTATGTTTCTTTTAGTGAATAATCACCTGAAAATCGTGATTTATTACCTTAGAATGAGCCGTTTCAATCTACATACAGTTTGCCATGTTGCACCACCATGTTTCTCCAGCAGCCCAGAACAGACAAACCAAACACTGGCTCCAGATAGGGCCACTCATGAATACATGTCAGCCACTGTAGTTAGCAGCCCCAAAGTGAAGAGCAGCATCAGAGAAACACAGGTTTTTAAACATGAAACTGCTATATTCAGTGTTTTTACCAGTTAAAATAGCCGGGTCTGTTTGTTTGGCACCCAGTAAAAACCTCCTGAACATCTGGATCTTAATTTATCAGAATAGAAAGGTGAGCACAGATCATCAGGTGCTTGCTGAGCTGGCGGCCAGTCTCCGACAAGCCGTACTGCATCAGAAGCCCCTTTTACACTGCCAGAGTTTCCGTGAATGTTGGGCCGTTTTGCTGGCCAGCTGCAAGTGCTTATACACACAGAGGCGGAAAGGCGAGTTGATCCAAAGTGCCCAATTTTCCGGCATTTTGCCGCACTCCTTGATTTTGTTTTCATACTGCCAATGCTGAAAGAAGACTGATTGGGCTTTCCTGCAAATTTGCACAACTCCTATCTAAAAAGAGCTAGAGAAACACTGAACTGTAACATGGAGCTGCTTCACTCTGTGTTGTCAGCAGTCCAAATCACCTGGTCCATTTGTCTAAGAGAGGAAGAGACCGCTAGGGATAATCAGGCCCCTTCCAAACTGAGAACACTAAAGGAATTCTCACGGGGAAGTTTCAGCTTGTTGTAATCTGCAATCCTCACAGCTGAATGCCACTAAATTCCCCTAAATCTCACACACTGTTCTGTAAAATAACCAACCATAAAAACATGTTGCAGATTAATTTACCTTTGATCGACTAATTAATTCAATCAACCAGTTGTTTCCGCACTAACAGAATGTTTTTACTAAGCAAGGACTTGATAATTTAACTGACTTGATTTCAGACATTTCTTCATCCCGATGCAGGACCCGAGTATCCTGTAATCAGATGAAATAATAAAATGAACTAAAAATATGCAGGTGCTGTAATTCAATTCAGAGAACATTATACTGGATGGCCTCTAGAGGCACCTAATATGATAGTGGATTTGAAACGTAGAAAAGCCCATCATAAATCATTGGCAATTTCTAACCACTTGCAATACATTATTCATGTGTTGGGGCAGAGAGTGTATCCCTGAAGACTTGTGCCAAGGCCAACCCTGACTCTAATGTTTTTGTACATTTTGGTAAATAACATCCTACTTTGATATTCCCCCACTTTCTGTCTGAATCCTACTCATGACCAGAGACCTTGGACCTGCACATTCCATGTAATGGCTTTTTTCTCTTTGTTATTCTAATTTCGGCATGATTATATAATTGCCTAATGTGTTGTATTTCCATCTCAGTTTGTCTTTGGCGGTGTAACCCGATGAGTATTTCTGGACTGGCACGTTCTTCTGGGCTTTCAGCCAATCAGTACTGCTCTGCTAATGAATGTTGTCTTTTTGTCACGCCTCACCTCTCTCTTAGTATCTGTGCTCCCTGATGTTCAGTACACCCCATTATTCAGCCTCTGAATTATTCAGTTTCATCCACCCAGGAGGCGATTAGCGACAGAACGCAGTAAAAAGTTAGTGATGGTGTAGATGTTCTGCAGAGCTGGTGCAGCAAGGGAAATCGCTCACAGTAAAAAATGGGTGGCCATTATCAGTACTACCATTGATAGTTTTTAAAACAGCAGGGACTTTGTTTAACAAACCCAGTACAGTACGACAACACAAAGGATACTTCACAACAGGGGTCACTTTATTCTGTTGCACAGAAAGGACTTTTTTGAACTTGTGCACATTAACCAAACATGAAAAATCACTGTGGTATTATGTTTCTATTAAGGTAATGTGCATGGCATCTCACTACAAATGGTATTATTGACCCAAGTATTAGGAATTATTCTGAGGGTACAGTTGATTATCTTTATTGAATAAAACCTTTTTCTCTACTCTATTTAAACTTGCACTAGCAATTGTAACTCCAAAAAGTAGTAACATTAATGTTTTTTGACCTACCACTATCCCTATAGTTAAGATTTGGTTATTTGTAGCCACTAAGTGTAGCTGTCTGATAGGTTAGCAAACCCTAAGTCAGATATTTTAACAACCTGTTCTCACAGAAATATGTAATGGACTGCACATGTATAGCACTTTTCTAGTCTTCTGACCACTTAATGTGCTGTTACACTACATGTCACATTCACCCATTCACACACATTCACACACTGGTGGCCGAGGTACTCAGATACCATTTAAAGCACTTGCACTCCAATGGGGTTCAGTATCTTGGCCAAGGATACTTGGATATGCGGACTGGTAATTGAACTGTCGATCTTCCGATTAGCGGACAACCTACTCTACTTTCTGAGCCACAGCCGCTCCAGTGTGAAATCCCCACAATGCCATTGGAAAGTCAATTAGGATGCTTTGTCGTGGTGACACACAAAGTCTGTGGTTCAACAATGTCACGCAATTGGAGGTGGTCAATGTCACGAACCCATAGGTGGTATAGCATGAGAAAGACCACGTAGGGAGCAGGCCAGGGTGGTGCATAGGTCAAACAAACACTGGACTTTCACCCAGAGGTTCTGGGTGCCCTGTTTGTGTACTCTTTGAAACTAAAAGTCACTGCTGACTTATTTTAACTTTGTGTACCTATGTCCTTTACATAGTTACGTCACATTACGTGATGTAACTACATCGTCTTAGGAAGTACTTAGATACCACACGCAACAAACTTACTTATTTAAACTGAAGACACAATCTTTTTCTAAACCTTTCCAAGTATTTTTGAGACCTAGACCCAACCATGCCGATGGTTAAAAAAATTAAAAAACAATCTTGCTCAGTGTTTTTCAAACGTATCATATTAAACCTGTATTCAAACAAAACTTAGGTAGCTGGCACACATGAAGGGAGAGACAGAACGCGGGGAGATAATGAAGAAACGTACGTGTTGGTTAACAAAAGTTTGTTGCACATCAACGCATGTTAGACCTGTGTTATATCATCAGCTCCAGAAAATAAATTTGCTGTTATCTTCTGTTATCCACGTTAGATTACTGTAACTATTTCATTACACACAACAAAATTCCATGACCTTTCCAAAACTTTAAATGACATTTACTAATTCCATGACTCTTCCAGGCCTGGAAAATGTGATTGTGAAATTCCATGGCTTTTCCAGGATTTCAATGATCGTGGGAACCCTGCAGCCTGTATGCAAAAAATGAAGTTATTTTAAGAGGAACCATAATCTCTCTCTAAACCTGATCAAGTAGGTTTGGTGTCCTTCCTCCAACCTTGCTGTCACCACCACGTAAATTAAAACATTATGTGGCACCACCACAAGATGCTGTGTTAAAGGTCCAGTGTGTAGGATTTAGTGGCATCTAGGCGTGAGGTTGCAGAACTGAAATTTCTCTTGTGTGCCAACATGTAGGAGAATTACGGTGGCCTACACAAAAGTTGCGAAAACCTGAATAGTCCTATCTTGGGCCAGTGTTTGATTTGTCCGTTCTGGGCTACTGTAGATTCAGCTTTGCAGACTCCATGAAAAGAATCATAGAGCTCCATTATGTAAATATAAAAGGCTAATTCTAAGGTAATGGAAACACAACAATTCTTATTTTCAGGTGATCATAAACCAGGGCTGCAGTGATATACCAGTTCTAAGGTATACCATGATGTAAAAGTTGGTGGTAATCATACCATGTACAAAAAACGGCAAAACAAATCTCCCCATTATTTTAGTTATTTTCAAAGGGGAGACTTTCTACACATACTAACATTAACAAAATAGTTTCAAGTTTTAATTACAGTAATAAGACGTTTGTTCAACCAAAAATGACCCTTCCATTTTCATTCCTTTAAGGGTCATTCTGACTGATGATATATTCTGTGATACAATGAAACTGCAATATTTTCTGAGATGGATATTGTACAGTGAAAATTTCTTCCCACGGATTTCTGTGAGATTGAGTTGTATTTAAATCACCTTTTCTTTTGTCCCTTCCAATGCCTTTTTGTGTGCTATAAGAAAATATAAGTAATGGCGACATTTTCAGCTGGTTGAATCAACAGTCTTTGTTGTCATTATTCTTTGGAGAACTCTCAACATCCCCAGCAAACAAAGGGATTTAAGGATAGATGAATACCACCACTTTTACTCTTGTTTTGAGCATCCATACTAGCATTGATAAGATCAATATGAAAACAAAAACAAAGAAAGAACCAATCTCTCTTCTACACTGTACCTCATTAAAGAATACAGGCATTGCCTCTCCTGTTATGTTAGATCACATTTTGGGCACAATACCACCTCTTACTGGATTCATTCTTTGTTGCTCCGCTGTTGCTGTCTGCAGCATTCACCTCGTTAGTTCAGGGAAGAAACACACACAAAAGTGGAATGGTGGCTGAGGTGCATTATTTGAAGCTATTCCTCATGCATTTGACAAAGAAACTAACTGAGAATAGTTAAAAAGACATAGTTCATGTTTGACAATCTTTTGATAGTAATGAAAATGTATTCTTTGTATCTTATTAATGATGCATTCACCTCATAAATCATGTTACCTTGCTCCCTCCAGCATGAGGGTACATTAGCCGTTTTTAATAATTCAACATTTCAGTATTATCATCCATGATTCTGGCCCTGGTATTTTTTCTCTGCTAAAAAACAGATTTGTGGTACTGACCACCCCACAACAACTTCTGTCTGACACCAGTAATGCCATTCAATACCAAAATGTTATTATGAGTTTAAACGCATTTGAAGCAAACTCAGAACAACCAAAAACCCTTAAAACATGAGTTAAACAATATGTGTTGTCTTAGTTCTGATATTTAAGTAGTTGATACGTACTTTAAACAGGGGGCTGAGGCAACACATTCTCACTCCAACCTCGTCACATATTGACACTTGGTCATGGACTTTCCACATCCACATACGACATGCAAGGTACCCTGGGTGCGTTGGTTGTAGACCTTCTGGGATGCCATGTCCACTTCAGCCTGTTACACGCATTGTCTTGTTTCAAAATGTACTTCCACAAGAAATGTAAAGTTTGCATACAGTCTCTTAAAATAAATGAACAAACAACAAACTGTTAAAATGTGACTTATCATATTTATTTACAGGTTTATACTTGTAATTTGAGTTTCTACCAGAACAACTGACATTAACAGCCTCGGATTCGGTAACCGGGATTACATGTGTCCCTGACATTAGCATGTAGCTACATGTAGCAGCGTACGTACTATAAACACTTCCAGTAGGGTGAATCAAGCAGAGAGCAGTGAATCCAGCAAAAGTCAACGGAATTGTTTAAATAACATGGTGTGCTAGTATGTGTAGCACACAATGCTAATGATGTATGTCATGTAACATCATATTATTTTAGTAACACGCATACTTATTATAAACCAAACTATGTTTTTCCTAAACCTCATTCTCGGAACCCATCAGCTGTATTCGGCGTCTGACTGCCGGCAGACGGCGATACAGCCTCTCAGCGCAGACCCCCGATTTTTTGGCATTCCAGTTTGATTTGGGCGGAGGAGGCGAATTTCCGTTTCTGACTTCCGTTTATATATAAGTAAATATGCTGAACCATTGTGATGGATTCAGAGTTTGCAGTGACGCCAATTATGTTCCACCTCGTTAGTTCACCGCACGGACCGTTTAACCTGGCAACAACTGCAGCCAGCTCAAACGTGGCTGGTCAAAATCACATGGACTACAAACAGCCTACAATCGGAAACCAGGGCTCTTACGCTCTTCTTCCGGACGCAAGATCTCCGGGTTTTGCCTACAGACTCTACATTCACTGAATGTAGAGTCTGTATATAGAGACTACCTAAACCTAAACATGTTCTTTTGTTGCCCAACCCTAAGAAAGTAAAGCCAAAAACAAAGTTTTTCTACCTACGTTGTAAGTTAATCTAAAAAATGGACTGTATGCATTTAACAAGGAGAAACTGTACATTTCCTGTGAATACATACGTTTATTTTGAAAAGAGACGATGCATGTGACAAGCATAAACTGACACACTGTCCCTGAACATCCAAATCTGACACAGGAGGGTACCTAGCGCATTATATTTTGACATGACGGGCCATCAAACGAGCTTCGGTATTTGACGAGTTGGGATTGGGAATGTGTTACCCAACACAAAAAAAGAGACACTAGATGGCGGTATGGTACTTTACAACAACAGGTTGAATTTCCTCACCTGCGAAAAGTCACCAGATCATTGCTTCACTTTCACGTCACTAGAATAGCCCACAATCTGTAGTTTTTCTGTCAGCGTCAGGTTTGTTGTTTGCGTAGCTCACGGGTAGGGCAAAATGTTGCCACATCAGTGACTTAAGAGAAACAGGAGGATTTGCCAATTCGGATGTTTCTCCATTATCTCTGTCTTGAAAAGTGTAGCTGCATGCCACTGGTAAGATACGCTGTTTTGTCTTTGAAGTGCTTTTTTCCCCTTCGGACATGCGCAAGTAGGCGGAGGTGGAAAGAAAAATACTGGGCGAATTGCCAATCTTGCTTTTGAAATTGAAGATCAAAATCAAAAGTTCATTTTTTTCGATTTAGAATAGAAATTGTGAAGACCCCTGTGGCATACATAAATTTACTATGTGAAAAAGAACATGTAATGCTTCTTTTCTATCACACAAATATTTTAGAACCCATATTTTAAGAGATTCTTGTCAGTTTTACTATTATTTTTATCTTTGAGAGTGTCCCACAGTTTAGAGCTCTAGTTTATCTCTTATTATCGGGACCTGCTGCTTTTTCTCTCCACCGTCACCATGGTAACACCCTGGAAGCAGTCCCGCAGTCGGAGCACAAGCCAGTGTCATTCCTCCAGTGTGCAAAAGCCTTCCAGATGCCATAACTTAAACAGAGTGCAGCAATAGGTGCATGTTGATGAACTCCGTCCCAGGCTTCAGGGATGGTCACGCTCAGTGGTCCAGTTTATTACACCTGCTTTAGACCTGATACAAAGCTCTGTGACGCAGCTGGAAGCTACTTCAAACAGCTCACAGATCTTCCACACACCCGAAACGGTCATCGTTTGTTTCACTTTGTTGGTTCCTAAGGATGATGAAAAGGTCCTGTGAGGTTAACTTCAGTGGAGCCATTGTGTTTCAAAGTGTCAGGGTGAATAAAAATGAGTCTGACTCAGCGGCGTGATATTGAAAATTGATGTATGGGTGTTTTAAACCACATCTGTGAGGGTGAACAATCTTGTCCGCTCTGCTTTATTATCACCTCGAGGGAAAATCACACCACCAGACGCACATAAACAGAGCAATAACAACACCACACCACCAGCAATCTTTTGATATTAGATAATCATCGCCGATCCTCATCTTTCAACAACCATCATTTGTATTAATGTGCTTTCTATTTGTGGCCGTAGTAGTAGAAGTAAGAGTAAGTCAGGGTCATGATCATCTATTCAGAGAGATCATTTTTAATGTATGCCTCCTGCAACCCAACTGTCCAGGAGGATTTTTCCTCAGGAGAAATTTTTAGAAATCCAACAGCTAAACTGGCATTTTTTGAAGCATTTTAAAATAAAAATCTTAGATTATGCAAGTAATATTACATGAAAGGTTAGGCATTTATGATCACAGACCTAAAATGATAAATGTTTAATGTACTTCTTCAAGCTGTCACCACAACACTGTGTCTGCCCTTTCTTTGCCTTCCGTCTCTCCCCAAACCATCAGGTGCAAAAATATGAGATTGTCAGTGACTATGTGTCTATCAGGCGGCCCAAAATAGTAATGATAGGCTTTTGCTCCATTATATTCTATCAAAGTTTCCAAAAATCACCCTATTCTGCACGTCACCTGTGCCTGCTCTGTCTGCACCTTCATTTATACAGAACTGTAGTTTGAAAACAGGCTCTACATGCAGAAAATCAATCCCAAGATAATGCTGCAACACATTCATAAAGAATTAAAGCCGGTTAGTATTCATTTGGTGGTTTGAAGGTCACAACAAATCAAAACCTGACTAAACTGGTTATGAAGTGAGAGTCTACTAGACATCTAGATTACACATTAACGTTGTTTCAACAGCATCCTAATGAGGATGTTTCATTTATTAAATATATTCTTTTAATAACACTGATTCTAGGTCAGAGATAAGACTGCATTAATATGTGAAAAACTATCTGTTACGTTGGCGTCTAATCAAGTTCACTTCTCAACCACATTCTCAGTGATTGAATAAGTGAGATATGTTTTTATTACACAAGATTAAATTATGTGTGAGGGCAGCCTGTTCTCATTCCCATGTTATTATTATTTGTCAGTGATTTTGCCATCAGACACAGACGCAAAAAGACAATTTTTGTGTATGATACGCCGCCAGATGGCCTCAGTTTGAAATGCTGACAGTGACAACGCAATATAAGGAGCTGGAAAGTCCCTATCAGGCGGGCGGGAAGGGAGATGGATGGGTCAAACAAACCCTGGACTTTCACCAGAGAGCCTGCTGTTCACTTCCCAGTCATGTTACTAGGGATTTAACGGTCCATAGATCTGGATCGATAAATATTAATGCAATAATCAACAAAGCAGTGTCAACTATGCAAAATTAAAACACTGATCTATATCGTCACCTGTCTGTGTCACCATCAAGCAGCAGCAGGCAGATGGCAAACAGCTGAGAGAAAGACAATGAGGATAAAGTTATTTACTCGTGAATAAAACAGCAGCGTAGAAATATTTTATCTTTTAGAGAAAATACGGGTCAACAGACAAAACACCTGCTGTACAATGCCATTAGGAGATAAAACACAACGTAATATTACTTGCCTGGCAGGGTGTCTCACTGCACTAACTAACTTCTGGCAGCAACATTATTTGTTCTGTTTCAACTCTGTTCAGCTGAAAAAAGCTGCATGCAGGCTGAAATTCAACCAAGCTGTTCTGTCGGAAGATGCAGAGACTTAAACTTAAACAGTATGTAAGGAAAAAAGTATAAAAAACACATCATTTATTAAGTTACGAATAGAGGAAAGTCCACTTGTCGCTAGGCTAATTTATGCAATGTAAACACAACTGAGCTCATTGTGGATGACTAGTAAAAATATTGAGCTTAATTTTATACTTTTGTTAAATTATGTTATTAATCCATGTTTTATAGCTGTTGGGAGAAGTTTGCCTTCAGAGTTTTGAGCCAAATAGACCTGAAGTTTTAGGAAAAAAGGCTAACTTACTCCATGTGCGTTAGTGGAGTCAGTTTAAAGTAAACTTTACTGAACTTAAGAGGTTACAGTTATTTACATTATTTATGTGTTGTTTTTATCATTTATGGCTAAAAGCAAAAAAGAACAAGGAGGCAGCTCTTCTGTAATCGATTGTGTTAAATGGGCAGATGATTTCATTTCACATCGATCACAGGCCCCTGAATCACATCGCATCGAAAAAGTATTATTGCAGACTTTGTAAGATCTACGAATATCATATCATTGTCCAAAGAATCGCTGATGATGAAACCAGTGGTTTACACCCTTGCATGTTACCGTAAGAGTTTCCAGTGTTGATGCTACAGTAAAGATCATTTTAACAGGATGGAAACACCAGACTTCACAGACTTCAACGTAACAATGCCCCTATTTCTGCCCCCTCTACACATCCTGCATCATTAAACTTAGGACTTGTAGCCAGCTGGCTCATTACTTTATTTTCTTTCTGTGCAGAGCGGTGAACACAAAAGTTATCATCAGTGTCATTTTACCTGACTGCTGATTTAAACTGACATCAATGTGTTTACTCAGAAAGAGTATAATTTTACTTTTAATGTGTATTTCCATCACAAGTTTGGTCTTAAATTTCATTTTAAGTGGCATTAAAAAGGTCTTGTTTATAGCTGTAGACACCCCATTTTAAGTAAAGGACTTGGAAACTCTTCAACCATACTACTACACCAGAGTGTAGTAGTGTTGTGTATTTGTGGTCATAATAGTACCTATGGTAGTAGACTGTTAGATTCAATTACTCATCAAACTGCCTGCAGGGATGTTAGAGGGCCTCGGAGCGAACACTGGACTGAAACCAGCCAATCGAAAGTGCTTACACTCAATAGGCACAATGCAAGTGATAGAAATTATTGGTCCTTCTTCTCTGGCTCCCTGATAAGTCACCCCTGAGGTGCATATAAAGCTGTTATGCAACAATATTGATAGGACTTGGAGTCTGTTAGCTATATAAATGATTCAAACCCAGATCAATAACTGAAAGGCTGTGTGTTTGTGTGCGCTGATTTAGGAGGCTTATTACACCAGAATCCTTTACATAGCAACAGATGTATAAACAGTGTCCTCTGTGTACTGCATAATTGTAATAGTCTCACACATCCACTGTTGAATGAAACTAAATATCAATATTTGCTAATGGGTGCTCAGACATAGATGCACAGGCAGTTAACACCATGCTGTGTGAGCAGCAGAGAAGACATCATTCACACAGATTTATGTTGATTTAAGATTTAAATCCAGTGCTCATTTGACACCAACAGTGACACCCGGCAGACTTCTGCATCCACTGGGACCTCAGAGTTCAAACACTGATTGCAGCACAGGCCCTGTAGCAAAAAAGGTTTCATTTTGACATTGATGGGTTCGAATTGAAAGAAAAAGTCTGCCCTCAGCTCCTCTTAAACTGCTTTGTGTCATCAGTCTGTGATGTTCCCTGCAGTTCTTTTCTGCTTTTTGTCATTCACCTTTTGGTTGTGCTGACTTCAACTCGACTTGCTTCATCTACTTCCTCTAAAGTCGTCAGAGAACAGGTGTGAAAGGTGGATTTAACACTTAGCTTGAGGAACGAAGAGAAAATGACTGAGAGTTTATAGCCAAGAGCTGTCACCTTTATAACCTATTCAAGCACTTTGAGTGTCTCTCTCTTACGAAATATATCTCATTTCTCTTTTAGTTGTTAAGGTTTGCTTAACATGAAGCCAAAACATGGTCTAATGTGAATTTATTCTTATAGTGTACACCTTGATGACATGTAAAGCTGGGTAGCAAGTGTAAAACTTTTTTAAGTTATCAAATTAAATCAACTTCATTTATATATCACTTCAGTAGGGCTGCCTCCTAATAGTTGACCAAACATTAGTCGACCAGAAAGGTCATCAGTCGGCAAGATTTTTCGGTCATTAAGTCGCAGGAAAAAAAAACCAAATAAACCCTCTATGACTGGACCTAAACCTATGTGATGATACAAAATACTAAATGTATGTGAATGTGTGATAGTTCTGTATCATAACAGCCTGTCACAGGTTACAGCGTGATGATTAGAGGGATATTGTTACGGCAAAAATACCCTGAAAAATTGTGATATTATTTTAACACCATATCGCCCACTCTTAGGTGGGAGGAAGAGAAAAGCAACAAACTGTCAACTGGCCCTGTCCCCATAACACTTAGTCCTGGATTATTAGAAAAGGCAGAAATCTTTGGTCAGACGATCTCAGTTCTCTGACAAGGCTGGGGTTCTGTAATGTAAGAGGGGGCGCAACCATTTAACGTCTTGAAAACAAACATCAGGACTGTAAAATCAATTCTGTAGCCAGAGGGCAGCGAGTGTGAGGAGGCAAGAATACGATTAATGTGCTCCTTCTTTTCTGACCTTGTCAAAATTCTTGCTGCAGCTTTCTGAAGTAGTTGGACACGAGATAAACAAGACTGGGCAATTCCAAAATATAACAAGATACAATAATCAATGCAGGAGGATATGAAGGCGTTGATGACTTTCTCCAGGTCAGAAGTACAGAGAGTAGATCTGAGTTTGGAGATGATGTAGAGCTGCAAGGGCTTAACTTTGATACCTGATCTGTTTGTCAAACTTCAATCCTCAGATTTTTTTTCTTGCATATGATTTAACAGAGGGCGCTAACAGGACAAGATGAGGAGAAATAATGGTCAAACGCTGTTTTCCAAATAAAAAATAACTTCAGTTTTATTCTCCTTGAGCTAGAGACAGTTTACAGCCATCCAGGATTTGCCAGTTATTACAGTCATTTAGTTTTTGTAGTTATCGGGATCAAGGGAGAGCCAGATCTGTGTATCATCCTCGTAACGGTGGAAAGAAATGTTGTGTTTTTAATAAAGTGTCTTGTAACAGAAGCTAAATTTGACCTAAATGTGCCAAAAGAACAATGAAACTGTGAAGTGCTGAAAATCTGCATCAAGTGCTTTGTCACATTTATGACCTTGTTACTTATTGTTTGAAGAGACGTCTGGTGATGAATCATAATTCTGCACAAAACTATAAACAGGATTTTTTTCAGGCAAAGTGGCTTGAAAGTACAGTGAACTCATTGTCATGTTCAAGAAACAAGATGATTTGAGCTTTGTGACATGGTGCGTTATCCTGCTGGAAGTAGCCATCAGAAGATGGGTACACTGTGGTCATAAAGGGATGGACACGGTCAGCAACAATACTCAGGTAGGCTGTGGTGTTTAAACCATGCTCAGTTGGTACTAAGAAAATCTCCCCCACACCATTACACCACCAGCAGCAGCCTGAACCATTGATACAAGGCAGGATGGATCCATGCTTTCATGTTGTTTACACCAAATTCTGACCCTACCATCTGAATGTGGCAGCAGAAATCCAGACTCATTAGACCAGGCAACGTTTTACCAGTCTTCTATTGTCCAGTTTTGGTGAGCCTGTGTGAATTGTAGCCTCAGTTTCCTGTTGTTAGCTGACAGGAGTGGCACCTGGTGTGGTCTTCTGCTGCTGTAGCCCATCTGCTTCAAGGTTGGACGTGTTGTTGCTTCAGAGATGGTCTTCTGCAGACCTTGGTTGGAACCAGTGCTTATTTGACTTCTGTTGCCTTTCTATCATCTTGAACCACTCTGGCCATTCTCCTCTGACCTCTGGCATCAACAAGGCATTTTGGCTCACTGGATATTTTCTCTTTTTGGGACCATCCTCTGTAAACTAGAGATGGTTGTGTGTGAAAATCCCAGTAGATCAGCAGTTTCTGAAATACTCAGTCTGGCACCAACAACCATGCCATGTTCAAAGTCACTTAAATCACCTTTCTTCCCCATTCTGATGCTCGGTTTGAACTTCAGCAGGTCGTCTTGACCATGTCTTCATGCCTAAATGCATGGAGTTGCTTTGCGTTACTGTGCAGTTGAACAGGTCCACCTAATAAAGTGGCCAGTGAGTGTACAGAAATAAGATTTGTTTTTTTGTTATAAAAACAAGTTTATATTCTAGTTCCACGTCAGTACTCAGGTTTTCTTATTGGAAAAAATATTTCTGATGTTTTCCCACCTTAGGGATGCACCCTGGCATGTCTTGCTCACTTCCCTGACATGAAACAGCATTCATACTTCATGTGGTTTCAAATCTGCTTTCAAACTTTCTGATCTTTCTTTCTCAGTCTCCTCTGACACAAAAATGAGAAAAAAAAGCCAACAAGTGAACATAACAAAGCTGGTCATTTCATTCACAGTGTACCTACAGTCTGGCTCATCCTGCCAGGATCATTTGTGTTCTCACCTCCACACGGTCTAAGTTACTATCAGGTCAGTGCGGGATGAGGTATTTCCTCTGCAGCTCAGCAGTTGATGGTTGAACGAGGCGCCTGTCAGGGTGCAGCTGTGAGGGTGATTTCTATCTGCTTGTGTGCTTTGGGACGAGTCAAGGTGAGGTAATGCTGCTGTAAAAATTGAGTCATGAAGAGCTACGGTCTGGTGGGATCCCCAGAAGACCTCATACACTAACCCAAAGGGTACTGGAGATGTTAAAATGAATCATGGCTACTACTACATCTACAACAGCAGATGGACTGTATTTTGTTATCATGGCACCAGTTGTATAAATTTTTGCAATTAAAAATCAATACTTTTTTTTAACCCCCTATAAAGTCTATGTGAGCAGTGTTTAAACATTTTATCAGAAGTCTAGACACAATTTAATACACTATAATATAAGCTGAGATAAGGACATTTTTAAGTGTCAGTGTATTTGTCAACAGCTATAACTCCTTCTGTGAAGCATCTGTAACTGTGTATAAACAGATTTGTCTTAGTATTTTAGATTAATATGAAATATGAAATGTCAAGTATTGAATAAATCTTTGACAACATTTTTATATCTACAAATAAAGGTCTAATTTATCATTTCTGCAACTGAGGAAACTCAATCCATTAAAGGCAATGAGATGTTAAGAGGTGACTGAAAGCTGTGGGAGAAATAGAGTAAGTTGGCCTTGAATTGCAATTCTTTTTTTAACAGCTTTTATCCTGTGGTTAAGAGTGAAGGATTGAGCTCAACGTTTTCACTTGTCACATTTATAGATACTGTTATGGTTTATGCATGTGTGCTGTAGACTGCTTAAATTTGGTATTATTGGGCAAAAATCCCCGAATGAACTTTGAGCACATAGTAATTCAAGTGGTCTGAGAGGAAACTAGACTTCTGTATCTCCCCGTGTCTCTGTTTTTAGGCTTTAGAAAATCGGGAGACTATTGCCAATCACGGGACATTTCAAAGTGTGGCTGTTCTACAAAGCCACAGATGCACGTGCACGTCCCTTTACATGGTAAAAGCCTGATTCAATGGTGAAGAATCCTGCAGAGAAAGCTTCAATTCCAGCATTGGCAACAACTGCTTACACTGCAAAGCAACCCAAAAAAGGAAGACGGACTTACCAAGAAAAAAGTCTAAAGAGAGTCTGACAATAAACAAAATAAAACGCATATCAGCAAGGTGTCTCAGAGATGGAGGAAAAATGTTGCTAACAGTTTTGCTCTCTGCTAACCAGAGCTAAAGGCTCACACCTGCAGCTTCAAGTTCACGTTTATGTAGCTAACGTTAGTGACAGCCTTGAATCACATTGGGCCTTTCCCAAACCACCGCCTACAGCCTCTCCCTACCCACTCCGTTTACGTGTTCATGTGGAGGATCTATCACACTGAGTGCCATCCCAAACCAACTAGTGAGGAGTCTAAGTGAGTTATGAAATCCTCCGACAGCGAGCCTGCACCATTTATTCTGCTGTGCACCATTCATTCTGCTGTGAAGGTGACTACAGATGGAGTTACACTCCAGAACAGAGAGGAGTAGGTAGAGTCCAATTTTGGAAAGGCCCATTGTGTGAGGACACACAATGTGCTTCACTCCCCACCTCGCTGATAGGAGAGCAGGCAGCAGCTCTGGAGACAGACCCTCAGTCAGCAGCTGCAACAACCTAAGGGGGTGATCACACAGATATGAGACGCTAGAGACGCGGACACTTCAAAGACGCTTGAAACGCTGGAAGCACTTATTCAATGCGTGCTAGCTACTGGCGTCTGACGCTCAAAAATAAAAATATTTTAACTTTTCAGTGTCTACGCGCATCTAAAAAGAATCATCTACAAAAATGCACGTCTAAAAAAACACCGGAAAAACGCCTGTCTAAAAAGACGCTTGAACACCGGTCAGACACGCTGTATCATAGGAAAACAATGATTTTACTGGCGTCGTGTTTCTAGCATTTCATCTCGGTGTGATCGCTCCCTAAATCCTGCCAGTGCAAACCCCAGCACAGGGACTGGAGAGCCCTGACTTGCCTCCAGATCAGCACACTTTCTGTTGATGCCATTACACATGTTAGACTCAGTCATGTCGCTGGCCACGAATCTGCTGTGACACCCAGCGCTGGCCTAATTCGAGCTGCTACAGCTGCCGACCAGTGGTCCATTTTCTAAGCTGCTGCCCATTTTTCTCCCGGGTGCAGCAGTCCTCAGTAGTGGGGATTGGGGGGGGGGGGGGCTAGCTAGCTAATTCTGGTCTCATTTGTGGTCTGATAAACAGAGAGAGAAAAAGTGGAACAAGGAGGGGCTGAGTGAATGCGCTCTACAGTGAAGTAAGATTAAATAAATCAATGTACGGGAAACACAGGTTTACTGTATGAAGCACATGCCTGTCTGTGGTCGTCTAGTGGGAGGGGCTTAGGACAGAGAGGGGAGAGCTGCAGGAGCAGGGTGATTTTTGCCTACCCTAGCTTTCATAAACGTGTTGCCACGTTAGCACCATTTCACCACTTTTGTCAAGGCTGAAATAGCTCAACAATGATTGGATTACGGACATTCAAGGTGCCCAGAGGATGTATCCTAGTTTTGGTAACTTTTTTGGTGAGCATGTTAGCATGCTGACCATCACATTTAGCGCAAAGCCTCACAGAGCTGCTAGACTCTTATTAGGCTTGTTTTATAAGTCTATGAGGATTTGTTCTCTTCTGCTCTTCTACTGTGTTATAATTAATTCATTAACTTGTCATACACCAGTTATGGGTGGTTCATTTGATATAAGTTTTAATTTTTTAAAACACTTAAAAATGTCCTTAGTGTATATCTGCTTACAGCTACAATATAATGCTTTAAGCAATTCATAAACTCTTAATATATTACTTATGACTGCTAAACAGTGTGGTTAAAGTTAAATGTTAGGGCCACTTTGTTTTAGGTGATTTTTTTATGCACATCTGAACAAAGACCTGCCCTCACACTGTCTGTGTCTGCTGCGTGAATCACCCTGTGACATCCTGTTGGATGTGTTTGAAACTAAAATCCAGTTTTCCCAGTGAAAATATGTCTCGTGGTAAATTCAGCTGACATGCATCATTTCTCCGGAGAACCGGGGTCTGTTTCTGCTGTCACTCTCACTCTCACATCACTGTATTCTCCTCTTGGCCCTCTTCCACTGCTGTTAGACTAAACTGGAAAATTGTGAAATGATATGATAAGGAGGAAGAAATGGAAAAGGTATCCTCTTGTGAACAGACTACTTCAGATGCAGGTAAAGTGCAGCCGCTCATGCAGTAAAGCAAACTACAAGCATCATATATCTAAAACTGCGGTCGTACGACACGTGAAATGCACCGCAATCCCATTTCAAGCCCGATGGCTCCACTCTTTCCACATCATTACTGTTCCAGCATTAGCCGTCAAAACACTTTAGCTTGTCAAGATATCAAAACGCAGCACCCCTGTCTGAATACATTTTAAGCCTGAGAAATTTTCATTTCATGTAGACTGGAGAAATGCAATTAGATAAACACCCCTGGCTAATCACATTGCTAAAATACACCCACGTCAGGGCAATGTTAATATGAGAGACAAATTGAGATGATCGGCAAACAGACAAGACATTTGTTTGTGTCTTGGAATATATGTGACAAGGGAGTGTGCGGTTTGAGTGCTGCAGATAATGTTGAGGAATTGCAAAGATGGTGATTATGAATAATTGGCTCCGCCAATGAGGTCATGTTTTCAGTTTGGTTTGTGTGTTTGTTTGTTTGTTTGTTTGTTCATTTGTTTGTCAGCAGGATTATGGAAAAACTACTGGCTTGTTTTTCGTGAAACTTGGTGGAAGGGTGTAGTATGGGTCAAGGAAGAACCCATTACATTTTGAAGCAGATCCGAACCACAGGGTGGGGTCACAAGCAGACTCCATTAAGAGAGATGCTGTGCGCATTTCTGCACGAGGAGCAGTGCTCAAAAGTTTAAAGTTAAATCTGTTTCCTCTGTCAAAGGGAGATTACACTGCCAATGGTGAAATCCATGTTACTCCGAGAACATACCTATGAGAGGGTGACCTCTAGCTCACCTGGTGTAGTGAGCGCCTCATGCTAGCTGAGTCATTTGCAGCAGCCTGGGTTTGATTCCAACTACTGGCCCTTTGCTGTGTCATCCATCAATCTGATCTGATCAGCTCTGATCGTATTGACTGATCAATTATCCACCCAGCAAGTCAAAACTCCAATGCTGATGAGGAAAAACAAAACTTATAATGAGTTCTATCCGTGCTGCGTTCACAGACTGGCATGAATGTCAGAATTTAGAGAGGAAATACTGAACAATAACGAGGCAAAAAAAAAGCCTGCCTCTCCCACGGTCATTCACCCATTCACACACTAGTGGCTGAGGGTACCATGCATGGTGCCACCTGCTACTCAGTAACCATTCACATGCACTTACACACTAATGGAACAGCCATCGGGAGCAATTTGGGGTTCAGTATCTTGGCCAAGGATGCTTTGACTTTCCGCCTGGAGGAGCTGGGAATTGAACCGTCAATCTTCCGATTAATGAACAATGTGCTTTACCTTCTGAGCCACAACCGCCCCAAAATTATGTGCTGGCAGCCTGGACAGGATGCCATTGGAAAGTCAATTAGGATGCTTTGTTGTGGTGACACACAAAGTCCGTGGTTCAACAATGTCACGTATTAGAGTGTGCCAGGGCTGACGTCAAAACCCGGAAGCTTAGCATCGCGCTGGTTCCCGGAAGAGAAAGTGAATGTGATTTTTGCATTGCGTTTTGGATTATGTCAGAAAATAAGCTCTGTGGCTAACACAAGTTTATGATACAGGTTTTGTTCAGCGAGATAATCTTCACATATGAACACCTTTCATACCGCATTTGAAGCTTAAATGCAATCGCCAGAGGTAAAAAGCTAACGTTAGGCTTTAACGGACTACATGACTACTCCACGGTTGCATGACTCTTGACGTCACCGCCACTAAGCTTTCAACTGATTTCGGCCGCTTTCTTTTAAAAACATTGTATAATGGGGAAATCGGACTGTTTAAGCTAAATAAGAAGCTGTAATGGCGGACTGCCAGCACTCCCGCCTGTTCGGGGTTGATGACGTTTAATGTCCCCGACAGGGTTTGTAGTCATATTGAGCAACTTGTTAGCAACCACCTTTTTTACGACACATAAAAGCTTCAAAATTCACAAGTAGGGTATTTACTGATGTGTTTTATGTCAGAACAAAACCTGAAACTCGCTTAAGCTTTTGTTAACCACAGACCTTATTTGAGGCATTTTACCAAAATCCCATTCAAAAAATGTATTGAACCAGAAGTGCTAAAAGCGCTAACGGAGTTCCGGGTTTACTGGCACACTCTATTGGAGGTCATCAATGTTACAAACCCATAGGTAGTATAGCATTAGAAAGACCACATAGGGAGTAGGTCAGGGTGGCGGACAGGTCAAACATATACCGGACTTTGACCCAGGAGTTCTAGGTGCCCCCTTGTGTCCCCTTCGAAACTAAAAGTCACTGTTAATTTCTTTTAACTTTGCCTACTTATGTTCTTTACATAGTTTAGTCGCAGTGCTTGATGTACCTAAATCTTCTTAGGATGTACTTACATACTGTACGCAACAAATGTACTTATTTAAACTTATCTAAACAGCCATCGGGAGCAATTTGGGGTTCAGTACCTTGGCCAAAGATACTACGACATGTGGAGTGGAGGAGCCAGGGCCACTGCCAAGAGCCACTGCCAATCTTCCAATTAGTGGATGACCCACCCTACCTTCTGAGCTGCCACACAGATTCTAATACTTTGGGAAACACTGAGATAACAACCTGCAAAATATAATGATTTAGTGGCCTAGATTAGTTTTTGATGTTTAAAAAGTAGGTCATGTGTCAATAAAATGGGGGTTTGACCACATAACATATGTGTGGTTCCAGAAGTGGGAAGACACCATGAAGCAGTGAAGTGGAGTCAAAAAGTAAAAAACATAACAAACTCTACTTAAGTCATGATTAGCTCTGATAAAGACCTGATATTTTATGATGGATAATTTAGCGTTAACTACTTTGTTTGATGTTTGATTCTAATGTCTTTTTAGATTAATACAATCTGGGGGAGTACTGCTGAAAATGAACAAGTATATGCAGTACACTACTAGGCCGATTAGGGGAAATGGGATGCAGGTGAGTAAGTGGATGGATAAGGTCGTTTTGGGGCATTTGCTTCCTGGGGGGAATCATATCATTACCATCTGGGTAATTACAGTATAATAATGATGATTAACTACCACCAAGACGAAGTATTGGAAATGTGGGTGATAGCTCCATTAGGACAGTGTAGTTTTGGGTATGACCGTAAAACAAAACAGGCTTGTTCACTTTTTGTATTTCATATGTACAAAGCATATACTATAGGCTGTGTTGCAGGCTGTAGTGTGAGGTGTCATCCACAAATTATATGTTTTCCAGTTTAAATGTCACCTCTCGGTAGAAGCCTTGTGAACCTGATAAGCTTTTGTCCAGCTGGAGTTGGACAGCCATGTTATTCCCTTCGATCCACCTGCTTTGGAGTATTTGGTCTCTTTCAAGATGTAAGTTACTGCGCAACTTTATGGTGTTGTATTTAAGCAATATCACACGAGAGGGAGTGATGTTGTACTGTGCGGCCTGCGGCCTCGTGCCTACAACCGAATCACAGCCGTGACAATATACGAGTATAACATCACGAGCTTGAGTGTGATATTGCTTTTATATAACAGTTCAACAGTTAAATAAGCACGGCTGATTAAGGAATGTTGAAAAATGAGAACAAAATAGATAATTTAAGCATTTTATTTGTCTTCCACCAACAAAAATAGTTCCCTCAGGACTCCGCTCCACTGTTGCTATGTAACGCAGACATGGTGCGCCAGGCACTTACTCTTTATACACATTTATCTGCACGTTTCCATTAATTGTGCAGCCGGTGAAATAAGTCTCTGGTGACTGCATGGTGGACTGTCGCTTCACAGCCACAGCCGACTCTGCCTTCTGATCTGACAGTATGTTGCTTTTCTCCAAGTCATTGAGCTCCGCTGATGAAACACTGACAAACCTGGATGTGTGCTCAGATGGATTCAGCTTCTCCTCTCCCTCATCTTCCTCTGATGACCATTCATAGTTCAATTCAAAACTTATTTTAGGAAATAAATCCATATTTTTGGCTGTTTGACAGTGGATGAATTAATTAGCCTACAACACAACTGCTGACCTAACTGACACTAACCGTCAGTTTTGATTTGATTGTTGATTGCAATCAGCTGTGAGGCGGAGTGATACATACACAGTGAAATAACCGTGATGTTGTACTCCAATATCATCACGGTTTTACTGTCTCTCGACCAATCAGATTGCAGGGCCGGAACTAACTGTTGTATAATATTTTATTGATATCTATACAAGTGGCTTCTGGGTTTCAGATTGGAAGCGATTTTACATGAACAACAAAGTGCAGTCATTTAACTAAAGGAGGTCATATTTTGCATATGTGTCTTCTCATTTTCTTTCTGCTGCATGAATCTGATCAAACAGGACCAGTTTAGGGGCTAAACTGTTTAGAATTCCCAAGAGCGCTCCCTCAGAAGGTTAAAACCCTCTCACAGCACTGTCAAACATTTGCCTCAAGTGAACATTTGCCTTGCTGCAGGATTTTTCAAGGCTTCGCTGCTTCTTTAGGACAATACGCAATTTACTGTGCTGCTTTGGATTAAAAACAGTTCACCATTTTGAGTTGAAAATTAAAAAAAAGAAAATTATTAAATCTGGTTACATGTGCCGTAATTAAAAATACTTCTAAATCCCTTTTTGCCAGATGTAAATTAGTTTAGGCAAATTTGTGCAGCTTATTCTCTCCCATTCAATTCCAGAAGTCACACAACAATTTTCTCTTTCAAGACTTTTAAACTTTTAATTATGTTTGAAAAATAAATCCATTGCTGTGAATGAGAAGCTGACAATTATGTACACACTACAAAAGGAACTCTGTTCAGTCTCCCATCAGCACATTACTTTTGGAGTTAAGCTTAAAAATGAGATAAGATACTGTTTTGAGAGTCACAATGTGTCTCAGGCTGACTTCCCACATTACTTTTTATTTTGTTAACATTTTTGAGCGCCTGTGAATTTTAATTAGTTGTTTCCAATAAGGACAAAGCATATGTAGCCACATGTGGATGCACAGGTGCTGCACCTAACTTCTTTTTTCAGAGTTCTGCATCATTTGTGCGAACGCTCCGAGCACTTCTAGTTAACAATCTCTAAGCGTTTCAGAAAGGTGCTGGTGTCGTCACTGTAGCTCCTTTACTGTCTATCCTGAACTTTATATGTCAGACAGAAAAAATCACATACGGAAAAAACCCATTTGTTGGAGCAGATCAGTTGGACGCTTAGTGTTGCTGGTGAGTGTTGTGCTTTTATCAGCATAGCGTACATGTTGTAAGCTTGATGTTATACCCATGCAAAGCACGTCATTAAAAAAAGCTCTCTGCAGCTCCCTGCCACCACTTTTCTGCTGAAGAAAAAACTATGTGAACTCAGGTCGTAACTTATGTTCAAGTTTCAGGGGCGTAGTACTACTGAATAAAACAGGGTTATGTCATCATCAGTCTCCAGTCTTAAGTCTGATAATGATTCAGCTTCTGGGGGCAATGGCCAATATTTAAGGGGTTCCAGAGTAGCCAGCGGATATCTGGATACCAGATATCTGGGCCGAGACTTCCTCCTCTGTCCGCCGTCATGTTTACAGTCCAGTTAGCAGCTTGAGATGTGAGAAGAGAGTTGAAGCTTATGTGCACTAATCTCTATAAACAGATATGAATGTAGATAAATAAAAAATAGCTAATAATAAGCTGAATTATCATCAGATGATAGCCAATGGGTTCCAATATTGCCTTCTGCCTCTGTTGCTCTCCACTAGGGATGCACAGATTTGCTGGCCATCGGCCGATATTCACCTTTTGACCGCCATCAGCAAATGAGATTGCATTAAACAATGTCAGTGGCTGATGTTTTTCCGCTGTGTCACATCAATTTTGCCCAGGCTAAAAAGCAGGGCTCAAGACTAATGGCGTCCCGTCTTCCCGGGGACAATAGAAGAAATGTTTTGAATGAACAGAGTTCTTCCCCAGGACACCTTCAGGATGAAGGGACGCAATAAACATGTCAGGGGACGCACCTTATTTCTTCCAAGATGATGTGACATTCATTAGGAACAACCAGCCCGTGTTAAAATCAGCAGGAGGAGAGCTAGTTAGCTGTGAGCTGTTAGCAACTGGTGTCTGGAGCTTTATTATGATGCGTTCAAACCCTCTTTGGTAAAAATGAGTATCAGGTGAAGGTAAATTATAACATCTTCATGATGTGTTCAAATGAAATCTTGTAAAATGTAGTTTTTGGCAACTAACTTGAATAAGTGTTGTCAAATGTGTTGAAATTGTTATTTTGACCATTGTGCCAGTATCGGCCCACTCTCCACATGGACTGGTTACCTGCATAAACTAAAGTCCCTTAAAACGTGGTTGGTCAATACGGATTGCAAACCAAGATACCAAGATCTTGCCCTGTTGCCTACAGATTCTGCATTATATTACTATGTCCTCATTATTGTTTCTGGGTATTTGGAGGGTTTTTTATGTAACAAATGTGATTTAACTTGATTAAAATGCAGAGATTTGTTTTTCTCTACCACATTTATATTCCAGGAGAAGACAGAAACAGTACATTGTGTGGGGGGATAAAATCTGCTCACCAGTTATATTGATATACAGATGATTAGAGAAAAATGTATATTTTACAGACTTTTAGGTAGCTTGTTAAACATTTCTAGTCAGGGGAAACAGGACTTGTGGCCTCAGTAGTTCTTAAATCCTGGCTGTGGTTTACCTCTGTTTCTCTTCAAGCATTAATACTATATTATGGATACTGCAGCTCTTTTTATTTTGTCATTATGTTGGGTTTTGCCTTTTGTCAATCACAATGCAGTGATATGCCAAAGAGAGGCCACTGATAACTGTAGTTTATGAATCCTAAGTTTGGTTTTACACATTTACATCTTAATAACTCTTCTAATTTAATTTAAACAAAATTTACTTCAGGAAACAACTGAATGAATAAAAAGCCTGTGAGTGAGTTCAGGCAGTCAGCTCCCATAAGCCACTATACTCAGATGGCATATGCCCCTCACCGCAACATATATCCAACGCACTGTGCACCGCTCGCTCTTTCACTGCCATGCCTGCTGCCTCACTGCCCACCTGGGAGCTACATGCTGTCCTCTGCTGCTACTGTTCATACAGCATTTCAAAGCCCCTGCCTCCACCCTAACATCCACCTGTAGGCTCTGCGTCTACATTCCCTTGTGAGGGAACTTATCTTTTTATCATAACTCCTGATGCTTCCTTGTGACGCCGAATATCAGCACTGTGCATATTTTACAGAGTAATCCATTTCATGTAAGTTGGCTGACTAAACTACAGTGCAGGAAAAGCAGCAGAGAAAAAAAAAGGGGATAAAACCTTAAACAGTTTACGACAGACTGAAGGCATCAGATGCCAGCCTTGGGAAGACGCACCTGTTGTTGTCACTAGCTGCAGGTTAAAGAGTATTTCAGTTACGCATCAAATAGTTTCATACTTCACTTTCTGTTCATGGAATCACAAAGATCTCTGCTGTACTTCTGGTTTCAATGAACGGGTAAAAGCACAATGAAAGCTTCTGTTGAACCTCGGAGATAATTATAGCTGCTGCGCAGCAATGGTCGGGGCCTGGCAATTTTAGGCAAAATTAGGCAATTCTGAGCAACACGCACACTAAAACAAAGCATATCACAACATAGAAGTTACATCATAAAATTATGGCATGCCCTTCAAATTGTGGATGAGTGGCTGAAGTGATCAGACTCATAATATACAAAGGAAAGAAAAAACTCAAGAACAAGAAAGTAAGAATAACATTAACTGCTAGCAATTATGAACAAACTGGTCTGATCTTGCTTAAAGCTAAACATTATCCATGGTGACAAAGATGAAAACATTTTTTAAAATGTAAAAGTAGCTATTGGATAGACTCTGCATATCGACTGATAGCTAAGCCAAATAAACAGGGGAAAAGAGACAAGAGATAACAGGGAAAAGTGTTGATAAAGATTATTTGTCTCGCCGCAAAACTGCCTGGATCATAATTACTTATTATTACAAATTGACTAAGCCAAGCATCAGGGTGCCAGACAGTAGCCATCCATGCCATGGAAAAGCAAATTTGTGGCACATATGGTTGATTTGTTATGAATTTTCAAGGTTTTGAAATTTAGAGGCTTGCTGTAGCGCCACCATCAGGACTATTGTCTTGTGTTTCCAGTTGAGGACATCTGGCATGGGACTGGACCTTTATGAAAAGTTTGGGTAGATTTCTCATATGGAAATGTTGCACGAGCTGACGCTTGAACTCAACACCAAGAACCATCCTCTATCTCACTGAGCTAACTGGCAAACAGAAATGTCACCTGTAGCTTCACAAATTGACTAAGCCAGTCACCTGTGTGCAAGACAGCAGCTGTTAGTGTGTAAAGGCAGATTTCAAACGGCTGTCAAAAATTCAGTTATTAAGACAAAAATCTGAAAATACACAAATTGCATCTAGACAGCATGGAGATGTTGGTAGTTTGTTTTTAACAATGATTTATTGGCTCCATAAGTTAAAAACTGATGTTTAAAAATGCCATTTTTACATTGACTCCAATTGTTTGCATGAGAGCGAAATTCAAAATGCTGTAAAAAAATTCAGTTTTTGAGATAAAATTCTGATATTTTCCAAACATCATCTACCATGACTCCAACATTTTGTCTTTTTTTTAATGAACATTGAAAATGTATTTAGCAAGAATTTGCAAGTATATGTTTACAATACTGTTTACAGTCAAACATTTTGATGCACTGTAAGCTCAATTTTTGATAAATCAGAAATCTGTGTGGATCGTTTGTGTAGGACAGTCTGAAGATGCTCTGTAGCAAGTTTGGTGTCAACTGAGCAAAAATTGTGTGAGGAGACAGGTTTAATATGTTTTACAGTTTTTGAAAAAAACAGTGATGGACTTCATAATTTGTAATAGGTTTAAAAGTACAAAAGTTTCTTCAGTATTGGCGCTACATTTTAGTAAAAGTTGCAAATCTGTAGCATGTATGGTTGATTTGTGGTGAATTTTCAAAATTTTGAACTTTAGAGGCTTGCTGTAGTGCCACCATCAGGACTATTGGCCTGTTTTTGCAGCTGAGGCAATCTGGCATGGGACTGGACCTTTGTGCAAAGTTTGGTGATTTTTCGCGCATGGGAAGTAGGATTTCCTCAGAAGAAGAAGAAGAAGAAGAACATGCCGCAAAACAATAGGTTTTTTTAGGCTGCCAGGACCCTAATGAGCTTTGAACTTGTGTTATTGTCCAACATCTTGTCTAAAACCCTTTAACTTACTACCACGTTGATTACTGCTGCTCAAGTATCATCCCTTATAGCCGCCATTCTGCTAGTTCACTGCTTTCCCCCCCGTGTTAGTTGCATTGATTGTCTGCTCACATGGTTTGCCAGGAGTTAATCAGGAACTGATTAGAAGCAGACAATGTAAATTATAATTGATTTGCCTGAGCTCGGATTGTAATTGATTTGCCCCAGCAAAGGACTGAGATTAGTAACTTATAGGCAAATGCCACACAATGTAAATTATTCACGTACGGTGCATTACTGCTGCGCCCCGGGACAGAATCACAAGTCAGAGATAGAAGCCTTGAATTTGCGGTTCAGTTGCCCCATTCGTTATCTGAAGAGCACTGCCAGATCCCACTTCACAAATTTAAGGGTTAGCTCTTGAGTTTCTAGCTTCAGAAGAGTCGTCTAAATTCACAGTTATTGGCCGATCCGTCCTGAGGCACAGGAATAACATATGTGGATTCTTCAGAAGGGTGGCATTCCCCTATAACTTCTTTCCGAAATGCAGTGCAACACTTCCGAAGGTTTAAGCTCAAGCCGGGGGGAAATAAAGTGCATGCAAGTCAGTCTGCCGTCAAAATGCCCTTGAAAAACCTTGACTTTGGTCCAAATTGGGTCGGAGTCCAGGGAATGTAATCTAGGCTCCCTCGGAGGAAGGATAAAATGAAAGTATTTGCAGGAAACCAGCCCTCGCCAATAAGCGTGGGCACCCAGTAGGTGAAGAAGTCAGAAGCCCATTGGGACATTTAGGTACATTCAGGAAATACAGAGACGACTGGGTGACTAAATTACACGTATTTGAAATGACTGAGACATGACGTTTTTAAATCAAACATTTAATACAACCTTGATTTGGGATGATGCTGTGGTACAAAGCCGCCGGCGTCGCAGTGATGAAAACTTGAAGGCACCAATTTATTTTTTTTTTAGAGTCAGTAACGTCATCGTAGGAGATGAAGTGGGGCATGTTTTATACAGTTTGGCGTCTGAAAGAGAAATAATGTGTCTACGGGAACATCCGCAGGGAATATGATCACAGATCTTCCCTCTTTCCTCTTCTTTATCTACTTTACTGTAACTCTGATTCTGTCTTCCTTCTACATTTATGACACAGGTAATGGATATCCACTGTTTGGAGGGAGCGAGTAAATTGAGTCATTTTTCCTCTCATTACTTCCTCTCTCCTCTGAAATCTCTTTCTTGTGTTTCTTGCAAACATAATGTCCTTTCTCCTGAGCTGTCACAGATGGAAAGCTCCCTTTCTCTCCTTGCTAGTATCTAGAGTCCAGGAGTCGTATAACGTCTTCATCTGCCCCACAGTGTGTTTGCTTCTCCTCATTCTCCCCTCCGTTGCCTTCTGGCTCATCCTCCCCCTCTTCTCCCCTGTTTACGTTTTTCCAGCTTCCACTCTCTTCCTCACCTCTCATCTCATTTTTAAATCCACATTTTTCTGCCTCTCCTCTCCCCTCCATATACATCTCTTATCTCTCCTTGTATCACCGCCGTATAAATAATTGATGGCCCATCTTTGACTCGCCTGGTGTAGTTAAAGGGCGACTGAAGTCCCGAGGACAACATCAATACTGAGCTGAAAGTACAGCCGTGGCTTAGGCACAGTCTGCTTGCTGCACTTTCACAGGAGTCACTCTTTACTAATGACCTACTTAGATTTGAATAAAAAAGTCTTTTTTATTTCCATTTTTTTTTCATTTGCACAGCTGCAGGAGACTTTATGCACTCTACTCAAATGGGACATTAGGGCTCCCTGTTCTACATTCTTACATCAGATAGCTCGTATGTTGCCTTGTGCCAGAGTTGTGATGTCATGCAGTGACTGCACCAGTCTATGTAGAAAACAGATCAATAGTTCTTTATTGTTGCAAGAAATTACAAACTGTGTCATTCGGCATTCAGAATTCTCTTTCATCTCCTTCTCTTTGATCCAAATTAGGATATTTTTTTATGTTTACAGATCCGAATATAACATCTTTTTTTGACTGAGCCGTGCAATTGGATGAGAGTAATCAGAGTAGATGTACAATAGGAGTAATAATAACTGTAATAAACATGTACTTGGCTGAAAATGGCTGTGCACAATATCAAAACTCCACTAATCAATAATTTTCATAACAATTACTGAAATTACTTATTGACATGTGAAAGAGGGCCACACTAACTGACAAACTCATATAGAATTATCACTGAACTCTGCACTACTACGCAGTGTTTAGCCTCTTTTAAAGCTTAGCTTTAGCTTTCAGCCCAGTAGCCAGATGAAAATGTTGGTTTTGTATGTTTCTGAAAACCACAGATATGTTACATTTACATGTTTTATATATATATATATTAACAACTTCTCTAAAGTAATGTAATAAATAAGCCGACTTTGTCTTCGGGAGGTGGAGGGGATGGTGGATGGCTTGTTATTTAGGCAAGATATCTGCCAAGCTGCCGACCCCTGCAGACCACAGTTCAAGAGCAACAAACAAGAAAAACACTTTTTTGTTTTTAGTGAGTCATCGCTGTGTTTCCTGTGGCTTTGCAGCCACCAAATGTGGATGTTGTTTAGCAATCTGTCGCTGAAGTTTGTACAAGGGATAGTGCCATGTGAAGCAGTTGTCTTTTTTACTGACATCGCTGCATTTCCTGCCGAAACAGTGCCACAGAAAGTGGTACTTTTTACCAAGACACTGCTGCATTTCCAGGGAGCATTGTACCACCAAAAGCAAAAACAGGATATTTTCCTAACCAACACACTAACCACAGCACTGTTAAAATGTACTAATGAAACATTTTCCTGGTTTGCAGAAACTTACAATACCATCATTTATTCAGGCAATTGGGTTGTTTATGGCTCAGTATGAAAAAGCACAGAGAGATGAACATGTAGCTGCTAAAAGCCCCGACCAAACAGAAGCTAGATGGAGAGGGAATATCAGAGTAAGAGTAAGATAGCTGAAAACATAAGTCCAAATAAATGCTAACGGCACTCTGTGTCTCCCGAATGTATGGTCATTTTTTACTAGCATTTTAATCATAACAATTCCATAAGGCAATAACATGTTAGGGTTGCGGGTTTGTGAGCTTGCTACAAAGTTCTCTGCCCCCTAGTGGCCAAAAGAAAAAAAATGTTTTCATGACAATAGAAATTTAAAGGGCCAGTGTGTAAAATGGGTTGAAAACCGTTGAAAACAGTGACATCAGTGGTCAAATTCTAGATTGCAGGGCTCACTCGCTCACCCCTCCTGTCGGGTAAATGACGGCGGCCTCGTAGGGACAAAAAGCCTTGCGCAGACACGAGTTTTTCAGGAGTAGGTCTATCTAGCGACGAGGTGAATGTTTATTTAGAAATCTAAACCATGTTACGATATTGTAATGAATCACTCACGAGCAGGAGACCAGAGTAGCGTTCGGGAAAAAGGCCCGTTTATTTGAGCACTCCAGAAACTCCGGTAACACTCCAGGGGGTAAAAGACTCCGTCCCAAACTCTGACTCTTCTAGCCTAACACACACACTCCATACACACATTCTCGTTTACAATACTAAGTGGGGACCCCCTCCCCTCTCTGCTCCACCAATCTCCAGCCCGCACACTGACTGACAGCGTAGCCTGTAAACAGAGCTCAGCTGTTTATTTAGCCTAGCAATATCTCCGGACTATAGTAGCTGCAATGGACGACTTTGAACGGGATTTTGAAGAGTTTCTTGTAGCGGACACAGACCCAGAGCCATACCTGTTTGAGCCGGAGCATACAGATGAGGAACTTGGATACTGAGCGAGCGAGAAGAGAGGCTGAATCCTCTGCTCCCATTTGGCTGCACAGAATGGGATTCGGTGCTACTGCTACCATCGTTGGGGAGATATATCATCAGGAGGAAAAGCGCTGCAGAGAGTGCATCACAAGGAGTGAAGTTGCGTCTTCTTTTCCTCGCAGATGATGGTTCGGGTTCATTCTCTCCTGTTGCATGGTAAGTGTGGTCCATTCGCAAACTTTATAACTAAAAAAACTTTTCACTACTCTCCATCGACAAACTCCTAACACTCTCTGCTGTTTCCTCCTCCTTCTTCCTTCCTCCCGCTGTCTTCGTTGGTTTATTTATACACGCGAAACGCGTTCTCTGGCTGGCTGGATTGTCCGCTCGGGCTGCCTTATATAAATGGCGGCGCAAGATGGCGACCTCTCTAAAGCAAGGCCCTTGTTATATATATATACATATACATATATATATATATATATATATATATATATATAAAAGCATAATTACGACTACGAAAACCAAACGAATTTTATTTTATAGCAATTATACACTTATATAAACATATTAATGGGTAGAATATTCAGATTCAGATTTGACAATAAACCATGCCAAATATTACACACTGGCCCTTTAACAGTAGAGCAGATACAAAGACAAAAACCTCCTTGTATACAGGGTGTCACACAAATAAATTCATTTGTGATGTCTCACAACAATTAAAACACCTGCCACTATAAATAGATTTTGATTAGCACTATTGTACTACATAAACCCGTTCGGTTATTTATTTACAGCACCAGAGTGTACTCAAGGCAGAGAAGGAGCAGCAGAACGTCAAGATCTTTGAGAGTGAAACTTGACCATTCATTCTGCAGTGTATTGAAGTTTGCATTCACTCGCAGCAGCTGCTCCTCTCAATCATCAATCTGATCAACTCTGATAGATCGACAGATCAAATTCCACTTCAGCATGACACAAAATCATGCTGAGGAAAAAAGAACTCATGGAGAGCTCCACCTGTGATGCAGCAGCGTCAGCTACCACTACACATACACTCTAAATTTGCTGGGATCACTGGTAAATCTAGTAGCTTTTGTAAAAATACTTCCAATTCTGGACAGAGGTAAATTGGGTCTGTGGGAGTGAACTGTGAAACAACCAAAAAACTTTACTTTTGCTCTTTCAGTAGCGTATGAGGCAAAAAGATGTGAAGGCACTGGATGTTAGCTTGATCAATGGCAATGAATGCAAAATGCATAAAACCCCTTGGACACACCAGCTTTTAATGCAAGTTACAGCAGTTTTGGATCAAAGGAAATCATCATATGAAAAGAAATCCTAATATTTTTGTAGGCAAATAAAATGTTTCTTTGATTGTTAGTTGTTTTCCATGGCAACAGCTACAGACCAACTACTATGAGGGTTTAAAAGTTCATGATAATGTGTTATTGTTTTCTAAATGGCACTGTATGAAATTGAAAAGTAGGCTGAAACAGCAGGGAACATTTGTTTATCGAGTACACTGTCCATCTCAAACTGTCAAAATGCTTCTCTGTTTTTGCTTACTTTTGCGGAGAGGATTGTTTTTGGGGTTCTTTGGGGAAAAAACAACCATGGCAAGGATACAAGTCTCATGTTGGCATTCGGGATTTGATATACAGTCACCACACCCACACAAAATTGATTCTGGCAGTTTTATTGAGCAAAATTTCACAGCGTTGTTGTTTTGAGTGAAAATATGAAACTGTCAACATGGTTTGTTGTATTAAACATGCTCTGTTGTTAAATTGCATTTAAAAAAACAAAACCCAAAAGGAAACAGACTGTTTTCAGACGTGACAAGGGAGAGACAGACTGGTATCACATCTTCATGTGTTTCTGTCATAACCTGTTCGTGTTAAGTCGACCTTTTTCCTGATTCCCTCAATGTGTCTATTCACAGTGACTTTGTATTTGTCTGTTTCAGCTGTTTTGTTTTTTTGTTGGCTATGCGACCCTTTCTGTTTTATGCACAGGTAGAGGAAAACTCAGATCTTTAAAAAATAAAAAGTAAAAGTGCAATACCACAGTGTAAAAACACTAATATGCAAAAAGTCTTGCATTTATAATCTTGCTTAAGTTAAAGTACAAAAGCATTAGGCTAAAATTATACTTTAAGTGCCAAAAGTAAAAGTAATCAATATGCAGATCGGCACATTTCAGAATAATATTTATTATTCAACTAATTTGAAATGAGTGATGCATTATTATGTAAGCATCAATGACTTTTAAGCTGGTAACAGTGGAGCTAATTCCACCACTACTTGACATGCTGCTGGGCTCCTTAACCCATAATAACACAACAGAATTTATTAGATGATTTATATTTTGCATTAACAATCTGAATCTGCAAAAAAAATTAGTGGAGTGAAAAGTAAAATACTGGCTTCCAAGGTGTAGTGGAGTCGAAACATAAAGTAGCATAACATGGAAACACTCAAAGTTCAAGTACCTTGAAATTATACTTGTGTACAGGATTTGAGTAAATGTATTTAGCACCACTGGTTTTCCATTTAACAGTCTGGCATGGTGTAATTATAGTGAGTGGAATATAAACTGAACATATGGTTCATCTTTCTCCAGGGCATATGGCCCATTTTACCCCACAGCCACTAGTTTGATAAAACTGCTTCACAAAACTACTCCTGCAGGCATGTTAATGACCTTTAATAAATAATATGGCCTTAAATACATCTACGTACCTGCAAGTAGACACAACCGTTTACCGTGATGGGGAATGGGGCTGTATAGCATGTTTCTAGTCTTCCAATCACTTAAAGCGCTTTTGCACTGCAGAGCCACATTCACACACTGGCCTGTGGAGACTACCATACAATCTGCCACCTGCTCAGCTGAACCTAAACATCCATCCATCCATACTGAGGTCGCGGGGTCAGTCGCTGAGCAACGTATTCCAGACGTCCCTCTCCCCAGCAATGCTTTCCAGATCCTCCTGGGGGATCCCGAGTCCGTTCCAGGCCAGATGAGATATACCTTATAATCCCTCCAGCATGTTCTGGGTCTGCCCCAGGGCCTCCTACCAGTTGGACGTACCCAAAACATCTCTAACTGGAGGCACCCAGGAAACTTCCTGATCAGATGCCTGAATCACCTCAACTGACCCCTTTCGATGCAAAGGAGCAGCGGCTCTACTCTGAGCTTCCTCCACATGTCCAAGCTCCTTACCCTATCTCTGAGCCCAGCCACCCCACAGAGGAAACTCATTTCAGCCGCTTGTATCCATGAACTCATTCTTTCAGTCACTACCATAAGTGAGGGATGGGACATAGACGGACCAGTAAATTGAAAGCTTTGTGTTGTGGCTCAGCTCTCTCTTCACCACGACAGTCTGGCACAGTGCCCACTGGTCCACTGTTACACAACCAGAGCGGAATCCACATTGCTCTTCCTAAATCCGAGGTTCGTCAACCGGTCAGAGCCTCCTTTTCTCAACGTTCATACGCAATTAAGTGCTCCAGGTATGACGTTTGACTGTAGGCCGATGCAGAAGCTAACATCGCCCTGGTGGCCTCATCATAAGACCTGTGGGTTTTTTTCAACATTCCAACAAAAATTTATGATACTTACACGTTTTGTTCAGCAAGATAATCGTCACAATTGAACACCATTTTGTGATTTTTGAAGCCTGAATGCAAGGCAAGGCGAGGCAATTTTATTTATATAGCACCATTCATACACAAGGCAATTCAATGTGCTTTACAAGAGAAATACATTAAAAACAATCACCAGAAGTAGAAAGCTAACTTCAGGCTATAAACTAACTACACCGCAGTTGCATTACTTAATGTCACCACTTTAACGAGGTTGTAAATCTGTCTTTGGGGCAGTTTGGCACGATGACATCCTATTGTCTCATTTGGCCACTTGTTAGCAAGACAAGACACATAAAAGCTTCAGAATTCACAAGTGGGGTATTTACTGACGTACTTTATGTTGTAGAACAAAATGTGAACGTCTCTTAAGCTGGTGTTAACCACAGACCTTATTTCAGGCATCTAACCAGAAACCCATTGACTTCAAGACAAGGGAACTAGTGCTAAAATGGAGCACTCTCTCACACACACAATTTGGGGCTCTATCTCACCCAAGGACACTTTAACATGCAGACTGGAGGAGTCAGGGATCAAACCGCCTATCATCTGCTAGGTGGGCAACCTACTCTACCTCCTGAGCCACAGCCTGAAGGGTTATAGTGTGGTAAATTATCACATTTCTAGCCATGGTTCTATTATTGTTTTGTTTCATGTGATCTCCTCCATTACAACAAAAGGATCCTTATCTTTCTACATCACGTGAAGCCAGCTTCGCTGACAAATCATGAAAAATCTGTGAAAATGTTCTTTTTATGGTAACCCTTCGAAATGAACTCTATTATGAAAGCTCCTCTGTGTGGATGCTAAATAACTAATTGTTATGAACCTTGTTGAGTTTTCTTGTGTTTATCCTTGAGCCCCAACAAAAAGCTGAATGCATTTCATTCCTCTTAAAACACTTGCAGAGGCAACTTTATGAAGTACTTATGAAGTCCTGCATTGTTTGTTATGTTGAAAACTTGTACCTCAGGTCAGCCTCCACTTAGACTGAATAACAGACAAGCTTGATGAGCCTCAGTGAGGAGCCTGTCCTTACTTTAATACTTGAATAAGTTTATGAAAACACAAATCAGATAATAGAGAACAATGGCACCGGCAGGACTCTGTTTTATAGCACACACAGGAATCACTCGCCTGCTTCTAGGTTCAGTATGTTCCCACACATATGCAGTCTACTCAGCGAGCAAGCAAGAGAGAAGCAGAGATTTTTTTTTTATTTTTGTAGGTTATTACTAATACAAAAACACCATGAAACTCTGATCAGCCCACCCCACACATTTCAAATATCAGCCAACAGGCCGGGTTTACACAGTCATCATTGCAGCTCTCCTACAGTAGCTCATATTTACAGAATAGTTGTGCATTAGGCCAAATACACAAATACACCACAAACAGCCGGCTTTGGATGGATTACTGAACTGGACTACCGCACAGACCCAGGTACCCAAAGTGTCAAGTGTCACCTGCAAAATGTCACTCAAATTAACACGTGCTGACCAGGAAGAGACTCAGAGTGACCACAAAAAGACACCGAAAAGATCTAGGGATGTAACAGTTCGGTTCAGTACGCCACAGTGATGTCACGGAAGCATCCTTTTATCAATACAGCAAAAATGTAGAAATGCCAGAGAAATGTCCTTGACTTTTTAAAAGCAGCTCCTTATAAAATACAAAATGTATTAATAAGTAGCCTGACTATGCAGCCCCTCAGCGGCTTTAATTTTAGGCTTAGCTGCTGTATTAGAAGTCAAAAAACTACAAAGAAAAGGTGCAGCATCCAGCTCCTGCAAGAGGACACTGACGCCTGCTGAAAAGTTTATCTACACCCTTCTGCCTACAGATCAAGACGTCCACAAGGGTGGCAGCGGCAGCACAGAGCAGTCTTTCACCTGATCAGCAGCAGTTGGTTATGTCAGGCGAGAGTGTCAATGAGTAAACAGCCTGTCTATGCAGCCCCGCAGTGGCTTTAACTTTAGGCTTAGCAGCTATAGAGCTGGATAAGTGTAGTGTACCTCCAAGCGTGTCTCACTGGAGTAGAGGGTTTTGGTTTGGGGGTGGAAGGTGCAGACAGCATGTTGCCTGTTCCATTATGTGGGCTGCTTTTTTGACCATGCACAGTCTGAGAGAACTATATGAAACACAATTTAGGCTGTATACTTTCTTTTCTAAATGTAATACAATAGTTCAATGTATCGTTCAGTTTGTAATGCATACTGAACCAAAAGCGTTGTACTGAACGGCTCAACAGCTTTCATAATATTTTTGTGTGGCAAAATCATATCGTCACACAGCGCCAACTACTGTTTGTTTTTTTCATTATATAAATTATTAATGACAAATAGAACTTATACTTTCAGTTTGCTAGATACATTTTGCGGCAAAAAAATGGTTGAGGCGAGATGAACAGACTGAAAACTTTATCTTGTTAGATAAAACACGTCGACAAAGTTTTCCATTGAGGACATAATTTACAGTTGAAAAACGGTAATAAATCGCAATATGTCTCAATATATTTTATCGCAATGCTCATATTGTATCACGATGTAAGTATCATAATATTATATCGTGGATCCTCTGCAGATTCCCACTCCTAGTTATTACACCCCCAAAAAGACTAAAAAGAAATGCAAATAAACTGCAGAGACACATAATACTTATAGTAACGGCCAAACTAACCACAAAGAAACACAAACAACCATAAAATAAACTAACTTATCTGAGAGAGACACAAAATGACCTCAAAACAAAAAATGCATACTGATTACAAAGAGAGGTGGTGGGGCCCTTTGCATACTTGTGCCCAGGGGCCCACTGTCTTATAATCTGCCCATGCAGCCAGCCACACACAGAAACACGAACACACATTCTCACACAATATACACATTTACTTTGAGAAGCAGTTCATTTTATTTCAGTTCTCCAGATATATAAAACCTCTTAAAGCACACCAGGTCCACTCTAAGCTCCTTAGATCGTGCACACACATGTAAATGTTCAACTTTTGTCAATATGGAGGAAACATTCTCCAAAGTTCTATCCCTCAGTTCATGTGAGGAAACCATTTGCAGCAAAGTGAAGCTAATTAGTTCAGAACAAGAGACACAAAATGTGATTTCCTACCTTTGGACGTCCCAATATGTGTCCTTTCCTCCATCATGTATGTTCCTTTAGTCCATTAGGGTCCTCCGGTCAGGAGAGTCAAAAGGTTTATATTAAAATTAATCCAAATTGTGGATGTTGTCACGTGACGTCCACTGCTCACTGTGTGCTAACTGCTAACACCTGCTTTTACTGGCGACAAAATAGAAGTGTCCTTTCTCTGTTCAGTTTTCACTCCTTTAATTAGCTCCTGCTTAACATGCAGGTGAGTCCGGAGTTCACAGCACCTTCAGACGCGCGGACATTGGGGTGCGCATGCTCGGGAAGTCTGTGAGCGCGGAGGGTCTGTCCTCATCCACACTGTGTCCAGTCCACAAGGGGCCTTAAGAGGACTCTATGCAGACTTCCAGAGAGTCGCCATACCCGACTAAACCAGCTACTGTAGACTGTTAACACACTACCTGATCCGTGGGCGTCAGTTGGCCAGTGACGAGAGCGGGTGCGTCGCTGTCCCTGGTAGAAAAAAAGTGTATTTGTGGAATATAAGATTCATGATTTGTTCTAAGACAAAAAATAAGCCAGTAAATACCCCATCTCTTAAATTCTGAAGCCTTTATGTATCTTTAAAAAGGTGGCTGCTGACAAGAGGCTTGCTTTACAGTCTCAAAGCTGAAGTCATGCAACTGTGGTGTAGTTTGTTTACAGCCTAACGGTAGCTTTTTACCTCTGGCGACTGCATTTACACTTCAGAAATCATAAAAGTGGTGTTCATTTCTGAAGATTTTCCTCCTGAACAAAACATTAAAGTATCATAAACTTTTGTTTGCCACAGAGCTGATTTTCTGCAGTAATCATAGTCTTTTTGTTGAGGGAACCAGGGTGGTGTTAACTTCTGTGTTGGCCTACAAGTAAACATTATCCCTGCACTATCCAGAACTAAATTGTCAAGAAAAAAATGTATGTATGGTGCCTACAGGATCACGGCTGCTGGCGCCCTGTTAGAGAAGACCCTGGTGTAGCACGTGGAACATGTCGGACACAGATTTGTCAAAAACATAAAGTAACATTACATTCACTCAGCTTTGATAAATATGTCCCACATAACAGAGTCACATATTATCACGGAGGAGGCAAAACAGTGTTGTGTAACCCTTGTTACAGACTGTTTACCGCTGAGGTCGAGAACATCATCAAGGACCTCATCGTATCTTAACCTTCAGACTCCCAGAGCCTCTCACATAAAGCATGCCAGTTGTGAAGTACTCTTAAGATACCAAACCATGACATACCATACAGTTTTCCACCACTGTTTGCATTCATGCTGACTGTCTTGCAGCCTTCTTCAGTCTTCTTCTCTCTTACCTTTGCTGGCACACTGCTGAATGTTTTTGGCGCGTCACCTCCTCCAGCTGTTAAGTGGAACGTCACGAAATCTTTGGCAGGAATGCATCACAATGCTCGTGCATAATGCTCAAACTAAACAGGGATCCACTTGTTAAACAATTGCCCCACAGCCCTACAGGGTATCTTAAAACAAGACGCTTGGTCTATTTCTTAACTCAACTTTATTCAGAAACTCATTTTGGTGGATGGTTTAAGATGGAATCTGATGTTTCCAGTATATCTGTCATGTTTCCAGATTAAAAATGGGAAGCAAATAAGAATAAAAGCCCAGCAAGGGGTATGTTAATCCAATTGTGTAGGATGGATGTTGACATATGAGTGAATTAATCATTCATCATTGTAGCGCCTACATAAAATAACTTTTGTCTCATGGAAGTGTCAGATTACATTTGGCAATATTTGTGGGAAGGCTTTGTCACTAAACAACTCACCCCACTCATCTCTTTGAAATATTTATTGTACTGTCAGTGATGACCATTAAATGTATTCAGTAACCCATGTTGTTTGGCAGACTGAAGGCCATCCTCTTTGCTTGAGTGTTTGAAGACAATAGATTTCACAAGGTGTTCGGTGTCTGCAGCACCTCACAGGGTAAAAGGCTGCAGTGTAGGTGAAAGCAAGGTCAGCGGAGATCAATGCAATTGATGTCTGATGGGATTGACCATCTAGATGTGTAAACAAGGCTGAGCGGCTCCTGTGTGTGTGTTTGCTGTTTGCTTATAGCGTCCACGCTCTCTGATTGTATTGTGGATTTTAAATTAATGTATGTGTTTTAGATTCGGTAACTGCAAAGCTTCGGTGTGTTTAAGCATGTTTATCTCTGTGACTGCGCTCACGCCTACAGTTTGTTTTCTAGGATTCAAAGCTGCCTGGAAAAGCTGATTTTGTTAAATGTTTTTATCTTGTTTGTTTAGGTTCACACCGCTGAACTAAAGCTTCTAAATTAAACCCACATGGATCTGCATGTTGCTTGTTTATTGAACAGCGGCGTAGGCACCTGTCGTCCTGCGGCGTGTTGGTTCACTCGCAGCGAGTCCGATTTAGGCCGTTTGAGTTCAGCAGAGTGAACTGGTTTCTACTGTGACCAGTTTATTAGTCTTATGTGAGACTGCTTGAGGAAATATGAGCTGAGTACCAGCATCATTAATCTCTGTCCATTTAGTCGTGCTTTGCAGTGGTGGAATGTAAACTGTAAATATATTTATTCAAGTACTGTACTTAAGTACCTCTTTTGAGGTACTTGTACTCTGTTTGAGTATTCAAATATAGTGCTACTTTGTACTTCTACTCCAGAGGCAAATATTGTACTCTTTACTCCACTACATTCATTTGACAACTTAAATTACTAGTTACTTTGCAGATTCAGATTATTAACAGATAATGTAATCAACAAATAAATCATGATTTATTATAGATTGCTGCATAACCTCCTGAGACCTGAGCTTTTGGTTCGTATGCATTTTTTCTCTGAGCTATTTGGGACTTCCTACTTAAAGGCCCAAACATACTCGGGCGGAACATACGCGGAACGGACTCCGCGGAGGTCCGCGCGGACTCAAAGCGGACATCCGCAAGGCCTGTGCGCGCAAAGCTCAGATTTTACGACCGTGCGGACTCCGCTGTGCGCACCAGTGACTGCTCAGCATGTATTTTTCACATCGCGGGGATTTTTCACAGACATTTTTGCAGGAAACTACAACACGGAAGTGCGCTCAGCTATGGAAGCCCGAATGACTGCGGACATTCCTCATGGAGTCCGTTCCGCATACGTTCCGCCCGAGTATGTTCAGGCCTTTAGCCTGTTACCAAATTTGTTGCCGTATCAAACTACAAATATTATTAATCATAAGTAAACAAGTTTCAACCATTAAATAAGATCAGGTTTTGTCCACATTTGTGTCGGGATCAGCTGCAGACTCACTTGGCAGAGATGGCTGCCATCTTGTTTGTACATGGATTGGTGTATTGTGCTCTTACTGCCACTAGATAGCACAAAAAGCGTCCACAAATGAGGACAACAGGTCTGAGTTAAGCAGAATTAAGTAAAAGGTGCAGGAAACCAAAAATGTGATTTCCTCACATGAGGACACAGGGTCTCAGGGGGATATGCTAATGAAAATGAGCTCCACCTTTACCAGCTGCAACATTTAACGGATAGTTTGGACTTGCTGAAATAAATAGTAAATGGACTTGCACTTGTATGGCGCCTTTCTTGTCTTCTGTCCACTTAAAGTGATTTTTTAAAACACTTTTTATCACATACACCCATTCACACACTGGTGGCCAAGGCTACTGTACAAGGTGCCACCTGCTACTCAGCTCTCACACATTCACACACTGATGGAACAGCCATCTGGAGCAATATGGGGTTCAGTGTCTTGCTCAAGGACAGTTTGAGATGGGGACTGGAGGAGCTGGGGATGGAACTGCTGATTTTCCGATTGGTGGACGACCCGCTCTACTTCCTGAGCCATGGCCACCCCAAATGGGTTTGTATGAGGTACTTCTCTATGGTCAGTGTATCACCTACAGTAGATGGCAGTTGGTATGTTTCCAGTTTGGAGAGGCAGGCTGGAGTCCGCCATGGAAACTGATCAGTGTTCTGTTGTAGACAGCAGTTAGCAGTCCACTTAATAAAAGGCTGACGGTGAGATGGATGGAAGAGGACGGCCTAAGAGTGTGGGTGGGGGTCAAGAGTTCAGAGAGGTACAGGGGAGCTAGGTTGTGGATGACTTTAAAGGTGAGGAGTAAGATCTTAAAGTCAACGTGATGTTTAACAGGGAGCCAGTGAAGCTGCTGAAGGACAGGAGTGATGTGACTGATGGAGAAGGGTCTGGTGATGATGCGAGCGGCAGAGTTCTGGACCAGTTGAAGTTCATGTTTACATGTAAAATGTTGTTATTAGGGTCTCTTGGTGCTCAAGTTGTCCACCATGTGACCTTGAAAATGAGTAGTCCACTGTGCAAACTTACTGTCCAACCTGTAACCAGATAAGCTAGTGTTCTAATATGTAACCCACCTACACCTATCTCCCACAATACACCATTAGATATTCTGTATATTTTTTGCTGTAAGCTATACAGGAAAGTTTTACTGTTTTTAATGATGCTGCACATCCCCTCCAGCCTGAATCTAATATAATCCCTTCTGAACAATGCAATACAGCACATCTGGAAAACAAAAAGATACATGTTATATTCCCATACTGAAAGATTTCAATAAGTCTCATTGACCTTTGCACGGATACGGTTGTACTGTATTTGTAATGTGTGCTTTTATTGAGTTTGTTTGTGATTTGTACTTATTATCTTTATTTATGAGACAAAGACAAATGGGGAAATGGGAAACAAAGATCTATTTTATTCGTTTCAATTCTATTCTAAGCAGGTCTGCTATGTGAATCGCTGGTCTGCCATATAAACACAGTGCTTCCTGCCTTTCTGTTCTTTCTGTCTGCAGTCACATAAATGTAATAATGGCATAAAATTGATGTTAGTATTAGTTAGTTCACTTTGAACAGACTGCATTGCAGTTTACTTAGAAGATATTCTACAGAGTGTGGCTTCTTGACTTTTGTTCTCACTTGATGAAAATGGAAATAAGTTGCTTCAAACATCTGATGCTTAAAAGGGCCGCATACTCTATCACACCTCACTCAAACTCACACAGGTAGAGATGAGATTTGTTAATGAGACACTTTGCCAATTTTCCAATTTTCCAATTTTTGCCAACCTGCTTTATAGCATAATAATTTGTGGAGTAGACCTATGTGTGAATGAGCTAAGGTAAAATCTCCTCCTTCTTGCCAGCGCCCAGATCTCTCTGGTCACACTTGCTGGGTGACGGATTTTCACTGGCTCCTGAGCTGTTGCTCAAACTACAGATTGTATTTCTGCATTTGGTGTGCCCACCACCACTGACACAAAGAGCATGGAAGTGGATCGAGAGAAAGAGGTGTCTCTCAAACTCCGACCAAACTGATACTGTCAATTTGTTGCCTGTTTCTTGCTTCAAACATTTTCAGGAACATATTTTAGAGTGCTGTTTAACTCTAAAACGAAATTGTTTGTTACCAGCCGGCTGTCATATTGTGTCCTGCGTCAAAATGGGCAAACTGGCATGATGTCACCCACCAGCAGGAGTGTTATTGGTCTGGTGCGGCACAGTCCATTCTGGTAGTTGGAGGTTTTTTACCCTCTAAGCAAAAGCAGATGCCGCAGCCATATAGCGCCAATTTCAAAAGCACTTACATATTTCTACTGCATAGACATCCTAGTTTTATGAAAAGACCATCCTTCCAGCAGTGAAATACTACTCTTTTTTCTGATGCAACCGCTTCTGTTATCCTGTCTTCTCAGATTGATCACTACGCCCAGAGGGATCTGAAGAAGGGCCTCCAACTCTTCGGCACAGAGGGCAACGTGGGTCTGACCAACGCCTGGATGATAGTACAAACTGATGTAAGTTGTTTGATCACTGCAGGGGGCTGGGAGGTGCTGATGTGAAACACAAGTTGGAAGATAGTTAAGACAGAAAGCCCTCTAGTTTTAAAGGGAACCTATTATGGGTTATATAGTGTTGAAATGAAGGATGTTCATATTAAATTTTGCCAAAGTGTCATATAATTAGGTAAACATATGTAGAGGTAATCCCTCTGAGCAAAAATCTCTTCGGACTGTTCTGCTTTTCCAATTGTTTTTCTACTCTAGCTACAGTATGACATCATAGTGTGCCGTCTCTGACTTCTTTATATGGTCATCTGCTTCAAGCACGCCACTGCCTTAACACTATGTACAGTGCTACATGTAGCTTCATTCTAGCGTCAGGAAAACATGTAATCTTGGTGTCAGTGTTGTAATTTTCTCCCCAGTGTCAGATCATATTTCTGCTGGAACATGTCCTGTTGTGTTTCAAAGCTGGTAGAAAGTGCTGCTGTTCTCCGTTACAGTCATTCCCCAGCTGCAACTATGCTCCTAACGTACATGTAACTACATGCTAACATCAGGAAAACATAATGTGGTTGCTGATGTTGTAATTTTCTCCCCGATTTCGCATCACATTCCTGTTGGAACATGTCTGGTTTTGTTTAGAAGGTTTTACTGGTGATTTTTCATAGTAAAAGGGGCCGCTATACTCTGTTAGAGTCATTCTCTGACTGCAAGTGCACTGCTATTGTACATGTAGCTACACGCTAACCTCAGGGAAACATGTAATCTACGTCGCTGATGTTGTTCATTTCAACCCCATTTTGGATTATTTGCCTGCCGGATCATGTCTGGTTGTATTTAATACTTTTTCTTGTTGATACTTCACAGTAGATAGTGCAGCTATTTGCCGTTACAGTCATCCACTGGCTGCAATGACGGAGCAGAGACGCCAAGATATGGAAGACCGATGCTGTATCTTAAATCGCGTACTTCAGTACTTAAACTTAATATTTTGAGTGCATAAGTGCGTTCACACTGAGAAGTATGGAAAATGCAGTGCACTGTGAGTACCCGGATGGTGCATTCAAAATGGTCAAGAAGTTGAGTGTGGAACTATAGACACTTCGCGCCCTCAATGGTCACCATCTTGGCTACATAGCGAAAGGGGAGGGACCACTTTCCAAACTGGAAATGGTGGTTGAGGACTGTGTGACTGTGAATGTCGCTTCATTGTACAAATACATGTGTTTTTTGCACTAAGCACCACTATACTGTTGTCGGGTATAAGCCAGCAGTATGTTTGTTGGGTTAATTTAGCAGTCTGTAATGATTTGGTACCGTAAACGATAACGCGAATGCTAATGCTAGTTTGCTAACTAGCTAACAGCTGTGGTTGTCATTTTTGGTGAGTGCACAACAGCCATGTTTGGTTTAAGATAACACTGTTGAAATTCGCGCACTGCGTCAATAAGTACATAGTGCACATAGTATACTGCAAGGAAGTGTACTGACGGAAGTATGTGATTTGAGACACAGCACAAAAAACACTGACCATTTAGACCAGATTGGGCACTTTTGGGAGGGTCTTAAAAGACAGATGCTAAACCAGGCCCACAGGAAGTGAACCAGACTTTGAAGCCAATTTTAGGTAGTGACCAAACAGCGGTATTGTAACTTTCAGGATCCACCATGCGATGCCACTGGGCCGAAAAATTCTATTCACTTGCACTGGAAAAGAGGACTGAAAATGAAAATGAAGAATCCATGGATCGAGCGCCACAACCCCCACAGAAGGACTTGTTTCACTGTCAGGATTTAATCTATTTGTTCTGATAACAAGACCCGCATGATTGAATCATCTTAAGGCCACTGAAATTAGCAGAGCACCAAACCAGGAGTAGCCAGCTCGGCCAGGGGAAGTCTCTGGTGCTCTTACTTTACAGGCCCAATAATGTGGAAGCAGCGCTGATCATTCGGGTAATTTAATACTGTGTAAATATAGCTCTTTGGCTTTATGCGTCACTGAGCAACTTTCATAGGAATGAACGGAGTCCTGCCCTCAATTCTGTATCCAGATCTTTTCATACATCAATGCACTAAACACAGCGTCTCAGATAGAAGGTGAATACAGGTGTTCCATCACAGGCATTTTGAGGAAATTAAAATGTTTTTTGACCACTAAAGCATGTAAACATGTTGTGGTGGAAACCTTAAATACAAGTATGAACCTGAAAATGAGCATAATGGGTCCCCTTTAAGACATTTCCCCTCTTAGTCACAGTTTGTTGAGGTAATGATGCTTTAAAAAACATTCTGTTGTGAAGATTGCAGCCCATTCAAAATTAACTTCAGTGCCATTTAGCAAGTTAAGTCATGCAAAATACCTTGTCACGAGCTGAGATACATGACGATCTGACTGCATTATTCATCGTGGCAGCGCTTACTGTTGCTATTGGCAAGGTTTCACCATTCGCACCACTGTGATCACATTAGATTAAAAGGGAGTAGTCAAACGTTGAAGGGGCCATTCGATTTTACATTTCTCCATTTTGTGTAAAATTTGAATAAAACAGTGCAATCCATCCCGCAGTTAATGGGATCTGGACATTTACAAGCAGGCTGGTAAAAAAATACTAGCAATCTAAAATAAAAAAAATGGCATCAGTAAAAATGTGGAGAATATCTCAACCGACAGTAGCAAACACTCAGAGCTTTGCTAGTTTAAATGCTGTGGTAAAATGCTGTCAGAGAGATTAATGCAAACATCGTAGACTCTCTGAGGTAATCTTTGTTTCCAGCTCTCACTTTGATGTGCTTTTTCCCCCCCTTTGTATTATTTATTTATATTTTCTTAAATTCCACTGCAAAGAAAACACAATGTGAGGAACAGAGATTTGGAATTAGGGATTGCAGAGGACGGGTGCCGCTGCTGGTGAATGCCTTTGGGAGACATCAAGTGATAGATCGGAGACTTCAGGGCTCTTTGGACCTTTTTCACATCACAGATCAGTGTTATGGCTTGTAGTTTTGTTCCATTAGCAAATGTGCGGTAAGCACTGAGTGTTTGGCTCTTGCCTGTGTGCTCGCATGTGTCTAGGGTCTGCAAGGCATTTTGTGTAACTCTGTGTGTGTGTGTGTGTGTGTGTGTGTGTGCGTACTGGGACTGCAAAGACACAAATGATGACAGAGAAATGTATTGCTATGCAAATAATATATGCAAATGTGTGCGTGTGTCTGCATGTGTGGGTGTTAATATGCAGAGGTTGTTTTTTTACTGTGTTCAGAGTGATAGCATGAGGTGAGTCTGCCTGAATGAGCCACCCTTTGACAATGCATGTGTGCAAGCGTGAATGTGTGCCTTTTTTCTTGTCAAGTAAGGGCAGCTGTATGTACAGGGCTCCATAAAGTCTGGCTGAGATGAAGTCCATTAAAAGGCAGCTCTCATTCTGTCACTGTTCTCCCTTCCGAGCCTCCTTCATACATGCTGAGTCACTGAATAGATAATACAGCAGATGTCCCTGGAGCAAAGTTCACCCTGAATATTATTAATGGGCGCCTATAGAATAGAAAAGAATCTACATACAAGAGAAGAAGTAGTAAAAACACTCACAAAGGCACCAAACGCGGGCACAATAAATCAGGCAGGGTCATACTCCACACCGGCTGTAAACTTTTCAAGGTGAAAACATTTGAATATTCCGATGCTGTGCAGTTTTTACCCTTTGATTCGCTCTCGACCTGCTTTCACGTAATTTGAATCCAGCTTTACCTCATGATAGATTGCAAAGTTGATCTTCTGTCTAAGCGGGTGAGCGAGTTTTAAATTAACACACAATCCCTGATTCTGTGCACGAAGCGGCGTGGGGAGCGGCTCGGGCAGCATTATTCCTGTGTGGAAATAAAGTCCAGCGAGTGAACAAAACATCAGGGGCACTTTATCTTTCCATGAAGTACACTGATGAATTGGATTGTGATGCAAGCCATGATCCCTTATCAAAAATCCATACCAATCACAGAGGGGGAAGATGTAGATAAAAAGAAGCAGGCGAGTTAGAAAATGATTTTAGGGCTTTGAGACAAATGAGATGTGGATTGTACAAAAGTGTCTGAAGCTCAGTATCAGGAAGATTAAGGGTTTTCTACACACAGCACATATGAATTATTTTGCCCAGTGAATCTTATTCTTGGCAGGTAAATAATTTTCGTTTCCATCAGCGGAAGTTGTTTATTTGATATCAAGCATTAGGATTTCAGTGTCATGATAATAAAAGGCCAAACTCAGCTTGACTTCTTATCTTTATCTGGTGCAGTTTCGCTGCTGCGGAGTTACCAACCACACAGACTGGTTTGAAGTTTACAATGCCACCCGTGTGCCGGACTCCTGCTGCCTGGAGTACAGCGACAACTGCGGCCTGGACAACCCAGGAACGTGGTGGACAGCGGTAAGTTCTGGCATGAAAACTAAAGTATACCTCCAAACCGGTGCTACTAATAACTTTCTAATCTTTTACAGCTTTGTATTTATACAGGATTATAAACTCACTGTTTGCTAAACCCTTTTCCCAGGGATTGTCGAATTATACCTTAGCAACCGTAACTAGGCACAGCAGGCCTGTAAAGCGGTGTGCATGGGGCTGTAAGAGAGAAACTGGTATTCAGAGAGTTTGATAATCAACTTAGCGTAACGTTTAAGTTGATTATCTGTAGTGGTGAGGGTCTACCTGACCTGTACAGGGGGAACCAAGGCCCAATTTCATCTCAGGTATGGATTTTAAAGCAAGAAAAACAAAAGACACATCTGAAGTGAGGTCGTCACAGTGCTGGTCACATTTAATTTAAATGCAAATTTGCAATGTCGAAAGGTAATTCCTCATTTAATCCCAAATCATTCTGGGACCATAATTAATATGACTTAACATGTCTGCCTTTCTTCCTGTTCTGAGAAGATTTAGAAACTCAAGTATCCAGTTTTATCTGTTGAAAAACAATGGCTCACAAATCATCCAATTCAGCAAAGACTCAGAGACAAAAAAAAAGACAGGCTGTTATTTTTCTGTCTTTTTTTTTTTTTTTTTGGACCTCAGCTGTGCAGCCCGAGACCCCAGCAAGCAAACAGCAGGACATAGTGAGAGATTTATATTCATAATTACTGATATTGAATTAATCACCTCTCTCCAGAAGGACTTGACTGCTGCTGCTACTAATGTTCATCTGATGTATAATCAGTGTTTTTAATGTTTAGCAGCTGTACTGTGCAGAGAGTTGCTGTTGTCTTTCAGGTTGTGATTTAAGGTTAAGAAATCACCTGTATAACAAATAAAAGACATGATCTACATTATGAAATGAAATAAATAAAAAAAACTGAGGTTTAGAGGTCTTATGCCTGTGGTGTATCTCTTCAAAAGGATACTTTACCACTGTTCAACCAGTTTTGTATCCTAAGAAAGTGGCTAGCGCCTAGATCCCCCTGCTCATCTCTCAGCTCAAATCCAGAAGATATTCTAGATTGTACTTACTTGTTTTTAATTGCCGACCATCACAGAAACAAAGAATATGGAAGTAGATCAAGATTGAGACACGCCCCTTTCTTATTTTCCCTCTGTCAAACTAAAGCCCAGTTCAAACCAATGATTCACAACGAGATGAAACTATTAGGACATTGCAGAGAAAAGTTACAGCGGTGTGAACTGGCAGGTCTCAGTTCGACTAAGCCGACTGATGGTCTCACCTGCAACTCAGTTTGTCAAGTCACCAGTGGCTTGTAGCAAAGTTAGCTGACCAAGTCAATCACAAACTGTCAGCAGACTGCATGTTTGCCAACTCTCTGACAACAGCTCTCTCTTCCCGCTGAGTCTGTCTAACAAACAGTCCTGCAGCAGCTGACACGTATGTTGGTCTCCGTCCTCACAGTGTGTCGGTGTGGGCTGGCTATTGTGATGTATGTAACAGTCAAACTGAAGCCGAGATTGTTCATGTTTTTGCTGATTCATCACTACTACAAATGTGACTGTGGAGAGTATCTCACTATCACAGTCCTTATTCATATTTTAGGAAGCTACAAATTATATTCAGCTCTAAAAATAAGCTTGAAAAGCTGGAAGTTAGATCAGAAGTACATAGAGATAATACACCGTTTCATCTCGTTGCATTGGTGTCTTCAAAATATTTCAGAATGGCAAATTGCAAGTTGTTGCAAGTTTCAGCTCATCTCATCCAGCCCATTCTCATTCCAACCTTGTCAAATATTACCGCTTTGTCAGTAATTTCGGCATTAGACATCAAAAAGGCACCAGATGCCAGGTGGCATCAGGTTGTAACAACAGCCAGTAACAACATTATATTGAGAAGAAAGGAAAGTCCCTATTAGGCCGACAGAACTGACAAAACTGAGGCTTTACTGAAGTTTTCAGGCAGGGCAAAGTACAGACCAAAAATCAAGATTACCAGGCAGAGGTACAGAGGCATCAGACAAACCAACTAAGCAGGCATGGGTCAAAATCCAAAAAGGCAATACAAACAACAGTCGGGATACAAAGTAGGCAGAAGCACAAACAACGATCCAACAACAACAAAGGCAAACTGACTGGTACATGTACTGAGAGGTAAACGAGCAGACGAGCAACAGGTGTGTGGCAGACTGGCCAGGCAGGTCACTGACAGGCTGACAGTCAATACAGGGGGAGCGCCATTGGGTGTGGACGGTGTACTGGTGGGAAAAGTTGGCAGGTGCTGACTGGAGAGTGATCAGAGGGGTGTATGCAGGAGGAGCAGCAGGAGGGTGGGGTTAAAAGCAGCAGGAAGCCAGTAGAGTCCATGACAGTCCTCATCTGGGAGCCCACTGTTTGCTTTCTGTGTGGATGTAGAGCCAAACCATGATGTTTTTTTTCTAAAACAAACCATGTGCTTTTGTTGCACAAGGAAATAAACGAGGTGGTTTACCTACATTGTCCATGTATTTTGAAACAGACCACATGCATGTGTGTAAGTGTAAGTTGACATGCTGTCATGAACATCAAAAACAGACGCAGGAGGGTACCTAGCTCATCATATTTAGAGGTGAAAGTCTACTGACAAGGCAAGGATATTCGATGAGTTGGGGTGAGAATGCATTGTCTTGTCACAAATCGTTGGTCTTGAACTGGGCTAAAGACCGAACTCAGATCGACCGATAAAACTAAGCAGCGCTGATCAAATATGAACCAAAATTCTGTTGCCTATTTCTCACCTAAAATGTTTTCAGAAACTTATTTTAGCTAATTGTTTAAGTGTAATTTGGGATGGTTTGTTTCCAGCCAGCCACCATAGCATGTCCTGTGGAAAAATGGACATGCTTGCATTACATCACCCACCAGCAAGGGCGTTTATTGGTCCGGTGCAGCGCAGTGCATTCTGGTAGTTGTCGGTTTTCTACCTCTTGAGCCAAAGCGAATGCCGCACAATTTCAAAAGTCGTTACATCTTCCTACCACAAAGACAGCCTAGTTTTATGAAAAGACCATCTTTCCTAATGGTACAATACTCCTTCACAGTCTCTTAACAACTCTTAAACTGTTCACAGTCAGCACAGGCTTTGTATCTTGACCAGGTTAAAACAAATAATTGATGCCTCTTTGCTGCTTGCAAACCAGCTGAAAAAAAAGAAGTTGGCACTTGAAATGAAATTAATTAGTGTCATGTGGAAAATCTGCCAAGAGGGGTTGCATGTGTCTGAGTGTGAGCATGACTATTAATGCTGAAAACAGGATGTGCAGAGAATTGCATCAGTCAAAACAGAGAAATACAAGCTACATCATTTTTGCAAGTTAGTCTTAATGAGTATGTAACACGTGTAGTGATGTTGCTACAGCAGGAAAGTATGCAAATAGATCAATCTGCACATGTAACATGATCTAGCAAGACTGCAAGCAGAGTTAATTAAGTGAGTTGTGATAATATGTAGGGACAGCTGGTATTAATTACACATTCATTCAGATCTTGAATTACTCCACCTACTTGTGACCTATTCGTCACCCTGACAAACTCTGCCGCACTGGAATCTTTTACTACAGTATTAGTTTGGCACTGAAGCACATTGTGTCTCACATGAAAGCAACCACCTGTTCTCTCTGTACCCATCTTATAAACGTGTCATTAACACAATTAGTCCCAGCAGTCGTTCAGTCATTAAATGAAGCCAGGGCTAGAAAACTGACAACTGGCCTTTTTCTGTCAAGGACAATGGTTCAAAAAAGGCAAATCTTAGTCATCAACAACCACAGATTCATATTTAAAATTCTCTTTCTCCCCAAATTCCCCGAGACACCAGGTTATAACTGAACTGCTGTCTTTCCTGCTACAAGACACTATCTCTGAAAATTCCAGTCTGGTTTCAGAGGCCTCGCTCTATCGGACAGAATCAGCCCTCTTGACTAATGATCTCCTTTTGGCAGCTGATGCATCAAATTGTGACCTTCCTCTAGCTTTTATATCATCCTTGGAGTCAGTAGAACAGACTACCCTTATGCAGAAACACAGTGAAGGTGTCTCTGACTCAGCCTTTGACTGTTTTCTATCGGATTTAACCAGAAGTTCTGTGTTGAAAATTCATTCTCATCCTTCTACTGTTTCCCGTGGGATCCCTCAGGGTTCGATTTTTGGTCCTTTGTATTTCATTATTTATGGTCCCACTGGCCCGCGTGTCTTGAAAAAATCCGATTTTGGATGCAAATTTAGTTTAGCTTATGTTATTTGGGATATAGAGTCAGTTTGATGGTGGGTTACAGTCACCTGGGAAAAGATTTTAGCCACATGCTCCAGATATAAACCCATAAGAGGACAAAAATTACAAAAGCATATATTGCCGTATATTCCCTGGTAGGACCTTCATCTGACAGCCAGTAATAACAAAAAAGAAGCTCTTTAACCTGCATTACTTATTATTATTTTTTGCCACTTGGTGGCAATACAACAAGCTGTAAACACAACATTGATATTGTATTACGATATGATTAATAATAATTGATATAGAGGTGTTACTGGGGAGTTGCTTATTTACACATCCAGCAGATATGGAGTAACATAAGCGCTCATTTAAAGTCATGCTTCAGACCACCTGGCAAATATTTGTCCAATATTTGCTCACTTTTAGCTCTGTTTTTTGGCCTCCACCAACACCCCTGAGGGAAATATCTGCCTCTTTACCTGTTAAATGCTCTGCTATGTTTACCAGCTAGTAACTAACTTGTGCATGTGGGGTATAGTAGGTTTATCATTGATTGTTCTCTATAAACAGATATCCGCATATGTTTGCAGATCGTATCATCATCAGACAGATCAGCGAATGGGCTCTGAGATTGATTGTTATATGCAGCTGTCTGTTGCAGGTGGAAACGAGGCAGATGAGAGCAATGCTAGAGCTGAGAGGAAGAGACTGATGATGATACTGTGTGGAACTGATAATATGTGTTTTTACAGCAGAGGAACTTCTTAATAGTTTAGGGTCTAGGCTTTATTGAGCATATATGTGATGGCTGACCGTGTGTATGTAAACAGGTAAAAAGCCTTTGAAGGTATGAAGTTTTCGAGGGAGCTCCCAAGTGGGCAGTTCGTCTCAAGGAGGGGTCACACGGTAGAAAAAGAAGGTTGATGTGTAAATCTGTGTGAATGTATTTGGAATCTGTGCCTTCAGATTCACAATCTGTGTTTTTACAGTTTTGTAATCTGTGCCCTCATAATCAGGTTTTGTAATCTGATTTTATGTAGGAATGCAAATTTGATATTGCCCGTGAGGTAGTGACCCAGTTTGTAAAATTCAACAAAGATATTATCAGAGTTACTTTATCATTCTTTCAGTTGATGTTTTATTTATGGCTGTTACTTACCATAGAAAAGGGTTCAAATGAAAATGTAACATTAAAAAAAGGAAAATCCAAGGCACTCTTCTTTAAATGTATAGAAAGCCTTTATTCAAAAAATGACTTTTTCATTTAGAAAAAGTTAAAACATGATGAAAGCGGGTTACAGCCCACGCGTTTCGGCACAAAAGCCTTCCTCAGGGTGTAACCCTTAGCACACTAATGCTCCTTACATAGGATGATTGGAATCACCTGAGCAGGTAGGAGGACAATGGAAACATGAGAAATAACAGATCAATAAAATACTTTTGCAGAGAGAGGCTTTTTATATTTACCAAATGAAAGCCACTATCTATCCAGGTCTAAATGAAGACATTGATTTCAGTCCTTTTTTGTAACTTTTTTTTCTATCATTACAGATACAGTGTTTTGTTTTTTTTTTTACTTTTTCTAAATGAAATAGCCATTTTTTGAATAAAGGCGTTCTATACATTTAAAGAAGAGTGCCTTGGATTTTCCTTTTTTTGACGTCTATATTCCCACCAAAGAGCACCTTCGTCACATGATTAGATGAACCTTCTGAGCACTCTGGACTTTCTTTTTGACTGAAAATGTAACATTATTCTAAGACATTTTAAAAAGACCTCTCTAACATGTTACAGTGCATAGTTTAGGCAAGAAAATCGAAAAGGTTCCATTCCCAGAGATCCAGTGACATCTGTGTTCATCTAACAGAGATGTGTTCAAATTAAAGATAAGATGTTCCATCCACCCATCCATCCATCTACTTTCATCTGCTTATCAGGCAGCTCAACTCCGAGCTCCCTCTAGATGTCTGCGCTCCTCACACTATCTCTAAGGCTGAGCCCAGCCACCTTTTTGAGGAAACTCATTTCAGCCGTTTGAATCCGCAGTCTCATTCTTTTGGTCGTTACCCAGAGCTCATGACCATAGGTGAGGGCTGGGATGTAGCATCATTGCAGATGCTGCGCCAAGCCACCAATCTATCTTACACCCTGTTGTTTCCTCACTTTCGAACAAGACCCCAAGATCCTTGAACTCCTTTGTTTGGGGAAGTAACTCACTGTCAACCCAAGATAAGAAGTTTATCTTTCTAATGATCACAAAATATGCATATTTGTCATTTGTAGAGATCCCAAACCAACAGCCTGGTGTTTTTTATGGACAAATATCCACAGCCCAGTCAGAGGTACCTGATTTCGAATCTAAGGGTACGATTCACAAACCCAATTGCACAGATTTTACACATTTTTTTTTTTTCTACAGTGTGACCCCAGAGGGGCTCTGTAGGTTGATGCTTGTTTTCTGTCACAAAGTTTAACTTTACAAGAGTGTTTCCGTTTGCTCTGGGGCTCCTTGATGCTTTTAGAGTGCGTGCAGCACTGCAGTTTCTTGAAGAACAGAACATCTCAGAAACCAACTAGTAAACAAACGCACCAGGAGATAAACTAAGCAATATTTTACACTGAGTCGCATTTAAAATCTTGTAGCTACAAAAGCAAGAAACAGCATTTTTGCTGGTTTAAATTCTCATTTGACTTATTCAGTTCACAAAAAAAAGACAAAATGAAAAACCCAAAAGCAGCAGACCTACACAACAGCTGTTGTTCAGCTCTGCCAACTGCAAAAGTGGATCATTGCACTATTATTATTCAGCATGAAAGATGAGAAATAGAGTGTCACAATAAGATGTGCTGGCAGGAAAATTAGAGTTAAAAATAAGTTTTGAAGTCAACACATTGTCATCATTATAACACTGGGGCAATTTAATACACACAGTAATCTGCTCCTGTCATCCAGCAGTGCTCCAGTAGTCTCTGTACGTCATAATGAGGGAAGATGATGAACAGTAATGACGATGAGTTCAGCGTCGCTTGAGTCGATGCAACAAAATGGTAAATAGGCCCATTTAAGAAATCATATTGAGTGTGCCAGATGTCACCTGTAGAAACAGCCATGCTTTGTAAAGATCCACATTAAATGTGTCATACGTCTCTTTAAAAACTTCATACTTATTGGATGACTTCAATGTTGTATTTAAGAATAGATTACAAATAACCAAACATATTTTTTAGCATACAATTTGAAGTTCAGAGTTCACAGTCTCACCACAAGATCCATTTCCTAGCTCTTCTGGGACTTTCAGTCAAATCATATGCATATGCATATCCATCAGCAGGCAAAGGTGTCCATTTGTTATGGACCTGTAGATGTCAGATGTTTCTTCTGAGCATTTTAACACATTATTTTACAAGGTAAATTTCACCTGCTGATGAAGATTAAATATGATTGAAAGCTTCAGAACTGCTGCTAAATGAGCCTTGTCGTGGAATTGTCTTATCATACAGTTGAATATTGTGATGATAAAACTATTTTCTGCATTATGATTAAACATTTTGAAGTATCACGAGTCCACTGGACCCAGAAATGTTTCTCAGGGGTTGTCTTGGGATGGCAAACCAAATCCAAAAGTCATTACTGAATTTAGCTTCCCCCCTATTAATGTCCATGCCAGCTTTTCACTCTCCAAAATTTAGCCTAAATTTGGAGTATTAATTACTCCCCTTCCCAACAAGCTAGTATGACATGGTTGGAACCAATGGATGCCTGGGGTTGTCTAGTTTTAAGATACCACTACCTTCACACTACCTTAAAATATAAGTATATCACAGCCTCTTTAAGACAGTGATGTCATCCTACAGCTATTTTTGATTCTGTCACAAGGAGGGGCCAGTTTGAAGGCCATTGATTGTATCAGTGGCCATGGCCCCCCTGGATCCCCTTTTGAGGCGCCACTGCATGACTCAGAGACTCTATTTCAAACTTGTATCTTCTAAAGATGTTTTCACATCTGCCTTGTTTAGTTTGGTTGAACTGAACCCTTGAGTGCTTATCCCCCCAAACAACCAGACCGAAGTGGTCTCAGTCTAGGTACAAACGAACCGTGGTGCAGTTCCATACAGTTCGTCTGTGATGAGAACATAATGTGACCTCGATCCAACCCATCTAGAGGAAGCATTGAGTCCTTTCTCGGATCAAACCAGCTCCCTGTGTTGTGCCTGTGTGTGCGCTTTGGCTACAAAAGAGCCTATGTTTGCCCCCTGTATTTACATCAGTGCTACACAGGTGCAGACTGTGTTGAAGACCATGGGCATACCTGATGGTTGTGCCTGATGGACCAATTAGAAAGCAGTTTTCTTCTGTTTTTAAATGCTGTCATGGAAACACAAACCAAAAGGCAACGTGGAACATTGTAACCAGAGCAGTGCAGTGCAGACCAGAGCAAACGAACCATCGGTGTAAAAACTATTTCTAGTAAATCTTTAGTAAACCAAGGCCAGATTAAACATGATGCCATCATGGTCACAGGTGTAGACTTGGGAGCAGACAGCCCTTCATCTTTAAATACAAAACCCTCAACTCCAAATGTTTGCAACTCGATTCAATTTGTCCACTCAGAGATGGAAAGGCCAAGCTGTGGCCCAACTGCAGCTGTTTTCATTTTAGGAGTGAACAATATAACCTTTTCAAATGTTTTTCTATTACTTTTCCTGAAACTAGGTCCTGCACGACAGACTGAAAGATTTTTCAAAATTATGCATATTTACCTCCTTCAGGTGACAGCTCGCTGGCCTTCACGTAGACCTCCAAATTCCAGCAGCTCTTCCAGTGTACAAGACAAATTAATCTAGATGGTTTTGTGTTTTGATTAATGTTTGCCCTGCAGATAAAGGATTCAGTTAGTGTAGTTCACAATGAAGCAATATTTCTGTGGTGCACAGAAACACCAAGTTTGATGCTAAAGGTTTAACCCTCGCTTCTCAGTTTTAAAACAAATCTTACTCCAGAGAGTGTGCAGAGACACCAATGGGTTTGTATTTTGAAAAGTGTAGAGGCAGATATATTGTAAGAGTGAATCTTTTTCCAGATGCAAATCTTATAAAGACCTCACATAACTTTTTCAGTGAATAGAGCTGGAATAAAGTCTGATTCTACTCTGGCAGCTGAGAGTTCGTGAACTTAAGAACTGAGTAAAAAAAAATATATTTTCGACAGATAAAAAAAAACTAATATCCTTCACACTCATTGATAGCAAGCGGACACAAATACAAAGGGGCACACTGAAAAATATAGGCTTAACACACACAATTGAAAGCCTGTCAATGTTTCAAGGTTGCCTCTGTACGTCAATAACGTGGGCTGTGGATGGAAATACTGAGACTGTAATTACCCGAGAAATGTCAGCATTGCTTGTTGAAATAGCTAAACAACGCATGTTTACATTAACCTAAAAAGGATATCACATGGTAACAAAGAAGTGAAATGACTTTGTTATATTCAGTTGTGAAACCTCTCAGTAAAAGAGGCATTTATGTAGTATAATAACTGACATTGTGGGGGGTACAGGGGATGACGTGTCGGTTAGGTGAGATGCCTGCCGAGCTGCAGACCACTGTGCGAGATCAACTGACAGCCAAACTGGATGCTTTTTTTAGTCATCACTGTGTCTTCCAGCAGTTTTTTAGTCACCAAACATGGTTGGTTTTTACCGACCTGTCGCCGCGTATGTGGTTAAGTTTAGGAAAAGAAATATGGTCAGGCTTAAAATAACGGCCCGTGACATACATCACTAGCGTATATGCTAGACTTTGTAGCATACGACGCTACATTGTCATTAAATAATGGGACATGAACGGTGGTCTCCTGGGTAAAAGTCCAGGGTTTGTTTGACTCATCCACTTCACCTCCCACCTACCTTATGGAGACGTTCTTGCTCTTTATACTATCACAGTTGCTCAGAGAAGTGTCAAAAAATGACGACGCCCAATGCACCTCATACCAATGCTAAGGATGTCTCAGTGGATAAGTAACTGACTGGAAAGATCCTGCTGCATAAACCCGCATCACAATCATTAATTGTAGAGGAGGTGGAAGAGCGCAGCTTTGGAGAGCTGATAAATCAGCTTCTAGTAGAATTTAATGTACAAAATCAGTTGCTCATCATTGTGTCCTTCAGGTTCTCACAGTCGTGAAACACTCTTCTCAGGATGCCTTCATTTTTCTCACTCCGAAGTCGTCAAAATCCAGCGCTTGAGCAGTGAATTGTAGCATCAGACAGTGATGAAAAAGCCTTCCTTTAACATCAGCATGATACGCGGCCGGTCGCTGTTACAGTTTAATGGTGCTCTGCTGCATCGGGGGGAAATGCAGCAGTAGAAGAATGTTAGTTAAGACAGTTAAAGTCCAACTACAGGGGGCGGGACAGGTGGTGGATGGGATCAGCAACCACCGACTTTCACCTGGGAGAGCGGTGTACGTATAATAACTTAACTGAACAAAGTCTTTATTTGAACTCAAGCAAACCTTAATATTATAAAACACCCATTAGAGAGGTTTTGAAAGGCAACGACAATTTTGTTTTTCAGCGTGGAAGTTCATTTTTGACCTTTTGTAACAGTCACTGTCACAAAATAATCTAAGCCCAATTATACACCTACTGAGCTTTTCTGAGCTCTCAGGCGATCCTCCTACACAGAGCAGAACATCTTATCAGTGAGGAGGAGGACAGAGAGATAAAGCAGGTCCAGCGGGGCTGGCCACATCAAGAGGGGGTGATGGGAAACCCCCCTTTCACATAAGACGAGCACAAACACTGCTGAGCCGGCACGGACCACCAACAGCATCCCAGTGCGACTGTAGCCAGAGTTTTCAAGTCAAAAAGACTCAATATAAACCTTTCCAGCACCTGAAGTCCCTGTGCTGGGACTGACTGAGCAGGTTCAGGTTTACTCATCTGTTTTTTCCCCCTGTTTTTATGGGAGTCTGCAGTCACGTCAAACAATAAAAATCTGAATTTATATATATTTTCAGGTGCAGCTCTGTGGTCCAGGAGGGTTGCAGTTGGGCAGCAGTTTCATAAATAACACTGAAGCTGAACTAAATGTTGGCCGACCGCACGACTTTTCATATTGATCCAGCAGAGAATTATTTCACCTTGTGCTAAGGAAAATATATATTTTTTTGCTTACCCAATGTTTTGGGGTAGCAGTGGAATGTAGAGTAGATTGTGTTTGGTTTCCGCAGCTCTGACTCAGCTTCTTGATGTAAGGAGATTTAAAAAATAGCACAATCTGGAAGGCATGTCTGCAGAAATGAATAATTAAATTAGAGCAGCGCCGTAGACAGTTATGATAGCACCTTTTTCTTTTACTACAGTGGGTCAGACAGTCTCTGCTCCAGTGTAGCATAATAAAACAAGTTTGGCACACATATCTTTAAAATGTCTTATAGAGGCAAAGTGTTGAAATACCACTCCCATCACTTTTAATGTCACCTTTTAACTGTTCTTAGGAAGCCATTTTCTTTGCTTTGTGGCTCCAATTCCTTTTCATTGCATGCACACATCCCTGACCCAGAAGGGCACGACTCTATTTCCTCTATCAATAATAATTATCTTTCTTTTCTTTCAGCCCTTTGAGGACAATACGGCTCGGGGACATTTTCCCAAAGTTTGAAAAGAGATTTTGAAATGTACTGTAGGTGCTGAAAATGACAAGAAATGACAAGAAATGGGGGAGCAGCGGCAGGTTGTTGTTTTTTTTTTTTTTTTTTGTCAAGATGCCTTCAAAATGCATTCACACAATGCCAGACATGAAAAATTCACCCCATTCTCATGTCTAAATGATACCTGCAGTGTACACGCTGCTCCCGCATTCACATTACTCCTGTTTGTACAGCTGAGGAGAGACAAGGACAGCGGGGACTCGCTTAAATTCTGGAAAGTTTTCCCAAAGAATATTAGGTCAGAGGAGGAGAGGGGAGATAAGGATGTTGCCACAGGGGATCTTTTAGCCAAAGAACATTTTCTATCACAGTTACAGGAGGAGAGGGCTTGCTGCAAACCATGCTCTTGTATATTGCACTGAACATCTAAATGGTGACTTTACATTTGTGTGCTAATTTTTGCTCATTCTCTGTGTGTGTGTGTCTCCACAGCCGTGCTACGAGCGTGTAAAGGACTGGCTTAATGAGAACCTGGTGGCACTTTGGATCTTTGCTCTATGCACAGCACTTACTCAGGTAATTACAGCTTTTAAGTTGTGTGGTTTTTTTTTCAGCAGTCATTAACTCGCTCCTCGATATCTGCCGCTTCAGACGGAGGCTCTTACTTTGTGATAAATAAACCTAATACCTCCAGTGTCCTCTGCATTAAGAGCTGAACGCAGGATTTCTCCGGACAGCAGGAGCCCATATAAGCCTCTTGTGTTGCCACTGTAGACCACATAGGAGGGTTTGACTTTCCGTAAAATTCTTTTTATGTCCTTCCCAGCCAAGTGCTACGTGATGCGCTTACACAAGCTGAGAGCAGAAACACGCTGTTCTTGAAAACATCAGTCACACGAGGCAGCTGTGATGCTTCAGGCTCATTTTTAATCACTGTTTAGATTCTCAGTGTCCGTTTTGAACATGCAGCAAGATGAGAGCCAGAGGGAAGATGCAATCACTGCCAAACTTATATCAAATATCTGTGACGATTGCTGAGTCACAGCATAGTACAATTCAAACAATTTAACTTTAAGCTCAGGAAATTAGAAGTTAGGATATATCTTTCCATTACCTGACTTAACTAACCTTAACACTGGCCGTCTGGATAACCGTTACTACAAAGCTTGTTATCAAGTAGTTCAGTCAACTCTGGGCTTTCCTATCCAGCCATGAGCACCTTCATGTGAATGAAGCAGGGGTGTTAATTATGAGCAACATCATCAGAACCATGAATGAAGGAGGCTGCTCCATATGATATGATATGAGATGAAACGGGACCTCAAGTGTCTGCCATTGCGAGAGAAATGCAGAAATATTGAAAATACTATCCTAAAATTCACTGTCGGCTGAGACTTAAATTAAGGCCTTCTTTACACAGATGCCGATACAAATCGAAACGGATTTTTATTTATCCCGTATGTGGTATCTGAAGTTCTACTGTGACGCTTTGGGTCAGATGACCAGTTAGGGGCCCAGGGTCAAGAAGGCATATGGCCAGGGTCAAGAGGGTATTTATGGCCCAGGTCAAGGATTAGTGAAGTCCGACTAGGGTGTCTCTCTGTCATCTGTTTATCTTTGTCTCACATTTCACAAAAACAACCAACCTACATAAGCAGGGTAGTTGGGGCTGTTATTCAGAGCAGTTTATATTGGCTTCGAACCCTCTCTCAGGCAATCCTAGGTGCTTGATTTGATGCCGTACTTCTTGTAATAAACCTTTCTGTATACAAGCAAGACGGTGTCAGCGGAGTCTCCTTCATCACCTTCACATCATCGCTATTTCATAAACAACATGTATAAAAAAAGATTCCAGGTTTACACGATCAGTTGTGAAAACGATATCCCTGTTTACACGAAAATGCAAAAACGGCAGCTTTCTGCTGCAATTAGCATGTCAGGCCAGTAGGTGGCAATACACCACATGTCAACCACAGAAGAACGTTATGCGCACGCACAGTGATTTGTTTTCCTCTTGGCGCTAGTGATAAAAACAGTGATAAACTACATTTTAACCTTATGTTGCATAGTTGGATGCTATGCACTTACTAATATTGGGCATAGCAGACGCCTTTGTTCGCCAATGTAGCGGTGATGTTGATGCAGCAGTGCTAAGGTCAATTGTAAGCTCGTAAGTGTTGTGGTTCCCAGGCGCCTAATGGGCATTCAGGAACTGGGTTGCAACGTCATTGTTTTCCAAAATCTCCGTCTATCCTGTTTACACGTCTCCATAGACATGTATATTTTCAAAAACTTTCACTTTGGAAGCCGTTTCTGAAAATCTCCGTTTTCGTTGAGAAAAACGCCGGTTACGCGTAAATGAGAGGTGCAAACACAAAGATAAATACCCGTTTTCAGAAATATATGGAACCGTATAAACAGGCACTAAGTGTATCCCTATGTGACCTGCTCTGGATCAGGTTAACTGTTCAGCAAAAGTTGCCACAGTGATTTATCCTGGTAAAAAGATATAGGGATATGACATTACAATAAGCAAAAGTACCAGTACTATGATAGTAATATAGTGCAGACTGTCTGTATTACAGAGTTCAAGGGGGTTAAAATAATCACAGGCATTCCACCTGGAGACAGAGTCTGAACTGATATGAGAAGTAGTTTTATTTCAGGACACCATATTGACCAAAATTCCAAACACCCCCCTACAAATGAGGAAGACACTGCAGTATGGAAATTAGGAGACATGCTCTCATGTATCCTGGTCTGCACTTAAAATTAAGTTCTGGGAAGAAGTGTTTGAAGCCTTCAAGGAAGTGTTTCATCACCATTCCCCACAAGAATCAACCGTAGCCTTAATGGGAGTCACACTGGAGGACCTAAAGGAAATCTCTTAAATGTGTTACAAACCTTATTAACAGCAGCTGTGAAGTGTAACAATAAACTGGTTAAAACATGACACTGTGGGTAATTTTTTCAAGTTGGATCTGTGTGAAAGTCATGTTACTGCAAGAACATCATTGAATTTACTGATAAACACAAACTCACATTAGACTACGGGTAAATTTTGACACCCTGTTTTCAACTCCTCTGTTTAACGGTTGAACCTCATAAACTACATTACTCTGCTTTTGTCTGGGACAGACAAGAGGATGCTCAGATTTGTACATTGGGGAAACTAAACAACCACTCTACAAGCACATGGCCCAGCACAGGAGAGCCAGCTTGTCAGGTCAAGACTTGGCTGTCCACTTACCTCTGGAGGAAAAAGGGACACTCCTTCGAGGACAGTAATGTGCCCATCTTGACTCGAGAAGACAGATGGTTTGACAGAGGTGTGAAAGAAGCCATTCATGTCAAACTGGAACGACCATCGATAAACGGAGGAGTTGGCCTACGACACCACTTATCACCCACCTACAATGCGGTCTTGAGATCTCTCTCCACCTGTTCTCACCTGGACCCATCTAACCCTAATGACACACATAATGGCTGGGTGGGTCAGTGACTCAAATGTGACCTCGACGACTCTAAAGGTTCACACCCACATGGAGTTTAAAGCTTGCAACTCCACACCAGTCCGTTAGAACTGAAGAAGCCTCCTGGATGAGAGGCGAAACATCTTCAAGAAACTCGAGCTAGTCTAGTTGCCTACGATACAGCACTTATGATTAACATGACCTGGTAAAAGAAAGTTAGAGGCAACTAAAGCTTGTCTGCTGAACTTCACAGCACACAACCCCAGACACTCAACGGCTGGCTTACACCAAAAGCACTGTTTACCCCGTACACACTGACATTTTAACCTGGATTTTTAAGATTTCACACACTGGAGGCCATTTTTGTAAAGCTCAATATTTGTCTGGAATCAGAGAGAAAAAGATGTGTTCACATTTTCAACCAGCTGCATGTGGATGTAAAGCTCAGATACATGCTATATAGTACTGTGCAAAGTTGGTGCGCTGCCAAATGTATTATATTATTGCTGTTTTAATAACTAAAGTGTTAGTTAGTTAGTCTATTTTCAAGTGACATTACCCACTGATTATCCAACAAACCTGTAATAGGGGCCATCTGAAGCCCTGGTTACATGTCAGAGTGCACCTTAACAAAACACAACAGTGAAAATAAATGGCTCCGAATGTAAGTTGAAAAAAAAAATACTAATATATATTGTTGTACACAAATGTTGACTAACCTGATGTCATATAGATAAACATGTCAAACAAGACTGTGTCAAACGATGACACTCTAGTTACCCCTTTAGCGTCAGTTTTGGATTCTTGGGGATGGCGTTTCAGTTTCTACTAGTAACACACAGTGTCTTTCAAAATGAAGTTCTGTGTTTTTATGTTTAGGCAACAAAAGTAATTGGTTAGGGTTTAAAAAGAAGATCATGGTTCAGGTTACGAACACATCTTATTTCTTGCTCCATATACTATGTCAGTTGCTCTGAGCATCTAACAATGATACGGCTGATTGCGTCTTATTGTCAAGGGTGCCTCTGTGCGTCAGTATCTGATGCAGAGGGCCACTGATGAGGCATTGGTATTAAGCGCAAACCTATAGGGCTGAAAAATGTAGTCAATGCGCAAGTGCCAAAACCTCATTTATTGAATGGCCAGTTGACCCCAGTGTTAAAATGCCCAACTACAGCCTGGTACAAAAAAACGGTTTTGGTCTTTATTACTAATTTCCCCGTTCATGACAACTGTACGGGGGGTTAGTTTTTATACAGCTCACCAGTTTAAATATTTTTAAAGCCTAAAGTTACACATAATTAAGGGCAGCTCTGAGTGACAGGCTGTCTGCTGAGTCAGATCCAACCTGGTCTCACTCCCAAGTCGTTAAAATTCAGCGCTTGGGAAGTGACTTGCAGCCTCAGACAGTGACAAAAAAAAAGCTGTCCTTTATTCGGCATAATACGCCACCAATCACCGTTATAGTTTAACAGAGCCCAGCAGCATCAGGGGGAAACACAGCGGGACAAGAACAAAAACAGGCAACAGGCAAAACTTGACAGAAAATCAGCAACCAACGCACTCAGGATACCTTGCACATTGTATCTGGACGTGGAAAGTCCATGACCAAATGTCAATATGTGAGGAGGTCGGAGTGACAATGTGTTGTCAGATCCCCTCCCACACTCCTCCACAGCACCAGCCTCTTGTCCAAATATGGTCACCTCTGGCTCCAAAAAACACAAGATGGCAATGGCCAAAATGCCAAACTTGAGGCTTCAAAACAGGAGTCCACAAAGCGATCGATGACATTACAGTAGCTATTCGGAGTCAGAACACCCTGACTGAAAAGCTTTCTGGTCGTTGGGAAAACAAAAATCAGTGCTCATCAGATAAGTGTTTGTTGGAGATGCTGGAACTGTAAGATACAATCTGCAATAAAGGAAAAGCATCCACACACTCCAGTCTGTGCAACATTTAATAAATGAATATTGCAGAGACTGGAGAGTGTGAATGTTCCTCCTTTTGTTATCCAAGAAATAAACATAATGAGATTTGGATATAACAGTACGACAGAATAAATCTTTTTGGCTTTTATTGTGAAACAGGTGTACGTTCTGATGATACAGAGAATGAGCAAAACAGATGGAAGAGTTCCTTTTCATCTCACTGTGACTTTATACATCTGAGCCCATCAGATTTTAATGGCTGATTTGTTTCCTGTGTCTGTGCAGATCCTGGGCCTGGTCTTCTCCATGACGATGTTCTGTCAGGCAGTGAAAGTAGAGACCTTCTACGCCTAGCGATCGACCTCTCTGCCCTTCAGCACACTTGGATTGTTTCTCATCAGAGAGAGACAGATATAGACACCCCCCCCCCCCCCCCTTCTTCTTCCTCTTCCTCCTCCTCCTCCCCCAAGAGACTCTTCTTTCCTTGTCCTCTCTGTGACATTCCCTCTCGGATGTCACCAGTTCACAGTTTCTCTGCTAACTATCAACAAGCACAGTGTCGGTGTAATACCTGAGTTGGTTCCTATGGTTTGCTCTGTGTCAAAAGCTAATTTCTGTGATACATTTTATGAAGCAGTATTATGAACATGTATAAAAAAAGTGTAACCCTTTTTTTTTAATATGTGTTTTGTTCTAAATTATTTTATGGTTTGTATGTGTTTTCAAAATGGGAGCTACAGTTGGGAAAGTGCTTCAAGTGCATGTCTCCTGCGATGGTGTGTATTAAATGTTTTGGCTTGACTAAACAAGACGCGTCATGTTGTCATTCCTCAGCAGGAAACGCTGAAGGGTTTGCATGTAATCCTGGTGTATTTACGCCCAGAATCCTGGACGGCAAACGGGAGAAACTGAGGAAACTCACCAGGAATGGGCATGTTAAATGGGTTATATATTTCCTCTGCTGAGACATGCTGGAATCATTAAAATATTTCGTAGCATCTAGTCAATCGGGTATTAATTATACATATCGTATTAAAGGAACTGCTTTGCGACTTCATGTCCTATGGAACATGTGGCTTTTTTTACTGGCTGGATTTACATGAGACATAAGAATTACACCAAAAGATTCTGTCAGAGGAATTTAAAATGAACACCAAGCAGGATCCTCCAGACTGCCCTAGGGCGATTTTCCTCCCAGCACCAATCACAGCTCCAATGACAAAGATTCATCTGCCGTCTTTGAAGCCCCCTCCGGCTCTTTTGTGGCTCCTTAAGTTCCTTTTTTTTTTCTTCCTACCTTGGGCCGTCAAGTATAATCCAAGCCATAAGGACACCAGAGACGCATTTTGATTAAATAGCCCCACAGGGGTGAAAATACTTTAAGAGGTGTCTTCAGTTGCAATTTGAAGTCCAAACACTGCAGGTGCTGGAACCCTTTTTGCATTTGTTAGGATTTCTACTTCCCTTTGCTTCTTATTTTTCTGCCTTCAAACAATCTGGACCTGAGAGATTAAAAGTCCCAGAGCAATCAAATATGTGGAAACGCTTCAAATCTCACCCTGAAGTCAGCCAAAGAAACTACGCAGATCAGCCAGTGGGTGGAGCTTCGACAGTGGGTTTTTTTGCCTTTTTTTTTTAATCATGAAAAATTAAAACATGTCATCTAATATTCTCCCCACGTGCTGTGTGTAGCATACTGTGTCTTGTGGTAAAAAGTGAAGAGTGTGTTGCTCCAGCAGAGACTCAGAAACACAACAAGCTTGAACCCAGAAGGACACAAAGACAGGCAGAAGATGATAAAAGTTCTCATTCTCTGAAGTCCAAAGACAGGCAAGGGTCGCAGACAGGTAATTAGTCAAAACAGGCAAACATAACCAGACGGGGGGGCGGGCAAATAATCATCAATCCATGTATCAAGCAGAGGGGTCAGACAGGCAGAAACAAAGGCCGGAAAACTAGGGCAGGATGAGTAGAGATGGGCTGCTATAAATACTGCAAGGTGATCAGGAAATAGGAAGCAGGGGAAGGTCATGTGATGGAAAACTACAAGAAAAAGGGGGTTACTTCTGGGCAGGAGGGAACTGCTGGATCTGAAATGACACAAGTGTGTATAGGAGACTGTAAACTGAGTGAGTGTTGGAGCTGGATGGAGCTGTGACAAACATGAAGGATGTGCTCGATGAGTGTATCTTTGCAATATAATGTAACAGGAGCACATGAGAGGCACAACCTGGGGCTACCTTTCAAGCAGTGATGAATGTGCAGACCTGCCCAGCCTGCACAGGACATCAATATGATGTCAGACAGAGTTTGGACTCTTAAGTTGGAGAAACCTTAAATTTGGTTGGAATGAAAATCAGTAGACAGTATTTTAACTGTCTAATGAGTTCAGAATTTCACATTATGTGGATGTTTTGCAGATGCTGGCTTTCATTCCCCATACTTTACAGCTAAAAGTCATTTTGGTATGTCAAGGAGATGTCGGCATTTCAATCAGTCAGTCAATCTTTCAGCAGTCCGCTTGCTTTGGTCCAAATCAGGGACTGATTCTGTTACAAAGTTGTAGAATTGCCTAGAGTTGGTTCGTGTTCTCACGCCAGCATTTACAAGCGGACCAGATCAAATGCCTTGTGTGAGAAAGCTGCTCTTGATTGGTCAGAATTTCCATGTGGGAAAAATCCAGGAAGTAAAGCAAACGTTGAAGAAAAGTACACTTGCAAGATAAATGTGACACTTTCTAATGTCACAATGGAGGGACAACTACGCAGGTTGATTTTAGCGCTGCTCATCGTGGACTATATTGCTGTCATTGTTCATTTTAGTCAAACCATACAGTTTGAAAACGAGGCGCGGCTCCAACTAGAAAACAATGTTTTGATGCATTGGATGTGCTGAATGTGCATATTAAGGCAGTACAGGAGGAGGTGCACATTAATAATCCTCCAGGACTGTAACATGCTCATGTTTAACCCAAACAATGTGTCATGTGACTGCAGTTGGTTCAGATCCAGGTCAAATACCTTCTCACCACAAACGAACTGCACCAGAGTTCGTTTGTAACCAGACCGAGACCACAAGTCTCTGTCTGGTTGTTTTGGTGCACACCTGAGTTTGATTGCTGTGTTTACACCTGCCCAAATGAACCACACTTAGGGGGCAAACAAACTTGAGTTTGATTGAACCGAACCAAACAGGGCAGGTGTCTAAGCACCCTAAGATATAACAGAAGTCTGACAGACCCAGACAATGACAGGGAGAGATAGTGAGTGAGCATGTGTCCAAGGAGTGAATGGCAGGGTGAGAAAGAAAACTTAGAGCCTCAGCATGAAAGTATTGTCTTCCTGACTGAACTTTCGCCAGAGCTTCATCAGACATTGTTCTGACATGGAATTTTGGTCACCAGATGTCACAACCTCAATTCTACCCACTATCAATATTTGTCGATGTTGGTGGCCAGTTGGATGGCGTCTCATTTATAACCGTTGCATTTGCCCAAACAGGTGCCTGAAAGAGGTGTTCACTGCTGTCCACGCAAAAGTTTTGACCTTTTAAAACAAACTTGATGGGAGAATGTGCACACCTGCACAGAGACTCTGACCTAAACAATCAAACATTTTGGAGACAGGGGAAATTAGAGACGCAGATGGTGAGGTGGTGAACTGAAGCCAGATTGTCGAAATGAAATGTGAGAGGCATCATTATACCTATAATGATGCCTCATTCATTTCATTTCACTTCAAATTTCACATTACTTATAGGTGCACTTCATCATAAACATCAGATCCAACAGTTTTATTTGTGCTTGTCCCAGTGAGCCAAGACTCTTCCATAAGCATCTTTGAATTAGAAACGATATAAGCCAACTCAAATGTCAAATCAAATCCCACTCAATATTTCATCTGCGCCGTCTCACCATCACATACCCTACTCCCTCAGCGTTATGCTACTGACACTCTCGGTCAGCTGTGGAATGCACAAATCAAACAGCATTAAATAACTGCAGAACAGAGTGCCAGTGGTTTTCAATTACATTTCTATTACTGTGCATATAATATCACCAAGTGTGACTTTACTTTTCAGGTAGTTTTAACATGTAAAACACAATTGTACACACACAGAGCACACTGGAGACGCTGCGGGAACTGCAACACACACTCCAGTCATTCACCTCCATATTCACCACCTGCCAGTGACAACAATCATGACACTCTTATTTTGAGTCCTAATCATAATGCAGGACTAGTTCACCTTGCAAAAGCTTAAATACTGTAAATAGATAAACTGTGTTCAGATATCTAACATATTCAAATGATATCTCACAGTGGGGGATACCACCGACGGTCATAATCATTTTTGCAAGATGTGAAGCAGTCAGTCTGACGCTGTTAATACTGCAGGGACACCCGGCACTCACTATAAAGACCCACTGATCAGCAGGCTTATTTCTATGCATCAGCATGTATGAGGTGCTTTGCATTGATCATTTATGGTTGAAGGTAGACGACAGGATATGAGGCTAATCCATGAGAGGGAAATTCAAAGTAGATTTGGGATTTATAAAAGCAAATTGCGCACTAGCAGGCGTACACACAGTCAAAATGTTTTCGGTTCACATCATTTCCAGATTTTGTCCATACATACAAATTTAGTATGAACTCTACACACTGCTTTAAAAATGAGACCCCTGTTTGTGTAGTCAATCGAATGTAAGATAATGTAAGTTACGACTAAAACTAGGAAAGGGCTCTCAGTGCAGGTGAGGCTGTGTGTTAAGCATATACACATGACTATGGTTGAATGAGGGGACACAATATGCCTATTAGAGCCTGTTATCAGGGGTGACTTTGGCTCAGAGGTAGAGCGGGTCGTCCACTAATAGGAAGATTGGTGGTTTGATGCCTGGCTCCTCCAGTTGGCATGTCAAAGTATCCTTGGCCAAGACACTGACCCCCAAATTGCTCCCGTTGGCTGTTCCATTTGAGTGTGAGCGGATGTGAATGGTTACTGAGTAGCAGGTGGCACCTTGTATGAAAGTCTTGGTCACCAGTGTGTGAATGGGTGAATGTGATATGTTGTGTGAAAGGGTCAAAAGGGTCAAAAGACTAGGAAAGCGTTATAGAAGTGCAGTCCACTTAACCAGAGTAGACAGGCTATGTGAACACAAACCTTGGATACGGTGTCCAATGCAACACCCTCCCTAACTACCTCTCCCCTCCCAAACAAAGAAGAGTTGAACCTCACTCAGCTGTCCCTTCCTTCAAGATAAAATGGCCGACTTATTGATCTTTTATTGTGCCTAACTTTAGTGGATCACAACATATCAGGTATGTAATTAATCAGCAGATGCTGATGTTCAAAAGAAGACCAAACTTTTCTATGGATGTAGGTTTTTGAGCCACAACAAAGGCCAAAATGTGGCCTGTGACAGACTAGGTAAGGCTTGTTTTTAGCCTAGCTGATGTCGGACGTTGTATCGAAGTCTGTTCCCCATTGTATAGTGCTTCCCCCTTGTTAATGCATAGAAGCCCCCTCAGTGGTTAGAGTTAGACATAAGATTTGGTTCAAGTTTAGGTAGCGGGAAACACTTAGACAGGGAAACAGTCTTGGACAGAACACCAGAAATGCCTCTATGCTTCTGCTATGTGACTTTGTTGAGCAGTTGCAGCCCTTACAGTTAATAGGACTGATGAGTCAGCTGTCACTGATGGTATGAACTAGGTTTTTTAACAATTCTGATCACTGCAAAAAGAGACATCCTTGAGCATGCAATCATAAATGTGCATGAAAAGTATTAGGCTGGTTGGTCCAGTAGTATGTGGGATTAGCTGTGGACAGACGGATACACAAGTGGACACATGGCAAAGATAAAGGAAGATAATGAAGACAGAAGAATCACAGTGTCTACACATATTTTGCTGGATCTTATCCCACTAAGCAATGGGAGACACTGTCACATGGCTGACAGGAAGCTCAGTGTAAGTTCAATCAGGAAGACTTTCTTTATGTTACATCCATTCACAATTCTGTCTCTATCCCACTCTCATCACTTCCACCAATCAAACTTTGCCACGATCTCATTCAGCCATTCATGTTGCTGCTGCCAAAATTTAAATCTGTTCTCCTCTCTGCTCCTGTCAGCTGTCATTTTAGGCGGAGGCACCTTATCCAGAGCCCAGAAGGAGCCCATCAAAAGCCCATTCCTCTCCACATCCAGATCCTCAGCTTCCTCTTCATCTCATCTTATCACCACCACCAGCGTCAAGACTCCATAGGGGGTATCTCTTATCTACTATGTCTTCACCACCCTCCTGGAATATATGACATCACGATGGGATCTAATCTCCAAAGACTTTTCACATGTCTCATCTTAGGTGCACATAAATCAATATTCTTTTTTCTCAGAGCGAGTCTCTCCTGATTGAAATACGGACAGACACAACAGTCACACTCACATTCACTGTTTTTTTTTTATGTATTTATGAATAACTCTTCACAAGATTTTGCTCACAGCACGCTCAACAACTGCCTCAATTTTTCTAGTACATGTTAAACTTAACACACAAATGGCTGTCAAAGAGGTGAAAAACAGTGTAAATGAGTACACGATGGGGCTCCCAGTTGTGTCAGATCACAAATAGTTGTATTCTGTGAGTAGATGATAAACTTTTCATATGGTATCAGTTTGGCTGATGGGCCTGGAACCTTTGACCTGCAACAGTAATTGCCACAAGCTTATATTTTTGTTTTTCTCCTTAACAGATGCTCACAGTCGATCCCCGATGATGAGATGTAGTTTAAAAAATGCCAGGACAGATGGAGACCATTTTCTCAGCCCCCACTGCAATTGCACCAAACCAAATACTGCTGGCTTTTCACACTATGATTTTAGGTGTTTGGTCATTTATATATGGGTCTCCACGCTGGTGTTTTCATGCAGCGTTTCTATTAAGACATAAGTCAAGTTAATGTGTGCAGCCCTTGAATGCAGTTGGAGTCTCAAAGGCTTCACTGTGCCGGCATTATGAAACAATAAATTAAAACGATAAATGAAAATGACAATCCACAATCTCAGGCCTTCAGTGAAAGTAAGAAACCCCCCCACTAAAATCTCATTACACAAAATGCACCAGCAGTTCAGTCTTCTCTTCAACTAAAGCAGCGAAAACCACCGTGCACAAGCTTTTCACAGTACAGTAGCATATACTGTAAGAATATGTTCCAGCATCTAATGGTTCAGAAACTGTGATTCTAGTGCAGCAGCTATGACGTAGGAAAAAAGCTATTCCGGGGGTGAAAATGAGCCTTGAATACCAGTGGTTGATGTGACCTTAAAAACATAGTGGAAATAATTTACAGAGCAAATGATGAAGTTGAAAAGTACACGTTGGCCTAGAATAAGGTTTTATGAGAGAAAAGAAGCTCTAAAAATAAAAAGGGACACAAAATGCCCACAAAGAGACACAAAAGGACTTCAAGGAGGGACAAAACAACCACAAACGTGCGGAACGACTACAGAGAGACATAAAACAACCAGAAAAGACACCAAAAAGAACATAAGTAGACACCAAATGACCTCAAAGACATACAAAAGGACTTCAAGGAGAGACCAAACAACCACAAAGGTGCAGAAAGACTTCAAAGAGACACAAAACAACCAAAGTAGACACCAAAAAGAACACAGGAAGATGCCAAATGACCTCAAAAGAAACACAAAAGGACTTCATGGACACACAAAACAACCACAAAAAGGTGCGGAACAACTACAATGAGACACAAAATGCCTACAAAGAGACACAAAACGACCAAAAGAGACACCAAAAAGAACACAGAGAGAAGCAAATCATCTCATAGAGACACAAAATGACTTCAAGGAGACACAAAACGACCAAAAGAGACACCAAAAAGAACACAGAGAGATGCAAATCATCTCATAGAGACACAAAATGACTTCAAGGAGACACAAAACAACCACAAAGGCACAGAACAACTACAGAAAGACACAAAACAACCAAAAAAGGCACCAAAAAGAACACAGGGAGACGTCAAATGACCTCAAAGAGACACAAAAGGACTTCAAGAAGACACAAAACAACCACAAAGAGGTGCAGAACGATTACAATGAGACACAAAATGCCTACTAAGAGACACAAAACGACTAAAAGAGACACCAAAAAGAGCACAGGAAGATGACAAATGACCTCAAGGAGACACAAAACAACGTCAAAGAGGTGTGGAACAACTACTGTGAGGCACAAAATGCCTACCAAGAGGCACAAAATGTCCACAAGAGACACCAAGAAGAACACAGAGAGATGCCAAATCATCTCATGGAGACACAAACGGACTTCAAGGAGACACAAAACAACCACAAAGGCACAGAACCACTACAGAGAGACACAAAACAACTAAAAAAGACACCAAAAAGAACACAGGGAGACGCCAAATGACCTCAAAAACAAAAGGACTTCAAGGAGAGACCAGTTAACTACAAAGAGACACATGATAAAAAACAAACAACAACAACAACAACAACAACAACAACAACAGAAATGCAAATCTACCTCTAAAGCCTCTTTGCACAGGACTAGGACTGCCCCCCGAAATTGAGGTTTGAATCATCAGATAAAGACTCCCCAGGTGACTGAGATTCTTCAGCTCAAGCTGTTGTTGTTTATTTGTTGGTTGGATGGTTGGTTTTCTTGTCAGTCAGTGTGCAGGGTATTTCTGGGGACGTTTTGGTTTCCAGAAGCACACTGCACGATACATTTACAGCTCACAGCAACTTAACACGATACCGCCAGTCACAAATTAAAGTCACAGACGACCACCACAGTTATTACAAATCATATGAGGCCTGCAGGTAATACCAGTCAAATAGGTGCAAACAGGGCTCAAGAGAAGTCGAACGACCACAAAGAGACACAAGATGAGTGTTCTGTGACATTTTATGGTTTAGGATTATATCGCACAGCTTTCAGTCTGATTGTCTTGCCTTTTTTGTGATTAATTTTAGTTTAGTTCAGTTTTTTTGATGCACATACTGAGACTATGACTGAGAGTGATAGTGCTGTCTCTGGGTTTGTCAGTGAGAGCAAAAGGGTTAAGGTCAGGTGAATAGAAAAGTAAGGAGGAGCAAAGTGAAGGCAGAGCCCAGGAGAGACGTCTGTGCAGACTCAACTCTTCCCTGCTGGACCGGGCCGTACACTTTACCTCCCCCTACCCTAGAGAGGGGAGATTGTCAGCGGCACATCCATGATGAGAATCTCCCGTTCCAGCACATCCCAAAGGCGCTCTATCAGACTGAGATCTGGTGACTGTGGAGGCCATTGGAGTACAGTGAACTCATCGTCATGTTCAAGAAACCAGTTTGAGATGATTTGAGTTTTGTGACATGATGTGTTATCCTGCTGGAAGTAGCCATCAGAAGATGGGTACACTGTGGTCATAAAGGGATGGACACAGTCAGCAACAATACTCAGGTAGGCTGTGGTGTTTAAACCATGCTCAGTTGGTACTAAGAAAATCTCCCCCACACCATTACACCACCAGCAGCAGCCTGAACCGTTGATACAAGGCAGGATGGATCCATGCTTTCATGTTGTTTACACCAAATTCTGACCCTACCATCTGAATGTGGCAGCAGAAATCCAGACTCATCAGACCAGGCAACATTTTTCCAATCTTCTATTGTCCAGTTTTGGTGAGCCTGTGTGAATTGTAGCCTCAGTTTCCTGTTGTTAGCTGACAGGAGTGGCACCTGGTGTGGTCTTCTGCTGCTGTAGCCCATCTGCTTCAAGGTTGGACGTGTTGTTGCTTCAGAGATGGTCTTCTGCACACCTTGGTTGGAACCAGTGCTTATTTGACTTCCTGTTGCCTTTCTATCATCTTGTACCAGTCTGGCCATTCTCCTCTGACCTCTGGCATCAACAAGGCATTTTGGCTCACTGGATATTTTCTCTTTTTGGGACCATCCTCTGTAAACTAGAGATGGTTGTGTGTGAAAATCCCCGTAGATCAGCAGTTTCTGATGTACTCAGACCAGCCCGTCTGGCACCAACAACCATGCCACTTTCAAAGTCACTTAAGTCACATTTCTTCTCCATTCTGATGCTCGGCCTTAATGCAGTTGCGTTAACAAGCAGTCTAACAGGTGCACCTCATAAAGTGTCCGGTGAGTGTATATATAAGCACAAGCAAAGTAAGAGCCCAGCAAGCATTTTTTGGTTTAAAAAACGTCTAATAGCCATCTACATGAAGACCTGACATCTAGGCTAAATCACGGCTGAATTTGGGCTGTCAGTGAAAATTTTGTAGATGTCTAACCATAGCCAAAGTGTAGACGTCATCAATTATGCGGCTATGTAGAGACCATGTCCAAAAAATGGAGATAAACATATTTAATTTACTGTTGACTCTCCATACGTGATTGAATATCATACCGCACGCCATCTGCAATGGTGAAAATTACATTTAATCAATTTCAAAATTAAATCGGCTAGATTTGGGTTACATGTAGCTAGACTAAATCAGAGCTAAATATAGCCAATATGTTTAAATCACGACTATTGCTTGCCGGGAGGCTGTGATATAAGCAGAGCCAAATGAGCAAAAGCATGAGTGTGTATGAGTGTGTAAATACATGGAAGGGAGCTACGGGGTTTGTCTTTAAGGGCCATTTTTGTGGTCAAGAAATCTTTCCCATTTCAAATAACACATTTCTATCCAGCCCAGCAGAGAGAAGGATACCAGTTCATATGCTGCCACCTTAGCAAGCAGGTTATGTCAGTCTGTAACTGATGGTGCATGAGCTGTCTTCCATCGTTGACTGAGCAGTCTCCGACACAGCATAATAGTGGTCTGGACCCATTCAGTGTCGACAGAGGTAATTGTGTCTCTTAGGGTGGAAGGGTCACCCAACAGAAATAAACTGAAGCAAAAGGGGACTTCCTGGTCGATAATTCTCTGGATGCAATCATGAACTGATGTACAAAGATCACGTACTTTGGGGCAATCCCATAAGACATGAGTTAATGTAGCTTCATCAGGGCACTTCAAGGGTCACCTTAATATTAAGACCTTAATATTCACAGGAAGTCCAATACATTCTGTTAATAATCTTTTAAATAGTGGGGATAGGAGCCTTTATGTCTGCATCCAGGAGCCCATTATCTCATAAGCTTGTCAGCATGTAAAAGGCTGCAGACCTCTCACAGGTGTGCGCACTAATTCAAAGACAAGCATAAGAAGACTCTTTGACTCCACTGGTCTGGAAATGTGGCTGCTTACAAAACAACAGACCCTCTCCACACCACGACATCTTTTCATGTCCCTCTGTTGCCTCTTGAATTCACCTCATCGCTTCAGCAGATCTGTGTTTCTTTTCCCCCCTAACCTAATGCATTATTCATTCTCATGTTCACGGGCTTTCTCCCATCCTGTGCTTGATCAATAAAACATACCTGTGTGCTTGCTCCCTCACCTCCCCATCCTCTCGTCTTGTTCCTGATGCCAAACCGTGAGTCCACACTGAGCTGATAAAACAACATGGATGGATGGCCTTTTCAAACTGAGAGAAAATGACTACATTTCAGGCCATCTCTTGTCTGCGTGAGTTGTGTCTCTAACTTGGGTAGTGAAAGGAAGTCACTGTAGTTATGACTCTCTTAGAGTCTTTTCCCTCAAGCCCAGAAAAGGTGTCTTTGCCAAACAATGCTTGCAAGAGATAGTTGTTGTTTGTTTGTGTTTGTTTGTCCAATCAAAAAGGAAGCACAGCCCAGAATATTGTATCACCACAGAATAATTTCAAGGGTACCAGGCTTGGTCAGTATCCTGCAAAATAGAGGTGAGCACATTATGCTATTAGAACACATTTCTGTACCACTTATAGTCGAGTCCACGTGGTTTAAGACTCCACTTGAATGTTTGCAATCAATATATGGACTTTGCTGAGGACGAAAGGGTCACCAATCACTGGTAGTACCTCTTACGTTTGAACTTTACGATGACCTGGACTGATGAAAACTCTTCAAAATACTGTGAAAAAACCGTCACCAGGAAGGCTGGCATATAAAATTCCTCATCACCTTGACGCATAGGCAGAGACTTCAGACTGGGGAAAAAGCTTCACTACACCACAAAAGTATTTGGCCATCCAAAAGGTACACTTGTATGTGATTGCTTAACATTAAAAGAGCAGTGTGAAGGATTTAGCGGCCTCTAGCAGTGAGGATTGCAGATTGAAACCAGCTGAAACTTCTCCCATGTGTGAACTGCCAGTTAGAATTTCTTTACTGAAATCTGTTTATTGTTCAGGATGTTTTTACAAGGAGTTGAATTATCTGCAGACGTCTCTAGTTCTACAAAACAAATGCACCAGTTGATTCAAACCAGTAAAAACACTGAATACAGCAGTGTTGAGTTATAAATCAGTGTTTCTTCAATGCTGTTTGGCTCATCATAGAAGCCACTAGCCCAGCGCCTGCTAATGTGTGCTCGCCTTTTATCTCTGATAACCTAAGATTCGGACGTTCAGGAGGTTTTTACCAGCAGCTGAATTATCTGCAGAGGTCTCTTCCTCTCCAAAACAAACAGACCCAGTGATTTTAATCAGTAAAAACACTGTTCGGCTTCTCGCAGAGGGGCTGCTAACTATGGTGGCTGACCCGAAAATGCGGATTGTGCTATCTAGAGCCAATAGTGGGGTTTCCATCCACCTATTTTTATTCGCATTTTCAAAAATTGCGAAAAAAAAAAACTTGGATGGAAACGCCAGAAATTCTAAAAAGGCAGAAAATTCGCAAAACAGTTTTTACGCTTGGAGGGGGTGGATTTGTCAGCGTATCGATAAAAGGAAAATGCAAATTTTTGCTATGGAAACAGATTTTGCGAATAAACAATGACGTACCGGCACAGATCCTCAAATGTGGCCCTTGACATACAGAAATGTTTCAGCCAGAGTTCGTGAGTGAAATGCTGCTGGACAACTACTTCCCAAAAGTCCTTCACACGCCTACGTTCCCATACACACGGAGAACGACGCGGTGGTCTCCTTCCAGCTATTTCTGACAGTACTCTCAACATTAAACTTCTTCTTCGTCGTCTCTTCTTCAAGATGGTTAGGTATGCTGTGAACGCTGACAAAATGCTAACCAGAGTTCTCCCAAGAGCCGACAGGTTTATCAGGAATCTGTCCATGGTCAGTTGTTGAGTGTTGTTGAGTGTGTTGTTGTTTACAGTGGGCATAAGACGCTCTCTTATGACGTCATCTCATGGCGCACTCTTCTTCTACAGGGGTGTTTTTATTTTGTTCATTTTTCACGAGAAGCGCCACCTACTGCTCTTCCTGTTGACTCCCAATCACCGCAAAACAATAACGAATGGAAACAGGCATAAATTTGCATTTTCTTTTGCACATTTTCACAAAATTCACAAAATTATTCTTTGTCCAGTGGCTTTCCAATAATTTTTCCTTTGAATTTTCAACCTTCTTAACCAGTGAGTTATACTGACATTGCACCTAAGACTTGCACTGCCATTGTTTTTACATTTTTCCTTGGTGTTTCATTTACAGTTTTTGATTATCCGTTGTTCTTGCAAGGTTTTTTCCTTGTTTTCTCTACCCCCTTATGCTTGCCTGGTTATTTAAACAATAACTGTTTATTTTATTGTGTTTTTATATACAAAGCACTTTGTTACACTGGTTTTGATAAGTGCTATACTAACAAACTTCATCATATTATTATTGTTGTTTTTTTTCTAACAATCTGTTTATTGATATTTTTAAATAGAGCAGATAGAAAACACAGTAATATGGGTCAATCCTAAAAAGATATTAGTGAGTAAAATAAGAACAAAACAAAAACAAAACAGGACGAAGACAAGACAAATACTACAAACCAAATCAGTACCCAGAACGAGGCAAAGAACAAAACAGCATAGCAATAAAATTAGAGTATAAAAATATGTAGCAGTGCATGCATGATGATAAAAATGACATAAAATACTAAAACATAATGTAACGATTGTTGGTCGGACAACTGCCTGTCACATTACGGTTTAATAGGAGTATCAGGAGTATCTGGAAAGTCCAGCTCTCGTATATACTCGATAAAAGGATCCCACATCATGCACAGTTTCCTCAGAGAGCCCTTCATATGCACCTGATTCTTTCCAGTTTGACAAAATTAAGGACTTTCCTTATCCATAGAGTGTGTGAAGGATATATTTGGGACTTCCATTGACTAACACCAAGCTTCTGGCTCGTAGGGTCACAAAGGCTATAAAGGCTGCTGAGTTACATCAGACATTGCAATCATAGTATTAGGTTCAACAGATTTATCATTAACCCTCGATAGTGATCTACAGATTTTCCCCCAGTACGTCTGTAATGCAGGACAAGACCAGAACATGTGCTCACTGGTGCTTGGCTACACAAGTCTGATTCACATCTTTATAGATCTTAGAGAGCCTAACCTTCGTGAAATGGGCACAGTGTACTATTTTGCACTGGATCAGTCCATATTTTGCACAGATAGATGATTATGTACTTTATCAAGGACACCCTCCCAGTAGCCATGTTTCCATCAGCCTGTTTAGATGCGCATCTAGAAGTACCGCATCGGAAAATTATGATGGAAACACCAAAATTCAAATTAAAATCCCCTGATTCGCACAAACTAAAATACGTTCACTTTAGCCGGGTTTTGGTTGATTCAAAAAAATGTTGATTTGCAAAACAGGGGATAGAAACAGTTATGTTCGAATTAAGTCTGACGTAGCGCACCTCTCTCCATGGTGATATCCACACTCCAGGTCGGGAAGGTGGTAATGCATTTACAAGCTGGTTGCCAACCGCCAGAATACATAGAAGAAGAAGAATGCGAGACTTGTTTTGTTTCCAGCTCTGCGGAAAACTGGAAATGGAAACACACAGGATTTGTATGTTTTTTTAATACGCATTTCCCAATGATTGAATCACTTTTGGATGGAAACATAGCTACTGTTCCTCAGACATCTCCTCTCCCAGATCCACTTCCCAAGGGAATTAATTTGAGCATATATAGATGACATCATTCCTTTCAGGGCAGATACTGGCTTAAGGAATGTGTCCAAAGGTGAATCAACTGGCAATTTAGGAAACTGAGGAAATGTTCTACTCACAAAACTATGAATCTGGTGATAACTAAAGAAGTGTTGTTGTACGTATTAATTGTCCAGATAACTGTTGGACAGGAGCATAGATATTTAAGATATATAGATATTTATTTAGATAGTTATTAAAATATAGGTCTTATAAACAGCTCATTCTCAGGCAACAAAAACACAACCTTTCCCTTTTTTAGGTGATTATATACTATATTCCATTTCTGCCAGTATATCCCCCTAAACCCTCCACACTGGACCTTTAAATTGCTTCTAAATCAGCTTCCACTGTTCTTGGAAAGATTCCCACAAGATTTTGGCTGCAGGGATTTGCTTGGTTTGGCCCAGTGTTGGCCCACTTTCACCAGCTGACATGCAGTCAGCGTTCCAGTTCATCCACTTCACTTATGGGGGCACAGAAAGGAAAGGTAATTGTAAGAAAATCATGATGTAATGTCATCGTTATCTTCATTGGAAAGATGGCAACTTATGACAATGATAGTGTCACATTAAAAAGTTATTGAGCTATTCAGTACGACACATTCTACTGCAAATGTAGAAAGGCAGACATTTGGGCTCGTCGTAGCAGCAAGCGCACAGGTGGAATTTATAACAGCTCGTTTCAGGGTCCTGGTTTTGTGCATACTGGCTCACTGGGACACTTAAAGGAACTGAGGCCTCGTTAACGAAATTTGTTCCACCTGTGCTTTTTCTGAAGAGGTAAAACTCCAGCAACACCTGTAGTATGCACTGTGCAGCTCGTAAGTGGGTGAAGCTGTACTGGAAATCCCTGCTCTACATTGTGACAAATAGAAATGTGTGCTGTGGAGGTCTATGGAGAATGCTGCATGGCTGTGTGCTTGATAGCATGCACCTGTTGGCTGAGGCGGCTGAACCTACTTATCACAAGCAGTGTCCACACGTGTATTGATCATGTCTTGTTTCTCATTACTCAAAAGAAAAGCGGATTTAGGCCTAGTCCACACGAACACGGGTATTTTTAAAACCGAACTTTTTTGGCCTCCAGTTTTAAAAAAATCTGCGTCCATATGAGCGGTGTAATAAAAATACCTCCATCCACATGACACCGCATGTGGCGATATAACTCCTAACTGTAAGGCCATTGTAGCCAATCAGAAGGCAGTAAAATGTAATTACCGGACCCCCTCCCATCCGCCCCCCCGCACCCCATCAGCCTCCCTACCCACTGCATTACGCTTTAAAAAAAATAAAGAATCTGAATTTAAACTCAATTTGTCTGACTTACATTTATCTCTTTCATATCATTAATGCATAGATCTATGCTTCAGACTTTTCTTTTTTTCATTCAAGGTTACAAATAATGCTGTTATGTTCCTTAAATGGCTTGATTTAGTTATCAAAGTTTCATTTTCTTAACAATAAAGATGCCGTGTTCATCCATTCTAGTTCTCTTATAACTGCATGTTATTATAAAATAACTTCAAATCAAATCCTTAATCATTGATAAGTGTGCATGCTTCCCCCGCCCCTCCCAACAAAAATCCCACCCCCCTCAGAAAATAGTTCAGACGTCCACAATGATACAGCCACAAAGTGCTGATATGCTGCTAAATAGCGGCAGTATTTTGTTTAGGTCCATCCTCGCACACACTGGATCGGGTAATAACACAGCTGTTTTCTGTTTACGTCGCACACTGTGATGTTATACAATGGAGACTAGACAAAATAACTGCAGTTATCCTGTCCATACATGACTGCTGACACCGGACTTTTCCAAAAAGTTCACCCTGGACTCTGGTTACAGGGACCCAAAACTGTGGTTACGTGTGGATGAAAGGCCAAACCGTGAGCAAAGAGTCACGGTTTTAGAAATACCCGGGTTGGTGCGGACAGCCCCTAAGGGCTCATTTATGCTCAATGTTAAATACGGATCCGGATACGGACGGAGCCTTCTGTCCGTGATCTGCGTTCATTTCGTCTGTATTTCTGGACGTTTCCATAAAGCTTACGGATACGGGTCAAACGGAGCAGTACCACCGGGAACCGTGGGGGCAGTGTTGCTGTCACTACCCGATACGTAGCTCTAGTGAGACACGAAGAAGAAATAACAATTCAATTTCTCTTATTGGCAGTACTAGAGAAAAGAATTCTCTGTCCTCCAGTCGCGATGTATTTAACAGCCTCACCGACCACCGCCTCCTACAACGCTGCCTCTGTTTTTATCTTTTATACAAGAGGTACATTATCAATATCTCCTCCACAGTCGCCATGTTTGTTTTTGAGTTTGTTGTTGTCATAAACTTTTGACGCTGGGCTGCCCCCTGGTGATATATTGGTTAACATCCTGCTAATGTGAAGGGCACATGGAAGCATGTGGGCAGTGACGGTAACATCGTTTGAAACGGACGTATACATTTTTGTACGTAAAGGGAGCATAAATGAAGAAGCTTCCACATCTACACAGTGAATCTCAACAGAAAGTTTTACAGTGAACAAAAAAAGTTTGCTTGTCTGGTTTGACTTTGCAGCGACCGTGTCAAATTGAAAGGTCACACTTGGCTGCCTCTCCTGCATGTGGCCATCCGTCAAATCCTGGCTGTCCTTGTTTAAATCCCCACCAATCAACTGACACAACAAATTACAGCACAATTTGTAAGCAGCAGAAAATCACTTCTACCTGAATACATTTCTATATTTTTCAGGATGAGAGGTAGAAAAACACAAATGACAAACTGACTATTTAATACTCCTGCGATTGCTTTTCCACAATGTCACACGTTATGTAACCTTTGATTTACGATCCGAAACCATTAATTCTCTTTTCATGCTTAAGTGTGGTGCCCACATTACCGTCTGACTGCAGCCTGGCATGAAATGAATACACACTGCTCCTTTGGCAAAACCTTGAGGTGTCAGTGGAGCTTCTCTTAATTGATTTTCCAGCGTGCCAAATTATTTTATCAGGTTTATTAATGACGTATGCTGTTATATTTCTCCCCCTTCTCTCGTGCAGTTATTTTTCGTGCTCTTAAACATTGAAATATTAAAATTTAAAAAATGGCTTGAGGTTTAAGGTTAATTTTTTTGTCAACAAGTGAGGACAAATGTGTTTCTGTTTCTGCCTGCTTTAATTTCATGTCTGTTTGGTTCATAGACTGTGTGCAAAGATGGACGACATGTCTCTACTTCCTTCCACTGCACAGAAATTAAGCAAACATGTCACGGATACCAGCACTGCCATCCTGTGCTAGTGATGTCATTTAAAGTCACAGTCTGCACAGCAGCAATAGGTCGTTGACATTTTGATGTTTTGACATGTCACAGTAGGAAAAGCATGGTGTAAATAATAAAATTAAAGAAGACTTCATTCCATTTAGCCGCTTTGATTTCAGGGTCCTGGTATTGTGTGCATGCCGGCTCACTGTCACTCTTCTAGGACTTTTGAACAGAACAGAGCCATTGTTAATGTTATTGGTAACACGTGCTTTTCCTACAATGACAGGCCAAAATATCTGCTGTGAAAAAGCTCTTTCAGGAGGTGGGGCTGCGCTGTAGAGTTTCTGACCATTTACCCGTCAGACCAAGGGTATGGTTGCAAACAAGTGAATGCAGGTGAGTGACCTCTGCTGAGGCGATAGTGGTGCTAAATGTGGGCAGTGCTGGATGTGACCACGCCCCCAGAAGATGAAATTACAGCTTCCAGGTTTGTCACATGAGGACATTGGGCATAAAAAGACTTTCCCATTGACTTACATTGTGAAAGAGATGTCTGTAAATCAGTGGATATAAGTTTTTTAGTGGCATAACCTCCATGAAATGACTTGTTTCACCATCTGGATTTGATCCATTCAGTCTGATAACATTTTGAAAGTCTAGAAGATCCACACAGATAATCATTTTACTATCATTCAAGTTAGCTGCTCAGCTGCTGGAGGTCGCAGTAGTGCGCTTGCTCTATGGGCTCAGTGATGCAGAAGCAGCGCAGATCATTCTTACCTAGCTATTAACTTTTATTTTATGAGCTAAATAGCTTTTTGTTTATTTGGTTCTTTTTATACATTTTATCCTATCTTACTGTTTTAGTCCCCAGTTTTTAGCTCCAGTGTTTCCTCATGGGGGCCTACCACACTGAGAGTTGTTCCTGGTCTCTCGATGGGGGTGGCGTTGGGAGACCGCTCTGACCTGGTTGGCTGTAGGGCACTGCACCTCGGTGTGGAGCCTCATGTCTGCCCGGGTCGGGGTGGTCTCTATGGCGGCGCTCCCTGTGGCCGTGGACCGTGGGCCCTCTCAGTGTGGACTGCCCCTAGAGGTGGCTTTTTCCTTGCCTCGGGTCTCGGTGCTCGGCCATGTCTCTTTAGTGATAGCTAGTGTGTGTGTGTGTGTGTGTGTGTGTGGGTGGGTGTGTGTCTGTGTGTGCGTATATGTATATTTATGTATCTCTTTTCTTTTTGTTTTCTGTTTTGGATCTTTGTTGTTTTTAACCTCTGTGAGGCGCTTTGTGTTACTGTCATATGAAAAGTGCCATATAAATAAAGTTGATTTGATTTGATCAATTTAATCCGCAACAGCTGAATGTTTTGGCTCCATGCGCTACTGAGCAACTTTCATAGGAATGAATGGGATCCTGCCTCCAACTCTGTATCCCGTTCTCTTTACACATCCGTGGGTGTGACTAATGTTAGCTAGCTTTCTAAAAAACACTGAGAAATATAATGTTAGCAATGGAAAATGTACCAGACATTTTCCATTTTCTTTCGTTCCATATCTGTCTCCTGACTCACGGCCAGCCTTTCAGCATTTCTTACACGGAGCAGTTTTGCATTTTTATGGCCAACATCACAAGACTTTGATGAGTTAGCACATGGCAACAATCAGTGTCGCCTCCACACATGGATGGCTGTTGGTTAAGGCTTTGACTTGCTGGTCAAAGTTCACCAAAGTTGGACTCCACGCGATGTGAGATGCATCTTTGCTTTGCCACCAGAAGTCAATGTTATATTTGCCCCTTCACTCTCACTGAATGAAAGTGAACAGGGGGAGCCCAGTAGCTCATCTACTAGAGTGGGCGCTCCATGTACTAAGGCCGTGTCCTTCCCACAGCAGCAGGTGTCAATGCCAACCTGTGGCCTTTTGCTACCTGTCATCTCCTCTCACTCCCCCTCTCTTAATCTGTCCTATCAAATAAAGGCAAAAACCACAAAAAAAAAACCTGTTAACGAAAGACACCAACGAAACAGGCACCAGTGCAAAAAGGTGTCCTGTCATTTTGGCATGATACGCAGCCCGTCGGTGTTACTGTGTAGTGACGCCCAGCAGTGTCAGGGGGAAATGTACAACAGCGTAAGTTAAGGTGGCGAAAGTTCATAGGGCAGGTGGGAGGGATGGTGGATGGGTCCAACTAGCCTACCACCGTCTTTCAACAAGGAGGACAGTATTCATTCCTGTATGATTGTGAAGTCAAACCCTGTTCTTTTTTTTCTTAACCCAACCATGTGCTTTTGTTGCATAAACCCAACCACATGTGTGTGTTGGCAAAACATTTTCAGGAAATCTGACTTCAGGAGGCATTCCAGTCTGTAATATGTCTCTCTGTTTGGACCAACCATGCTTGATGAAAGATTTTTTTTAACTTTAAATATCTGTATGGGGCTTGGAAATGCCAAAATTATCCTCTTTAAAAAATGAGAAAATATCATAAAATCCTTCAAGTCAATGGGTCTGATCCAGAAGGTTGTATTTGCTAAAATATTAGACACTGATAAATAATTTCACACAAATTATACCATCCATTTTTTTCATCACCTGAAGTAGTTGCCAGCCTTCCCTGTTGAAACACTGCAAGCTTAAATATTTATCCACAGAAGAACATGAGACTAAAGCTTGGTCGTCAGCTGAGGCAACAAGTCCTGAAAACTGGAGACGTCCCAACCACCCAGTGTCGTGCCAGACAAAGAGGATTCCCTCAGTGATACATCACAAACAAACCAAAGATGTTTTCTCTTGTCACGGGCGGTTAAAACATTTTTTAAACTACTTTGTGGCTTGAAATGTCATTGTTGTCACCGCTGTTGGCCTGTAGATGTTATATGTACAGCACTGGTAGACTCAGTTAATGACAGCATCACTTTGTTGAATGATTTAAACACTGGAGACTCCAGCAGGATGCTGAATGACCTCCAGGCCCATGCCATGTGTTGAGTGCAACCTCAGGGCTGGTATTAATGTTTAAAGATGTTCTTGAGTTGAGGGCCTGTAGACTGTATGACAGGCTCACATATGCATGCACAATTCATGTCCAGATTTTACATTTTTTATATGAGGGGGGCCATGGCTGTTGTCCCAACACTGTGGTCAAAATTTCAGCCATACAAGTGTCGTGAGATCAAGAGTAAATTTCTCGCAGATATTCAAGTCCCCCAAATCCAGCTGATGGTGATCCCCTGACTTCTGCTCTGGCGCTACAGCGAGATCGAGATTTGTGTTTTATTTTTTTACTGGAATGACTTGACAACGTTTCCATGGCATGTGGTACAGAGTTAAATGTCCTCCCTTAGATGAATTATAAGAACTCTTGAGGGTATTCTATGCAGGATTGTCAGTTACTGTCTTTAAACACCCTCACCAGCGAATGCAAAAGTAAAAGCAAACCTGAACTTCACTCTTGTGTGGCGTCTCACCTCAATATGTTCACATTTTTTCGTGTACTGTGTCTCCTGGATGCCTGCTGCTTATGGCCTGGTTATTTCCTTTTTTATAGAGCCCCGACCTCACCTGAGCGCTGTGGGGGGTACACACCCAAACACGCCTCGAGCACAGAAAATAAGAAAACCCAGGCAGAGAAAAATACACTGCCACACACTGAGAGTGGGTCATAAGTGATGATTGAGAGGGATTATTTCTGTATGAGTCCAGAGATTGTTTTAAGGAAAATCCTGCCCCATCAAAATTTTCATTTAACAACATTTTCAGCTGTACTTTGTGTTTTGTGATTTGCAAACATTTGCATGCTAATAAGCTAAACCTCAAACAAGGGGTCTTCCTTCCTCAAGCTCAGGTCCTCTACTAGAGGTCTGGGAGTTTGAGGCTTCTGCGCAGTATCTTAGCTGCTCCTAGGACGGCACTCTTCTGGACAGAGACCTCAGATGTTGTAGGAATCTGCTGGAGCCACTCTCCCAGTTTGTGGGTCACAGCCCAGAGTGCTCCAATTGCCACTGGCACCACTGCTGCCTTTACTCCCCACATCTTTTCTAGCTCCTCTTTCAACCCTTGTTTTTTTTTTCAGCTTCTCGTGTTCTTTCTTCCTGATGCCTTCATCTGTTGTTTGTCCATCAACACGATGTCCAGTCGGTTAGCCGTCACCAGTTTGTCAGTCTGGATCTGGAGGTCCACTGGGATCTTAGCTCGGTCTTTCTCAACCACCTAAGGAGGTGTCATCCATTCTGACCTTGTGACATCCAGCCCATACTCAGTGCAGATGTTCCTGTACACTATGCCAGCCACTTGGTTATGCCGTTCCATGTACGCTCTTCCTGCCTGCATCTTACACCCTGCTATAATGTGCTGAACTGTCTCAGGAGCATCTCTGCACAGCCTGCACCTTGACACATTGATTTTGTACTAAGTGCCTGTTCCTGTGCTGCCATGATTAGTTCTTCTGTGCTGTCTTTCAAAAATATATGAAATATATTAGGTCAGGAAAGGATGCAAATGCAGAGTAGTAGGTGACAAGAGGCGAGCTTTAGAGGCCGTTTATATGTACACGGTGATTTTTTTTCATCTTCCTTCGTTTGTGCCCTTTGTTTACACGCAAACGGAGATTTCTCCTCTGAAAACGAGTCTTTCTAAAAACTCCGGCCAGAGTGGAGATTTTGGAAAACTCTGGTTACGCGTTTGCCTGTAAACTGAGATAAACGGAGATAAACGGAGTTATAGGCAGCCGACGTCACAGTATGCGCCGGAACTTGCGCCTGTGTAAAAAGTGCGACCTATGTTGCTATGGTGACAATGGACACATGGAAGGCTTGAGCTTCTCGTTACACTGCCACCTACAGGTTTGGCATGCTCTTGTGTATATATAGTGTAAACGAAGATCTTTTTGAAAACGGAGACGGTGAAATGACCGTTTATGAAAATAGCCGGCAACGTGTAAACGGTGTCTCAGTGAAGCTGATTAAAAACATCCAACAAGCAGGTAACTGAAAGAAGACCCAAACCAAACTGAAAACCAACCAGGATAATTCAATGCACTCAGGGAAAAAATCCAAAAGGGAACACAAGAGAAGAGGCAGGAAATGAGGCAGGAAACAATATGATGAACACAGACGAACTGACAAGGAACAAAGGAAAACACACAGGTAGAAATACTCAAAAAAACAATCAAAAGAATGAGACACAGCTGGAGTAGGAGGACGCGGGCAAAAGGAGGGAAATGAGAATTGGCTTGCAACAACGGTGTGATGGGAAACACTAGGGTGGAGCAATCGAGACAAATACAGAACAGGTGTGAAGGGAAGACTCTGGGAACAGGGAAGGACTAACGAGACTGATGGAAGACAGGTGTGATAGAAAACAGGTGGGAAAACACACAAAGACAGGAAGTAAAACCAGACATGACACATGAGGAGAGAATCTAGAAATTAAAACAGGAAACACAATAAACATGAATGAATAACATCAAACAAGGAACAGCACAAACAACCCAACACCCAGGATCATGACATATACACATAACAGTATAAGTATAGTAATTTAATGTGAGTACTCGAAAATGGAAGTCACCCAAAATGTACATACCCACTTTTAAGCTTTTAAAATCTAGGCTCTGTTCCTCAGTATCTCTCTCTTATCTTCCTGCAGGCACCCCTCTGGTTATGTGGCAGCTTTAGTTCCTCCTCGGTTCTCCTTCGTTTATTTTATGCATTTTAGAACATTCAGACACCGTTCTCACCTTCCAGGCACGGCCCCACACTACTGACAGTCCTGATGAACACATCTCATCCTTTGTCACTACCCTGAGCTGAAACTAATAGACTCCATTTACATATAAACACTAAACATTAAAAGGTGCACTTAAAATGAGTATTGAGAAAAGTTAGTTCCACTTATTTTTCTTCAGGCACCATTCCAATATAATTAAAAATTGAAATGAAGAAGAATTTAGAATCAGTTGACATGAAAATATAGAAAAGTTATGTTTAAAGGTTCTGTACTGTATGTGACATTCAGAGCATCAGTACAGGAGCAAACCACCAACCATTTGTTATGTAAAGATATAGTGGAGAGATAACGTCCTGAGCAGAGAATAAAGTCATGCAACCTTTGTGTGTGTGTTGCACTCTGAGCTTCTTTGTTCTTTGTTGTAGTGGATGAATGACACTGTTCCAAGGGCCTGAAATTCTGATTACACATTAGTCCCACAAATGTCCCATTGGACTGAAAGCCCATTTTTTCGACAGCCCATTACCCCAAAACAAACCCCATTGCTCCAAAGTCCTGTTTCTCTGAAAATACACACTCTCTGCAATTAGTTTCAGTTTCTCCAAAGTGTTTGAGCCACCAATCCCAGGTGTTTTTACCAACCCTTCGCAGTGTTTACCAGCAGCATTTGAGCCACTGAACCTGTCTGTTTTTTACTGACCCGCCCCTGCTTTTCCAGTGACTTTTGTGGGCACAAAAGTCACTGGAGTGTGTATATTCAGATAAATGGGACTTTGAGCAATGGGCGTTTGTGAGATAACAGGTTGTCAGAACAATGGACAGTCCTCAAAGGTCTGACCATGCATTCATATTAGTGCATGTGTGTATCCCACAGGCTAGCTCACCGTTACCACTTTGCACTGTGCTCACGTGGTAGTTAACGCTGATATCAGGATGTCGTTGTTGCAGAAGTGCAGCACCCACCCTCTAGTTTCTGCCTGGTTAACAGGGTTAGCTTTGTCAGCACTGTTGCCTTTGTTTAGCACTGTTTATATAATTGGCACCGTTAGCTGCTAGCTGCAGGCTCAGCCACCTCTGTCCTGACAACTGATACTCTCTGAATTTTGCATAAAGTCCCTTTAAAGTCTAAGTCTAACAACTCAGCCAAATTTTTGCCACACTGCAGCGACAGACTCTCGTTAGCAGCTAAGTGTTACCTCTCTCACTGACAGCTTACCAGCTCCAAACCATAGTTGGGAACATGCTGGCTAATTAACATTAATTTTAGCTTGGCTCGTTATTAGCTGGTAACTAGTTTCTAGTAGATCGGACCACTCCGCAGAAGAAAGGATGGCGAGGCGTTCAGGTATTATTTAGACACTTAATTCTGCTGACTATCTTCACTTTTTGCCGCCTACCATCTTCACCATGACACACATAGGGAGCTGCTTTCCTCCATATATCCCATGAAGCACATATCATACTCTCACAGGTTACCCACGAGCAGGGCCAGATTAACCATATGGGCAATGGGGCACTTGCCCAGGGGCCCAAGACCTCTACAGGGCCCAGGGCCTGACATTTAGCCTATGATTAATATTTACTATATATCACAATTTTATTTTTTACATAATTTTGATAATTTTTTGTTAAATATTTTGACTTCTGGCATTATTTTTCACCTTGTTTTGCTAAATTTTCCAATTTTGTTGCAACATTTTGACATTTTGCAGTATATTTTACTTTTGAATAATATCCAAATTTAACTTTGTTGTAAAATTTTGTACTTTTTGGGCTAAATTTTCTTCTTTTTTTGCAACATTTTCCAACTTTTTTTTCCAAAAGTTAACTTGCAAAATTTTCTGACTTTTGTGAAATTGTGCAACTTTTTTTTTTTGCAAAACTTTCCAACTTTTTACCTTTAAAATGTCTCAAGAAACTACAATATCTTTTAGTCAATGTACTCTCAAAACTCAATGCAAACATGACAAATAAAAGCAAATATGCTTTGTGTGTTTGTGTCTATTTGTCATTTTTGCATTGAGTTTTGTAAACTTTAAGTAACCGGGATGGGGCCCTTGAATGTTGTTGCCCAGGGGCCCAGGGAAGTCTTAATCCAGCCCTGCCCACGAGGCCACCGCCCTTAAAGGGGAAAAGCGGCGAGCTGGCAACTTAAGCCTGCAGTGGACACACAGTCTATAGTTGCACAGCACACACCCTCCAAACCAGACAGCGAGAGTTGCTGCATGGCTCACGTTAAACAGCTAACAGCAGCTAATGAGCAGTAGCTAACTGCCGGGCCGGGAACTGATTCTGACAGAAACACTGACAGATACATTAGTGATGGCTGTTTAGCATATGATTGCGGCATTTAACAGAGATGTTCATTTGTGTATTTATTAAACTGAAAGAGCTCAGAGAGCTTGAGGGATGTAGCGAACTCGCCGCTCATACACGGGGCAAATGAAACGACACTGACACCATGCACTGTAACAGTGGTAGTAACGTAATACTGACATAGTATTCTTGAAGTAGTGGTGGGGTTATGTTGAGGATGGCTACAGTGCATTGTCGAGCAGGCTTTAAGGCAAGCCCAAAAAATCCTGAACAAAGAAATGGTAAAAAAAAAACTGTCTTAACTGCACAATTCAGAACTACACAGCTCCCAGTCTTCACGTTTTCAACAAGTGTCTTTTAACATTTATAATGTGTTTAAAGAAGAATCACTGATTTTGTTTCACTCTGACCTCAGTTGTTTACTTGCTGTCAGGAGAAAGAGAAAAAGACACGGTAATATCTGTCCATTTCCAGCACTGACTGTTTTTCTTGTGCTTTGAATAGGATGCCTTGTGTTATTTTAAAGGCTAAGCCCACCCTGAGGTGAAATCCCTAAACCGCCCCTGGCTCAGACACAAAAGATGCTCCATCCTGAGCTAAGTTTTTTTGTCTCTTTGTTGTTCACAAGCGCACTTTTATCTACACGTTATAATTAAACAACATCAGAAAATGTCTAGGTTCTCCCTCTGCAACATAATTATGTGTTTGGACAACCAGATTAGCATCTCAACATGGCTATCAGAAAAAAGGCTGTGTTATCAGACACTCGCCTCCAGTGTGCTTTAAAAAGAAATAAATAAAAAAATTAAGATTCACCGCCAAATGTAGGGCACCTCGATTTGAATATTTCATGCAGTTTGCCCGAGCATCAAAACCAATCCCATTTTACGTCCAAGCTAATGTGATTAGAGGCGCTACATTATTAACACAATTGGGTGAAATGATTCCAGAGAGCGATCTCCAGAACAGTTTTCCATCATATTTTATCATCACAGTGAAGTCTGATTTCATGGAAGCAAAGTCTGGTCATTTCTGTGTCTATTTTTAAAGCGAAATCGCTGCTCTTCCTGTCACTGGTACACACTCAGTTTCCTTTTTAGTTCGACCATCATGTGTCTCATGCATTTGAGTCGACCCTGAAATCTCCACATCACTGTCAGCACTCACATACATCTTCTGCTGCCTGTGTTATTATGGACAATTGTGGGATTGGGAAGCCAATAGAGACGGTCTTTAAGAAAAGCAACACTGCAATCTTCTAGTAATCCAATTCCATAATAGATCTGTGGGGTGCTAAAGTGTAAATACATTGCTGCAGATATGTTTTCATCTGCTGGATAAGAATTGATCTCAATATTTTATAAAATCCCTCAAAGTCAGAATGGAAAGGAACACATTTCATAACAAGACATAAAATCCTGCTAACAAAACAACCCAGAGAGAATGTATCTCATCCTGCTAAGACTAAAAAACACTTTAAAGCAAAACAAACTGAAAAACAAGGAGAAAACAAACAGCCAGGACCAGATTTACTCTGGCTGGATCAGAGACTTGCAGGAGGGTACAGCAATCGGGGCAAGGCTCCCCCTCAGCTGCTGCAGGACAGGAATGGCAGTAACAAATTATGTGCCAGAAAGTGGGGGCCCCCTGCCAGGGCCGAATGCATTAACCATGCTGTTAAGGCTCCATAAAATAGTCCACTCTTGTCCTCGGGGGAAATATGCAGTCCATCCGGGTACAATGTGGAGTCTCACTCGCTTGAATCGGAGACAAAGAGCTCAGGTTTTCTTTGGAGGAGACGAGTGAATCCAATATAACACTCAAACACACTTTCGGTAAGTGCTCCTCCTCTGAATGGGGAATCAGCAGCAGATGAATGGTGGACGGGATATTAAAATTATATGGATATTAAATTTTGGGAGTCTAAAAATGGTCTTGGTATAGTGCAGTTGTTCCAAACCTGGGTGTCAGGACCTCCCAGGAGGTCATACAATTAAAGGGACAGTTCATCCCAAAGTCAAACATACATATTGTCCCTCTCACCTGTAGTTCTGTTTATCAGTCTGAATTGTTGTGGTGTGAGGTGCTGAGTGTCGGCACATATAAGCCAATAATGTAACTAGGTGGCAGATGACAAACAAAAAACAACAAGTGAACACCTGCCAACCATGTCACCATGCAGAAGGAAGTGTGCATCTACTGCTAACTCACCTGGCACCACTGAGCTAGTTACCATTACACTTCAGCCGGAAAGGATGCCATTAATGTTTACATTTTGGGGGCGGCTGTGACTCGGAGGTATAGCAGATCGTCCACTAACGATCTCTAGAACTGCTAAAAGTCTGTGGATTTTATTGAATAACCTGGTCATTATTTTTGGAAAGAGACATTGCTGTCGAGTTTTTTAAATGTGTTGTTTGTGGTGTTGAGCACCACAAGCTGAGTGCCAGTTCCATTAGTTCCATTATATTGGAGCGAAGGCAGACATCTCTACAGGTGACATCTCCAACACTCGGCAGCTCACACCAACACAATCTAGAGTAATAAAAAGCACTACAGGTAAGAGGAAGAATATGTATGTTCGATAACAAGAGAAGAAATAATATTTTGTTTATTTTTTCAGACTTCGACCACTTCAGTTCTCTAAAAGCTATTTAAAGCTTATTAAGATCAGTTTGCTCATCATGGTTGGTCCTACTGAGCAGTTGTATCATGTCTCCTGAGGTCCTGTGTGTAAAAGAAAATAACCAAGTTAATAATAAATAATAACACTCTAGGAGAATTAATTATGAGCATTAAAAACTCTCTGTCTTTGGTGAGTCCCACAACTTTACAGAAGTTTAAATTGCTGGATTATCATTTAACTGGAATAATGTGAAAAGGACATGATTGTTTGGTTGACCTTGTTTCAGGTCATAGACTCAGAAGATGATATTGTGTATTTGTCTTATTGGCAACAAAATCCACAAAAATACAGAAAGAAAAGTCTGAGGCTTCAGTATGCAGAGGGTTTGGTGTGCTGTGCAGATTGAAAATTTGTGATTTATATAAATAAAACCGAACAATCAGTTTTTAATTATCTTCAAAATGAACAAATGCATTTTGGGCTGGGTGCCACAGACACGGTGGGAAAGTCAGACAGTACTGTGAGACTGACAAACACATTGTTGGTTTGAACTTTTTGTTGACAATTAAGCAACATATAGAATTATATCACTGTTGTTATCCTTCAATCTCCAGGAAAGACCGGAAATCACTGAGGTGTGTAAAGCCGGTCTGCCCTGAGCAGAGAGTCATTTACCTGGAAGCACTTCAAGAATTCTTCAAGAATGAAAACAAAAAATATTTAGGGAACCTGACTCTTAGGGCCCTATTTAGATGGTCTAAAACGCGAAGCGCCATGTGTGTGGCGCATGGGCGTGTCCCAGTCACGTGCTAGTTAGACAGCGCGTTTTCAGACTGTGCGCCGTGGCGGAGAGTCTAAAAGGGTTGGACTTACTCTGTGAATTAGTCATGGGTGTGTTTTGGGTGTATCATTCAATAAGCCAATCAGAGTGCCACCTCTCATTCCCTTTAAAAGAGGCGTGATTGGAGCGCACGGCAGAGAGCTAGTTAGATGGCAGACCTACCAACTGGAAAGAGTGAGCGTTTTACAGCTGAGGAGACGGATCTCCTCGTGCGGGAGGTGAAGGCCCGTCAGAACCAGATCTATGGGGACAGCAGACAGGCACCCAAGCTCCCCGAGGTAAAGCAGGCGTGGGATCACTAATACAAGAAAGGTCTTACTAAATATCTGTGGAATATTATTCAAACCTGTTTTCATCATATAACAGAGAACAGCTGTCAGGACTGCCGTGAAGCTCCCCAAGGTGCTGATCCTGCAGCTAGGACCTGTTCAGCGTTTTCTCCCTCACCCACGTTTGTTAATTGTTTTCACATGTTTCCTAGAGCTGTGTTCTGCCTCTTATTTGCATGTGTGTCCTCTCTACACTCAGATAATGATATAATAATATAATATAATATAATGTAACCTAGTATAACATGTTAAAATAAGTGCAATGTGTGGGCTTTGGTTTTCAAGGGTTAGGGTTAGTATCTGTTTCAGACAGTGAAGCCTGGCAACCCAGTCTCACTCTGAAGTCGTCGAAACACCTGAAGCTTGGGCAGTGACTGTCCTTTCACATCGGCGTGATTCGCAGCCGATCACCTGGCAGCATCAGGGGGAAACAGGGCGGGACAACAAATGAAGCTCAGTGTAAGTTCAATCAGGAAGACTTTCTTTTCTCTCTCTATCCCACTCCCACTGCTCCCTCCAATCAGCTGACTATCGGCAATCCCTCTCCCAGTAAGCCAGTCAAACGTTGCCACGATCTCCTTCAGCCGTTCATATTGCTGCTGCCAAACTTTAAATCTGTTCTCCTCTCTGATCCTGTCAGCTGTCATATTAGGCGGAATCGTCGCGCCCTCCTCCACCCCATTCACCTCCTGTCACCTCATCCAGAGCCAAGGACAAGCTCATCGAAAGCCTGCTCCTCTTCACATCCAGATCCTCAGCTCTGTCTTCATCTCATCTCATCACCACCACCAGCGTCTAGACTCCACAGGGGGGTTCCCTACTCTACAATGTCTTGACCATCCTCCCAGAATCAATGACATGTTGTATCTAGACGTGGAAAGTCCATGTCCAAACGTCAATATGTGACAAGGTCAGAGTGAGAATGTGTTGGGCCTGGAGCCAGACACTTGTGTTAATGAGATGTTTCTTTAAAATCACTTTTCTAACAATGCAACTTCTCTGTACTGCAGACAGCGACCAGACAGGAGTTACATTAGACTAAATCCATCACAGATACTAAGATAAAGACAAATGCAGACAAAGATAGAAAAGAGAGACACTGACTGTGGCTGCTGAATCTTTGGGGGACAGGGTTTTTTCAAACCTTCAGGGCCCCGACATCAAAGACTCAAAGTCACATTTGGTGCCGGGGATGGCCAGGAGGGTCCTCTGGCTCCGGCTCGTTGAGATTAAAACATGTGAGAGATGTAGCTAGGAGCCAGACCAGACTGAGGCGAGAAAAAAGAAAATACTTCTCAGTGGAAACAGTCGGCCAAAAGAGAGCTGACTCTCTGACACCTGTTTAAACCAAGCGGACAACCGCACGTCAAACAAACTGAAGGGAAATTATTTGCTTCAGCCTCCTAGCTGCTCCGGTGAAGCTGCTCAGTTTAATCAGCGGTGGTTGTGCTGGACATTTCCCAGAGGTGGTTCTACATGGCTGACCTTCCTCTTCTTCTTTGAAGTAAAATCCGCCCTTAGAGCCTGTTTCACGGGAAGATATGACCCATCTGTGATGTGGGGTGCCTTGCAGGAGTTATTTTAGGATGTGTTTTAATTTGTCTTTCTGGTGTATCCAGCTTGAATCGAACCCTCCTTGTTATAATAAATGTCTACTTAATGATTTCCTATATTTTAAGAATAACCAGAGAATGGCCTGAACTCGTACCACACTGTGAGTTTGACAAAGTTTGTGTAGGTGGAAGCAGCTAATAAGTCACACAGCTTGTTCCACACAACACTGTTGGGTGTTGTGAAATCGGGTGTACTGTACATGATGTATTATCTGAATAATTAGAACTTAAGTTCACAAGTAAGGTCCTCTGCAAGGAAACTCTTCCTGTTGTCTATGCTCCGACACAACACAACCACTGGGAACACAAACAATATTTGCACAAGCGTCTGAGTGTTTGACTTTGAGCAATGTTTTTAGAAAGTCTGGCAGACTTCGACGAGATCTGAAGGGACAGAAGAAAAATGATTTCACCACTTCAAGCTTGAAGGACAGATTCATTTTAAAGAGTCTTTAATCTAAGAAATTAAAACTTAAATATCAGTGTGTCCTTATTGTTCGTCCTCTGAGTGTGAAGGTGATGCAGTGCTGTTTGGCAGAACATAAACCTCACAGCACAGAAAGCACAGGGGTAAATAATACCTCTAATTATTGCTGTAACCCATTTAATTGTCAGTTCCAGGACCCTGGTGTTATGGATGATGGCTCACTTGCGAGGCTTCCTGGGACACGCAGCTCAGCCATCGTTAATATCATTAGTTCCACCTGTGCTTTCCCTGCTCTGACAAGTCTTAAAGTGACTCACAGGGAGATAAGGTCTGGCTGTGTAAAACCCTCCTATGTGGGGATGCTTAGTTTTTTGGCGTGATTCAAACTGTGATGTTGCTGCTTTTGTTGAATTTTTTTAAAATTGCAGAAAGAAATTAAGGAAACACTTAATGGTCACAGTCTAATACTGAGTCAGTTAAACTTCAGGGATATCAATGCTGATTCTTGAGTGTCCTTGTCACTACTGGTAGCATGAGGTAGTACCTGCAGCCCAATCAGGCTGCACAGGTGGTCCAGCTCCTCCAGGATGACACATCCATACGTGCAGTCACAAGAAGGTTTGCTGTGTCTCCCAGCACAGTCTCAAGAGCATGGAGGAGACACCAGGAGACTGTCACATCCTGTATTGACGTTTTGGTCTTTCCACGCCCACACACAATGTGCAAGGTACCCTGGGTGTGTTGGTTGCTGACGTTCTGGGACACCTTGTCAGGTTCTTTTCTTTCAAAATACACTTCCGTTTTCACAGGAAATTTAACGTTGACATACAGTCTCTTTCAAAATAAACACACAACATCAGTACAACACTGTGAATTGACTTTTTTTTCCTTCAACAACAAAAACATGTGGTTAGGTTTAGGCAACAAAAGCACCTGGTTAGGTTTAGGCAACAAAAGCACATGGTTGGGTTTAGGCAACAAAAACACGTGGTTAGGGTTAGGCAACAAAAACACCTGGTTAAGTTTAGGCAACAAAAGCACCTGGTCAGGTTTAGGCAACAAAAGCACCCGGTTAGGTTTAGGCAACAAAAGCACCCAGTTAGGTTTAGGCAACAAAAACACGTGGTTAGGGTTAGGCAACAAAAACACCTGGTTAAGTTTAGGCAACAAAAGCACCTGGTCAGGTTTAGGCAACAAAAGCACCCGGTTAGGTTTAGGCAACAAAAGCACCCGGTTAGGTTTAGGCAACAAAAACACGTGGTTAGGTTTAGGCAACAAAAGCACCTGGTTAGGTTTAGGCAACAAAAGCACCTGGTCAGGTTTAGGCAACAAAAGCACATGGTTAGGTTTAGGCAACAAAAGCACCTGGTCAGGTTTAGGCAACAAAAGCACCTGGTTAGGTTTAGGCAACAAAAGCACCTGGTCAGGTTTAGGCAACAAAAGCACATGGTTAGGTTTAGGCAACAAAAGCACCTGGTCAGGTTTAGGCAACAAAAGCACCCGGTTAGGTTTAGGCAACAAAAACACGTGGTTAGGGTTAGGCAACAAAAACACCTGGTTAAGTTTAGGCAACAAAAGCACCCGGTTAGGTTTAGGCAACAAAAACACGTGGTTAGGGTTAGGCAACAAAAACACCTGGTTAAGTTTAGGCAACAAAAGCACCTGGTCAGGTTTAGGCAACAAAAGCACCTGGTTAAGTTTAGGCAACAAAAGCACCCAGTTAGGTTTAGGCAACAAAAACACGTGGTTAGGGTTAGGCAACAAAAACACCTGGTTAAGTTTAGGCAACAAAAGCACCCGGTTAGGTTTAGGCAACAAAAACACGTGGTCAGGTTTAGGCAACAAAAGCACCTGGTTAGGTTTAGGCAACAAAAGCACCCAGTTAGGTTTAGGCAACAAAAGCACCTGGTCAGGTTTAGGCAACAAAAGCACCCAGTTAGGTTTAGGCAACAAAAACATGTGGTTAGGGTTAGGCAAAAAAAAAAACCTGGTTAAGTTTAGGCAACAAAAACATGTGGTTAGGGTTAGGCAAAAAAAAAAACCTGGTTAAGTTTAGGCAACAAAAGCACGTGGTTAGGGTTACGCAACAACAACACCTGGTTAAGTTTAGGCAACAAAAGCACCTGGTTAGGTTTAGGCAACGAAAGCATGTGGTTGGGTTTAGGTAACAAAAGCACATGGTTAGAATCTTGGTGAAAGTCTCGGGTGAAAGTCAGTGTTTGCTGGACTCATCCACCACCTCACTTGCCCACCTCATTCCGCCTTTCGTCACCTTAACGTTCCTCCATGTCCCACCGCATTTCCCCCTGATGTCTCTGGGCACCATTAAATTATAATGGTAACGGAACATGTATCATGCCGATGTTAAAGGACATCTGGTTTCTGATGCTGCAAGTCACTACCCAAGCACCGGATTTTGACGATTTTGGAGTGAGACCAGGCTTTCGAGGCAGAGGTAGACCAGTAGCTCCTGTGTTCACTGTTTTTCTCAGTGGAGTCCGGCTTCGAAGAGAGCGATATAACAGTTTAAGTACCCCATCAGAAATTAGTCTGATGGTAAAGTAAAGCAGTGAACATATTATAAATATTGTGTACACTTAAACTGATATAGATTTTTTAAGGTGGCTAAAATACATTTTGTTGCTGAACCCAGCGACAGCAGTACATTTATTAGCTTCTGTGTTGGACTCCAGCCTGCTTCTCCAAAGTGTGGGCTTGCCGATTGATATCTAATACACTGACTATAGGTATATACCTCATACAGCCCCACTTCAAAAGATTCGAACTATCCCTTTAATGCTATGAACCTCTCAGTAGTCCCGCCGTCATCCCTACTTATCTAGCTCCACCAGTCTCACTTATTCTTAGTAGTTACATCAGAAAACCTTTCACAACATTCTCTAATCTAGTGCACCTTTTAAAGCGTCCTTGAATCCTTAACCTAATTTGATCAAACTACCCCAACACAGCGCTAATGAAGCAGATTTGCTGAGTTTTTGGGTTTAAGACTCAAAACACATAAAATAATACATGGGGGTGTTTATTTCCTGACCTTTAACTTCGATTTCTGCTTTTTGAGTCATGAATATTTAATGTTAGAGTAATATTTTACATTTGAAGCCAAGGTTTTAGCAGCTTAATATCTGTAAAAGCACCAGAGCGGGAACCAGCAGCAGTATATGAGGTTTAAATATAAATTCTGGGTTAACCCTGGCCTGTTGTTTTTTTGTGAAATGAGGCGTGACCTCATGTGCCCACATTAAGGCACAAATATTCAGGTGCCTGACAAAAAACTACTTGACTGCAGGGCAGATCTTGTAGATCAAAATACTGCCTTGAAAAGAGAAAAAGAGAAAATGAACTATTTATTTGAAGCCGAACTGTGTGCCGACGTCCTTTGTGCCCTGCAGAGAAAGTGTGAAATGGCCTTATGATTGTTGATTTGAGCAAAATAATAGATGAAGACTCCAGGAATCTAAAACCTATTATAAATCTGAATCAAATCTCTCATTGCCTGCGAACATGAGCGTTCGTCTTTCTGTGTTGAGGATAAATGCGTGTCCTTGTTGGAGCATTGCTGCAGAGTGTGAATAAACACAACAGATTTACTGCATTTAGTTCACATAAATCCTTAAAATGAGAAAATCACAGCAGCATGTTTTCCCTTTGACTTTCAATAACAGAATATCTCCAAATCAAAAAATGAATAGAGGATGACTTTAGTGTTTAATTCATTCATACATTCATTTATTCTGTCAGTCAAAGTCACATTATCTTATTTTAGGTATGAGAAAATTTTCTGAGTGGTAGAGAGCACTCTCACCAAGATAAGAAAAAATATCTAATTTTCACAGTCCACAAATTCATGTCCAACCAAAGAAACATAACTTTAAATCTAAGAAACATGAAAAAAACACATGAATATCATATAATCAAACTTACACTCACCAGCCACTTTATTAGGTACACCTTGCTAGTACTGGGTTGCCTCCAGAACTGCCTTAATCCTTGGTGTCATAGATTCAACAAAGTGCTGGAAACATTCCTCAGAGATTTTGGTCCATAGTGACATGATGACATCACACAGTTGCTGCAGATTTGTCAGCTGCACATCCATGATATGAATCTCCCGTTCCACCACATCCCAAAGGTGCTCTATCAGACTGAGATCTGGTGACTGTGGAGGCCATTGGAGTACAGTGAACTCATTGTCATGTTCAAGAAACAAGTTTGGGATGATTTGAGCTTTGTGGCATGGTGCGTTATCCTGCTGGAAGTAGCCATCAGAAGATGGGTACACTGTGGTCATAAAGGGATGGACACGCTCAGCAACAATACTCAGGTAGGCTGTGGTGTTTAAACCATGCTCAGTTGGTACTAAGAAAATCTCCCCCACACCATTACACCACCAGCAGCAGCCTGAACCGTTGATACAAGGCAGGATGGATCCATGCTTTTATGTTGTTTATACCAAATTCTGACCCTACCATCTGAATGTGGCAGCAGAAATCCAGACTCATCATAGCCTGAGTGTCAGACTGAAGCTCCCAGAACCTTCAGTCTGACATGGCTTCCATTGAAGGCGATTTACAAGGGGGAGGGAATTTGATTTTTTCCCTAACCAATCAGTAGAGATCAACGACTCACCCAGAATCTGACATCATTAGTATCCATGCCTTGGGGGTGCCAAAAACAAGCGAGCATTGCCCGTTTAAAATGTCTCCGTCGTTGTGCACGCCCAGCTGCATCGCCGTTAAATCCAGTTTAGCAGCTTCCTTAATTTGGTCCTCCATTAGTGGCGAAATACCTCGATAACATCGTCAATGTGGTCTGTAGGATCTGTAGCGGTCGCCATTGTTGCTATCCTCACCAGTTACCCACCGGCGTACAGCTTGACATCAGCGTGGCGCTGATTGGCTAATCGCTAGACCCCCGGTGTTCATTGGTCCGTCCAGCGTTTGGACGAGATAAATCGCAAATTCATTGAAGTATGCCAGACCAGTAATGCAAGCCTACTCAGTTGAGTGGGCGGGGTCTATGGTCTGGAACCAGGCTAGACTCATCAGACCAGGCAACGTTTTTCCAATCTTCTATTGTCCAGTTTTGGTGAGCCTGTGTGAACTGTAGCCTCAGTTTCCTGTTGTTAGCTGACAGGAGTGGCACCTGGTGTGGTCTTCTGCTGCTGTAGCCCATCTGCTTCAAGGTTGGACGTGTTGTTGCTTCAGAGATGGTCTTCTGCAGACCTTGGTTGGAACCAGTGCTTATTTGACTTCCTGTTGCCTTTCTATCATCTTGAACCAGTCTGGCCATTCTCCTCTGACCTCTGGCACCAACAAGGTATTTTGGCTCACTGGATATTTTCTCTTGTTCAGAACATCCTCTGTAAACCCTAGAGATGGTTGTGTGTGAAAATCCCAGTAGATCAGCAGTTTCTGACAGACCAGTCCGTCTGGCATCAACAACCATGCCACGTTCAAAGTCACTTAAATCACCTTTCTTCCCCATTCTGATGCACAGTTTGAACTTCAGCAGGTCGTCTTCACCATGTCTACATGCCTAAATGCACTGAGTTGCTCCCATGTGATTGGCTGATTAGCTTTTTGCGTGAATGAGCAGTTGAACAGGTGTACCTAATAAAGCAGATGGTGAGTGTAGATTATGTTTAGAGTAATTATAATGATTGGATTATTAAATCTGTGGTCTTGAGAAATACTACTATGCTACAGTGTGGTATTAGTACTTTTACTTGAGTAAAGGATCAGAATATTTCCTCCACCACTGCTGCTGACACAGCAAATGTTTTGTCACTGCTGGGTTTTTATTTCCCTGTAACATTAGTAAAAACACTGGAAAATCAAATTTACTTTGTCTGAGTTTTGTCTTCCTCTTGGAGGCATCTCTCTAATTCTCTGGCTCATGTGTCAGAGTCTTTGCACACAACACAACACCTGCCCTTATGTAGTGTTTAGAAGGTGTTACCTATGCTAATCTTATGATCAAGTGGGATTCCACACTGAGCACACCTGGCACCCAGCAGATCTGGATGGTTAAAAACATTTGGTGCACCTGGAGGTGATTCTCCTATATTTTCTCAGAACAGAAATTTAAGAGGAATGAGAAATTTAAGAGAAGCTGTTTATTCCTTTTACCTTTTCTCAGTGTAATATTTGCAGAACAGAATGACGGCGCCTGTTCCATATATGTCTGTTTAATATATTTAAATTGAGAGAATGGGTGTAAATGAAAGGACGGACTGAGGGTGCAAACAATCTAGTGTGATTGGGGGAAACAGGTAAAGAAACACCAGAGCAGCACAAAGGCCTGTGTGCCTCAGGATGGTGACAGGAGGACAAAAATAGCTCCGGAGAACTGGCAGAGGACGTCCACTGCCAGTCTCTGACCAGTTTGCTTCAAAAACCTCAGTTAAAAAATGCAACCGTGCAGAGAGTTCTCACTGAGGCTGGTTTGCACTGTCACACTGCCAGCATTTCAGTCTGTAAGACCTGTGATATCTTCAACTGAGAGAGCTGGCATCTTCCATTTCCACAGTGTTAACTGCAGATGAAAATAAATATGCACACAACAGAAATAATGAGGTGCTTAAGGAAACAACGCAAAGTAAAACCTAACACTTTTTGCAGGTCTGGCTGAGAGAGGAGAGGGAGACGTGTTTAATATCCACACCAACTGATCTACTGATGCCTAATAGTTATTATGGCTGTGTGGGCTGCAAGTTGCAAGGCTGCATTAACTGTAAACCAGACCCGAGATCCTGTTTAATTTGATAAACGAGGTCAACAGCAGCAACTGCCGACAGCCTCTTATTCAGGAGCATTAACAACTGTATACAAATCAGGGTTCCCACACCTTCTTCAGCATCCAAATCAAGGGCTTTTTTTAAAGACTTTCCAGGCCTCATTCTCTCAAATTCAAGGGCTCAACACTGCACTGAGACACAGATCAAGGTTAATTACTCTTACAACACTGAGAATTTTCATGAGAGCGAGCAGGCTTTACAGAAGCTCAGACAGACAACTAAAAAGACATGTGAACACTTCTCAGTTGTGCTGTGTAGGCGGTGGCAGGTGGCGAGTGAAACAGTGATGCAATTGCAGAAGACACATGCAGACAGTGGAACACAGCCTACTTACTAATGTGACAGTGCCAGGAAGAAAAGAACGTTAAAGGAGCGACATGTTGGATTTAGTGGCATCTAGCTGTGAAGATCACAGATTACAACCAGCTGAAACTTCTCTCATGTGCCAAGCCTGAACTCCCAGTTAGAATTTCTTAAGTATTCATTGTTCAAGAGGTTTTTACTGGGAGCCAAATTATCCACAGAGGTCTTCTCATCTCCAAAACAAACTGGCCAGATGATTAAAACTGGTAAAAATGCTGAATAAAGCAATTTCACGTTAAAACAATCAGTGTTTCTCTGACAGTGTTCGGCTTGTCACAGACAGGCTGCTAGCCCAGCGCCTGGTAATGTGTGTACCCTCACCTAAGTTTTTACTGGGAGCCAAATTATTCAGAGGTCTTTTTCTCTCCAAACAAACAAACCAGGTGAAAAACATGTCAATCAAATCACCAGCACTGCCTTCTTCCCTTCTTCCACCTAAAAAACGCAGCTCATCTCCACCCATCACTCTCCCCCTCTGCTGCCGAAACTCTCATCCATGCCTTCATCACATCCAGAATTGACTACTGTAACAGCATCTTTATGGTAGTCCTGAATAAACTCCAGTACATCCAGACCTGCACGTCTGCTCACCCACTCCCACTCCCGAGACCACATCACCCGTCTTCCAGAACCTCCACTGACTCCCTGTCCAACAAGGCGTCCGATTCAAAGTCCTTCTCCTCACTTACAAAGCCCTCCATAACCGGCCCCCCTCCTACCTCACCGCCACACACCTCCCCATAGCCTCTGCTCTTCTAATGCCAACCTCCTGACTTCACCACTCAGGACCAAGCACTGGACCTGGGGTGACAGAGCCTTCTGCATAGCCGCCCCTCCCTCTGGGACTCTCCCCCAAAACACATTCGAGACTGCACCGACCTCTCCCTGTTCATAACCCTCATCAAAATAGCCTTTTAATGTGTGAATGATGCTGTGTGTATTTTACCATATTCTATTTTCTGATCATTTTTAACTAATCTAAAATGTCTTTAAGCACTAATAAAAAACGCTCCATACATAAAATGTATTATTATTAGCATTAGCATTAGCACTATTATGACTATCATTATTATTATTACTATTACCAGGTGATTTAAATCAGTAAAAACATTGAATAAAGCAGTTTTAACATGAAAAATCTGCATCCTAGTGTCGTGGTTAGAGCACTTGTTTTCCATGCGGAAGGTCCAGGGTTCGAATTCCGCTGGGGTCAACATCAGTAATGCGATCGCAAGAATCTCCCACTGCTGAATCAAGGGTGCATCTCAAGCCCATTGTAGACCCCGCTGGTGTCGACGTCAGCAAAAATATGCGGTCGCAAGAACCTCCCACCGCCTAATCAAGTCCTCAACAAGGGCGCATCTCAAGCCCGTTGTACAAGGGAAGTTCCAGACATAAAAGCAGATTCATTCAACATTAAAAATCTGCCATTTTCTAATGCTGTTTGTCTCGTCATGGAGGGGCTGCTAACTACGATAGCTAACATGAAAACACAAATGGCCCTATGTAGAGCCACTGCCATTGGGGAGAACTGTTGCCATGAGGGGGGGTACTTGGTCTGCAACGGTGTTTGAGTCATGTCAGGTGGTATCCACATGAATGCCAGAACCAAAAGTTTCCCAGCAGAACAATGCATTGGAACAAAATAATCAAAGTTATTCACTTCACCTGTCAGTGGTTTGAATGTTTTGGCTGGTCGGTGTATATGGCTCATTCTGAGGTATTTTCAGATGATTATACACTAAAGAAAACATACTTACTATATTTAATTTCTGCCAATATATCCTGCTAAATCCTAAGTGAAAATGCATCAACTTCAATATCTATTCTTGCACAAACAAACAAAAAGCCTCAAAATAACTCTTTCAAGGACCAATGGGAACCCTGATAAATGTGGAAAATGATTAAAATCTGCAGTCTACATACAAACAGTTGAGTCTGAATAAAGAGACTTTACATTCAGCTCTTTCTAAGGAAAGAGCTAGAAATGACTGCTTTGCCCATGGTCAACATACCTCAAATACCAGGAGCAGTTTACATCAAACTTGGGCTGCAAGTAATTATTTTCACTATCAAAAGATGTCACTATACATTAAAAATGCCAATCACAGTTTTCTTTAAATACCCAAAGATATTTAGTTGAAGCAAATATTCACATTGCTGTGCTGAATTAATAGGTGGATGGGAATGTCTCACATCTTTCAGGTATTTTATCATCAATAAATGTATAGTGACAAAACAAACACATGATGGTGCCAGATGAAAAATCAGAGGATAATCACAATTCATCCTCTGGGGACCCTGAATGTCTGCACCAAATTTTACAGCAACAAAATCCAATAATTGTGGAGACATCTAATTAAAAACCACAAATGTCAACCTGGCAGTGGTGCTGGAGGAAAAGTCAAGGGATCACCACAGTCATTAGTCTCTGTCCTCGAGGGACTGGGGATAGGAATCGTTTCGAATGGTTGTGCATTGCAAAGCAGCGACATGAAGTCTACACTGCTGTACCTTTGCAAAAAGGAGGAGTGAACCCCTAGATTAATGACTTCAGCAAAAGCTAATTGGAGTCAGCAGTTAGCAAACATTGAGTCCAATCAATGAAACGACTCTGGAGGAGTGGGTCGGAGCGACTTTGACTCATAAAAACCATTCAAACATTTTCAGTTTGCTATTTACAGGAAGCCTCTGCTGATGTGAACGACGCCTCGTAAAAGGAGATCTCAGAGGACCTATGATCAAGAGGCGCTGATTTGCATAAAGCTGGATAGGGTTACAAATTTGCATGTTCATCGGTCCACATTTAGACAAACTGTCTGTAAATGGAGACAATTTGGCACTGTGGCTAGTCTCCCTGGATGTGGGCGCCCAGCCAAGATGACTCCAAAGGCACAAGGCAGACTCCTCAGTGAGGTAAAGAACCCTTGAGTAACAGCTTAAGACTTGAAGGAATCATTAGAACTGGCTAACATTTCTGTTTATGAGTCAACCAAACACAGAACACTGAACAGGCAGGGCGTCCATGGCACGACACCATGAAGAAAGCCACTGCTCTCCAAAAATAAAAAGTTGCTGCATGCCTTAAGTTTGCCAAAAATCACCCTCACACGCCACAACACTACTGGGAAATGTTTTGTGGACTATTAAAACCAAGATCGAATTGTTTGTGAAGAACATGCAGCACTATGTATGGCTTAAAAAAGCACTGAAGTACAGTGGAGGGAGCATCATGATTTTGGGGCTGCTTTACTGCCTCAGGGCCCGGACAGCTTGTTGTCACTGAGGGGAAATTAATTCCCAAGTTTATCAAGACAGGATAATGTCAGGGTGGCTGTCTGCCAGCTGAAGCTCAGTGGAAGTTGGATGATGCAGCAAGACAATGACGCTTGACACTGAAGTAAAGCTGCTGCAGAACGGCTGAAAAAAAGAAAAAAAACCCTTTTGGAGAGCCCGGGCATTAACCCAATAGATAGGATATGAAATGACCTGAAGCCATTCACACCAGACATCTTAAAGATATGGCGGAGCTGAAGCAGCTGTGTGAAGAGGAATGGTCCTCGAGAACTTTGTGCAGGTCTGATCTGCAGCTATTGGAAGTGCTACCTTGAGGTTACTGCTGCCAAAGGAGGTTGAAGCATTGTGCGAGGAAGCTGGAGTACCTGGAGAAAACCCACGCTGACACGGGGAGAACATACAGACTCTGCACAGGAGAGCTTCCCCATCCCAGGTTCAAACCAGGAACCCTCTTGCTGTGGGCAACAATGCTTAACACTGTACCACCGTGCTGCCTGATAAATATCAATAATAAAAACATGAAAAATTGTATGTGTGTTATTAGCTCATGCACATTATGTCTGTCTATACGTCTGACTTAAAGATCAGATTACATTTTAAGACCAATAAATGCAGAAAAAGCAGCTGATTCCAAAGGATTCACATACTTTTTCTTGCCACTGCATATAAACCTATATCATAAGTGTGTTATAATAACATTAGCACCAGGCAGGCAGGAACAGCAATTTTTTTATTTGGCTTTATTTATCTAAATAACAGCAAATGCTGTACAATTATTTTCTCATTTAACCCCTATTAAATGATGACAAAACAGATGCGCTGATACTACAAACCTTTGAGGGCCTACTCTTTTTCCTCACAGAAAACTGGAATCAGTAATCAATAAGGGAATGGACCGATATGCAGAAGTGATAATGGCACTGAGTCCATCCTGAACAGGGGCCCTGAATATCTGTGGCATCGAAATATCACGGCAATCCATTAGTAGTTGTTGAGATATTCAGTCTGGACCAAAGTCGTGGACCGACCAACTGACTAGTTTCAAACAACAACATATGATGTGACAGTGGAAGAAGACACGATATTACACCTTTAAACGCAGGCAGTGGTGTACATGGCATTGCACCTGTGTGAGCGTGATATGCATCCCGACATGTGGACGGAGAATACCTTTCAATACTTTCACTTCATAAGCACACAATATTATATATTACCAATCTATTCTGTTCTGCCATTATATGAATGTCTTTGTCACCGACGCACAAATATGGACGAAATGAAACCACAGTGGGCATAAAGGAGCCCTAAGGCAACAGCGTGGCTAAAAATAACATTTAATTATTGAAAATAATTGCTGATTATTTGTAAAAACAGAGGAGGAACCTGACTTTGAGAGTATTAAATGTCAGAATAGAGACAAACTGAGACAGAGGAGTTAACAGTACTAAAGCAAAGTTTATTAGAATAAACAAAGAAAACATCACAAAGACAAAATAGCTATAAATCTATCATCTTCCTCATTTTATTTTTCATACAGCGTGGTAACTCCAGACTTCAGTATTAAACTTGAAAAGTGTGAATCAGTCAGATTTAAACTGAACAGTGTCAAGGATCTGCTAACTGCTTTCGCCTGCCTGTTAACGGTCACAAATATCCCAGAGAACGTTTTTGGTGAGGAAAATCTCTGGTTTTTCCTATTTATAGTCACACATTATTCCACACGGACGCAATCACACATGCGCGCACACACACTCAAACACACTCTGACCAATGTCTTTACTTTGGTCTTTTTGTTGTCCAAACAGGATGCTACGCACTTCGCCCAGAGACTCTTGTCTAACTGACAACTGCCTCAACGGTTGACATATCATTGAAGTCTGAAGGACGAACATGCACGCATTGTTTATTTATAACTATTTACAATTCTGCAAAGCCCAAACCATTCCCTTGCTTGCTGTTTTGCTCATCGCTCCTTATAAGGACCCTCCAATAACTCAGCGGGGGTCCGGATGGCGGTTGGGGTTAGTGGATCCTCGTCAGCTCTTCCACAATCTTAATGACCTCGTCCACTGTGGCTTCACGCTTCATGCCGCTGCCGTCATCGATCTGGAATTGAAGGACAACCAAACAGTGAGCCTCCACTGCACAGACGAACCCCACCACTCACTTGTGTCACACATGAGATGAAGATAAACAGGTACATGTACAAAGAGAGAGAGGCAAGTTCCTCAGTTTTCAATTTCAAAATCCTTTTTTTGTCATTTTTGCTTCAGTTGTTTTGAGGTAAGATGAATTTATGAGCTCCTGGGAATCTCTGATGTTGCATGGACTGACCACTCTTTGCTTCATTTATTTTAGTAGTAAAAACATTTTGGATATGCTTGTATTCTTTTGACGTGTACAGTGCATCATGAATATGCGTCTCATTTGAGGTTTTCAGCACAGTCTGCGAAACATGGCCTCCTGCCTGTTGACAGTCGGCTCTGTCCACTGTCATGGATACGTTGTGCACAAACCCTCTAGCCAACAGGTTGAAAGACTGCTGTAGAGATGCATGCCCAAAAGAAAAGCCGACATTTCTGGTAAGAAGACGAAGAAACGCGCCTAATTTCAAACATTATGAAAGACTTGGATATCAACAGGTTTTGGGATATGTGCCAATGGCGCAACGCCAACCTTTCAAAGTAGGTAGCTGAAGGAATGGAAGAACAAGTTGAACAAGTTGCCACAGCAGAAAAACTTTGAGGAAATCCTGTTTTGATGCAGAGAAGCAAAATGGCACCAGCAACAGCCGTTCCATTTTTCTATATTTTGACATGATAAACAACGTGTTAGGGCAGGAGTTCCCAACTGGCTCAGCCAGGGTGTCCAGATTTCTACTTAGTCATTAGTTCAAGGTCCACACAGTTTAACATATTCAGCGTCATACTTTCATTTGGCCATGTCGTCAAGCTAGTTTGCCGTCTCTGTTAAGTAGCTGTTCATTATTCACTTGCTCTACAGCAGGAAATGGCACTGAAAAATAGAAGCTCTGTGCCCGATATTTGCTGTACTTCAAAATAAAGTGTGTTTTTTTACAAAGCTGATACATTAGTAAGTCACTTGTGGTCCATTCAAAGTGGACCCACCAACTAGGAACCACTGTGTTAGGTCACATTAATCGTAGTATGCACGGCTGCATTTAAACAGGAGAATTAATGGAATGATAATTTTCATTAGCAATGTAAACAGCACTGTAGGAATATTCAGTCAGTGTGATGCTGAACTCAAAAGAAAGAGAAAAACCGGACTATCATCTGGTTGTTATTGGCTTTTCTCAGGGAAGCTGCAAAGATTAAAGAATTAACTAATCAGTCTGTCGACAGAATTAATTATAATTAGCAGTTACTTTGATAATCCATTATCAGTTAAAGCCATTTCTTATGCAAATAAAATAAAATAACAAAGCTATTAGTCAGATAACAGGATTTTGAAAATAATCAGAAAAATATTACGATACCAGCACTAATACCAGAAAGCTTAAAGTGACCAGATGTCACAGGCGTGTAGCACAGCCATGATTTCAAATGCTTTGATGGCATCTTGGCACGCTTAACTGCCAATTCCATCAAATACACGAACTTGACTTCACCACATCATCGACTGTATGAACTGTAGCTGCTGTGGTGGTCGGCTGATCACATGTTGCATAAAATCGAAGACACTTGTGTTGATTGGCTGCAAGCAACCTGACAAATAGTCAATTTTTTCTTCATCTAGGTACAGAAAGGATCAAATGCAGGTATTGTTTGACCAAAGAAGTTTTGATCAACTTGGTACTGGGCTATTTCGGTTGACACCTTAAAGGTATCGAATTTCCAGATCAAGTTTGCAATTATTCATCTTAAAATGTGCCTATTTTCAGCTGTACAAGGGTGCAAGTGAGCAACTGATGCTGCAACACATTTTATTCCAAAGCTAATCTTCCATCTGAAGTAGAACTTTGGCTTTCAACAGAAATTTCCTGGCAAAAAAAAAACCTTATCTAAATATTACGGACTATCTTTATCATCTGGTCTTGAAGAGGCAAACAGGGAATATTCTTTGTTTATGAGCTAAAAGTGTGATTTTTTTTAACACCATGAGAGTAAAGAGAGACACAAAGCAGAATATGTTTATTTGTTTATCTGCCAAATGTAATTTTGCCACCTGTTCCTGCCTTGAAAATTATTCCCAGTTTGCTCTCACACAGCACAGGAGCAACTAATAAAACTGTCTTCGAGGGTCTCTCAAAGTTCAACACTGCTTCAAGCCAAATACACAAATGACAACAGTTTCAGTTTGCTTCCTCACCAGATAAGCTTGTTATTAGAGCAGAGGTTCAGGCTCTAATGACAAGATTATGCCTCCATGTTTTTAAACTTGTGCTCGTACTTGGGTCTATTAACAGGTCACCACAAGCTGTGCTGGCAATGAGAGAGCTGTTGAGTAAGCTTAGTGCTTAATGCCCCTCAAATTAATTCACTGCGCTCACAATATTGGAAAAAGTCCTGTTTTGTTATTTAAATGTGGGATAGAAAAAAAAAAGCACAGAAAAAGAGAGGCTCACATTTCGACTGCTTCAACCTACAGTGTATAAGCAGTGGGAGTGGATGAACAAGAGCTCGTACCTGTAGAGTACTGACGACCTCCTGCATCTTGGCTCGACCAAGATCCAGGAAGCTCTCAATCAGATCCCCGTCGATGAATCCTGTGGCCTGCTCGGTCTTTCGCTCCGTGTGGAAGGACCTCCAGGTGATGCGGAGTCAAGGTAAATCAATAAGAAGATGCTGCTTTGCCTGAGGGTCGCACCTTAGGTACAATATCACATATTTTACCTGAGGCACAGTCAACAAATACTCAGCGGTGATGTGTAGAAGTCTAATAAAAACAGCTGGTATTGTCAGTCAATCAAGATCGAGCTGTGGTACGGCTGATCCTATAGAAAGCTGGTTTTTAAACTGCAGCTTCAATAGATCTGATCTGAAACATACATTTCTCTAAGGTTTTCTAATAGGAGATGTACAATACAAAACCTCCAGTTTATCTGGGTTGTAGGTGCAATCACCCTTAAATCTCCAAAGTCTCAATTCTTTAGGTTACACAACAATCCTTAAAATGACAGAAGTTATCTGCAACAAAACACTTTTGAAGGAGTTTCTTTGATTTGATGACAACTGCCATCATACTACTCTGTATTACAACAGTTATTTTCATCTATCATTATCATTTTATTCTGACAATTATTTTCTTGATGAATTGATTATTCGTAAGTCAAAAATATGTCAGAAAAGGGACAAAAACACCCCTCACACTGACCCATGTACTCAAAAGTACAGGTACTGCATATATTTAGTTGATTAATGTAAAAGACTAAAGTAACCTACAAAATTTCACTCTGGAGAAGCTGGAACTTGTGGCATTTTTTCTTAAAGGGGTGCTAAGGTAAAGCCCATCAAACCAAAGATTTGCGATGAGACAAGATGACACATGTGACTACCTGCAATGCACAGTTCTGCAATGTTCTAAAAACCTGCTGGTTCACACCAATGCAACTAGACAAGACGGTGTATCATGTCTATGCAACAACTCTCTGTACTTCCGTTCTGATTTGCAGCTTTTCAGGCTTATTTTGTGGCTGAATATAATTTGTAGCTTCTTAAAATATGAATGGAGGATAGTGATAGTGAGATACTGGCTACAGCTGCATTTGTAGTAGTGATGAAACAGCGAAAAACAAACAATACAAAACCAGCATCAGATGGACTGTCTTCATAATAAATACGCCACAGTAATATAAATAACCATCACCAATTAATCAGTCAATTAGAATGTGTGTGTGTGTGAGGGGGCATACGTCTATAATTCATCTATACATTTACGGGGCACACCATGAGGACGGAAACAGAGCACCTGCTGCAGCAAGCTAACATGCCATCTGCAGTCATTTTGACTTGACCAGCTGACTTCACGACAAACTGATTGGCTGTACAAACAGGCGACGTGCTTGATGTTCTAAAACCAGCCATCAGCAATTTGAGCTGAGTTGCAGGTGACACCATCAGCCGGCTTTAGTCGAGCTCAGACAGCCAGTTCACACCTCCGCAACTTCTGTCTGTTCTTAATGTTTTCGTCTTGTTGTGAATCTTTGGTCTGAACTGAGCTTTAGTGGGGAGGGCAGCTAAGGCCAACTAGGTTTGCAGTCATTAAAACCAATAGCTGAAATAAAGCGATGTGAAAACGGAAAACACAGAGGCTCTGTGCACTGAACCAGCATGAACCATGGCAGCAACACTCTTAATTATTTTTCATACTGTGAAAGCAGTGCATTACCATTTCACTCCTTTCCACAATAAAAACAACTTAAAAACAGAGAGTTTTGGTAAGAATCACTCAACAAAAGTATGTATTTTCAGAACTAACCAGGTAGTCCTATGGCTTTGCTCACTCATCTCAGAGGCCTCTCCTTTTTTGATCTGTCTCTGTGCTGAACTCACGTTGAGTGGTAGAGCTGTTAACGCACACAGACAGCCACAATGTTTGTCCTCCATCCCGGTAACATCAAGAGAATCCCAACTAGGTCTCTACTCTTCTGTGAAGCACTGTCAGACAATGTGTCACTTGCGTTTCCCAGCACAATTTGTGTCTATTTGCATCTTTGCGTGTCATCTCAATGTGTGAAATGCTCGCATCACATTCAGTGTGAACATGCCAAAACAATGTGGGTAGTATGTAATGTATGTAAATAAACTTTGTTAAACTTCCCCACATCTTACCAGCGTCAAGATCTCCCTACTCCGGGGCTGTTGCTTGAACTTCAGATTGTACTTCTTCTTTTTTGTATAACTGCCGCCAACATGATCACAGAGTGACCTACCTTGCTCTCTTTATCCTGCAAACTTAGATCAAACTGTAAATCTAGGCAGTGCTGATCAAATATCAACCAAGGTTATGTTACTGTGTTGCTTATTTCTAGCCTTAAATGTTTTAACAAAAATATTTTAGTGCACTGTTTGGCTGTAATAGGAGAGTTTGTGAACAGGAAGTGGGTGCTATACTGTTTCCTGTATTTTGAAAACAGAGGCTGGAAAAACTCCAAACATTTTGTAACTAACAGCGTAAACGTTATACGAGATCACTAAAGCAGCCATTGCATTTTTATCGGACCGGCAACTCACATCGCATAACCCACCAATGAGAGCGTTTACGTCTGGTGCGGCGCAGGGCATTGCGGAAGTTGTGCAAAAGCAAATGCCACAGTCATTTTTCTCTGTTTCCTCAGGTCATGTAGCACCAATTTCAAAAGTATTTCTTCTAAATAGACAACCCAGTTTACAGAAAAGATAAACTTTCCAGCAGTGAAATACAAAAAAATACCTAATTTCTGCTCTATGCACAAACCATATCATCATGCATAAAACTACTAATGTTTAACGCATGCCATCTCTACTCAAAACCTTTGGAAGTCAATTTAAACAAGCATCAGCCCTCCACTCTCCTGGTTTACTGCTTCCAGCTATACCTGTCAGTGCAGGTTCTAACAGATGGCGAGTCTGACTATAAATATAAGAAGGATATAAGCTGTGCTCGATCTTGCCCACGCTCTTGATGACCTTGTTGAGGCGGTTCTGCAGGTCCAGGAGGAGGCTGTACCAACCTTCAGACAGGGACGTCACCAGACCTAACACACACACACACAAACACACACATACACAAAAACACGTTGGTGAGCAACACAACTCTTTTTAAAGGTGGAAAATACAAAACAGATTTACACCTCACTGCAGCAGATGGTAAAGAAGGAGGACAGAGGACATTTTAAGGCTAGATTACAGGACTCATGAAAGCTTTATAATAAATAAATAAAAAGATAATTAGTGTGACTGCGCTCCTCCTTATTCAAGTTTCATGCTTGTATTCTGCGACAATGTTGGGAGTAACGTAGTATGATTTCAATACTTCAATAATTCACGACCACTCCAAAATGTTTTATTTTGAGAGTGATTTCTCTGTAAACCTGAAGCGTCGCAGAGCTTTGAGGGAGTAACTTGCTTTCTTCTGTGATAAATATTCAAGTACTGTGACAGTGAGTGCATTATTGTGATGCTCGGGGGAAATAATCTGCACTGACACCGACAGTGTGCAGAAAATAGGCAAACTTGAGAACAAAGGGTGATTTGTAATGTAGAGCTTGATTCTTTGCACACGAGGCCATCAGAGTGTTGGAGTGTTGTTTTTGATTCATGGATTTAATTGTTTTGTTGATGAAAAATGTGAGAAGGGCCTTCACAGTATTTGGGTCTTTTTCCTTCCTTTCCATATTTTAACCTCTTTAATAACTTGTTTAGTCCAAGAAGTCAATAACCAAGAGATGTTGACTCAAAGCAGCCAATCATCCCGTTTTAAAAGCTGGTTTGGTATTTTTGGTTCAAATAAAATGCTTGACAATTAACTGATGCTCAAACTTGTGATCAATCTTCTGATGAAAATATGAGACCATTACAAACGAGATGTAATCAACCACTCGCTGAGTCCATTTATCTCCATCTCACTGTGTCATCAGTCAAAGCTATCGACAGTATGTAAAGATGAAAACAATGTGATAGTTTCATCAGGATGGATTCAAGACAGATTTCTTTGAGATTTTACAGTTAAATATGAATCCAACTGAACATCTATAAAGTCCTGAAGACAACCAGCAGCCAAGAGAGTTTTGAGTTTGGATAAAATAATCTGACATTACATGAGCTTTCCTCACACACTCATCTCCTTCACCTCTAATGTCCATCACACATCAGGTGCATTTACACTTGTAATCAGATTTATAGCCCAATCAAAATAAAATGCCCCATGTTAACACCGTTACTGGAAGAGACTGGCCTGATTCCAGTCTGACTGGAAGGAATATTTAATCTGCTTGAGAGGGGCAGTGTAAACCTTTGATGATCTGTTCAAAAGGGAAACATTAACCATGTAAACGCTCAAGCGGGATTTATACTTCTGCGTTAAATCGCAGGCTCTGCGTGGCTAGGTAGGTACAGCATCGAACCGTACCATAACCACACCCTACTGGACAGCCTGACATTCGCCTCCCCAGAAATCTAACTACACACTGCAATGACGCAGACTTCCTGTAAGCTGAACCCATTTCCCTCAGTGGGTATTTACTTTAATTTCACAGATAAGAAACAATAAATTGTGAAGACAATAAAACCTCCACAAAATGGCATTTTAAGTCTTGTGTGTGATTTATCCTGGCTTCATATGAGCAGAGGAAATCTCTGCTTGTTGCTAGGCTAATTTATACAATGTAAAATGCCATAGGCTTGTGCTAAAAACATTAGCATGTTATATTTGTTTGGAAAACGTGTTTAGTATAAGACAGTTGTTTTGTAGGCGAACCTTGTGAGTTGGAATGGAGCCAAATGATGTACCGTTACCTTTGTTAAATATTGCTGTTGTCCCTGGCTTCATATGAGTAGTGGAAATCTTTGATAGCCTCTAGGCTAATTTATACAATGTAAAATGCCATAGGCCTGTGCTAATAACATTAGCAAGTTGTATTTGTGGAGAAAGTGTGTGCAGCAAAAGACAAGTGTTTGTCTGTGAACACTGTGAGTTATAGTGAAGCTGATTTGTGTGTTTGTGTTTGAAACCATCGTCACCACCATTAAGCCATGTTTAATGTGTGTCTTGAATCAACTAAACTCTACAGCACTTATTCAAATCAAATTAAAAGCTCTGTGCTGGATATTCACTGCCCTTAAAAATAAAGTGTGTTTTTTTACTAACTTGACACATTTGTCACCTGCGGTCCATTCAAAATGGACCTACCAGTTAGGAACCACTGATTTATAGATCTACTGATTGTCTGTGTGTGATGTGTTTAGGGAATATCTGTACTTTGTAGCTATAGAAAATAACCAGGGTTACACTTACTTACTACTAAGTTGTATGAAAAGGCAGAAGCACCTCTTCTTCTGTACTATATTTACTGAATGGATTTAATTTTCTCAATAAAGTTGAAAAAACCCCCCCCTGTTTTCTATATTTCTGGCAGATTAGACGCCTCACAGCAGGCAGAACCACTTTGCCCAAGCCAAAAAAAAAAAGTTGAATAAATGCTTTGGGACATGTAAACGCACACTATCGGATCTCATTATGTAGAGTCCATGTGGACAGTTGAGTTGGAATCTCCGATCAGAATGATTTCAGCAGCACTTAAGAAATATTGCTGAAGTAACTGCAACAAATGTCCAGATTTTCAAGAACAGACCAAAACAAGTTTTTCATAAGTTTGTCCACTTGTTGTTTGACAGAATAATCGTGTGACCTGCAGCTCCTTCCCAGAAACATCTTTCATATCACACCATCTCCAGGAGAGATAAGACATTCTGCAGCCCAGTTCGCTTTGCTGCAGACAGATTTTACTCGGATGTACAATGGTGGTTCTCATTTCCTGTTAAACTTTCCTCAGAGTCTTTTTAGAGAACTGCAGAAGGTGTTGAGATGAAATAATGTGTTGTTGGTTCTGTGAGAGCGCGGGGTGTAAATTACCGCTGTGTCCAAATGATGTGCGCTGCCTATTTTTCATCTCTGCCGTCATTACAGCCAGACTCAAAGTTACTAGTTTAGATCTGAGTAATGAGGTGTGCAACCATGATTTCTTCTCCCTATCTTCTTTCTTTCTGAAATGAAAACATTAACTCTGAATAAATGGTTTTGACAAAAGTTTGTGTACACCCTAATTGGACTGAGGTCTCCTTACTGCAGTCTGCTGATTACTGGAAGAACTGGAAATAAGACACGTCTCCTCGCTGCTGCCTCAAACTGACAGCCAGCCGTGAACTCTTGATCTACTAAAACGTAATGCTCATGCTGATTTTTCTTTTGCTGCGTTTGCTGACTGAAAATCACCTTTTTCATGAGATTTTACGACTTAATATGACAAATTATTAAAATTGGTGATTGGGAACTGTTCAGTGTGTTTACTGGTGTCACTGTGGAATACGTTTTACCAAAAAGAAAACAAAACTGCTCAGAGGAACAGGGACAGTGTGTGTAAAAAGACAAGCTGCTGTTGAGCTTTTAAAATGTAATTTTTCAGCGCTGTGAGATCCTCAAACTGGATTCTTTTCATCTCCATTGAATCAAGGTGAAGGCAGAAGTCTCAGCAGTGGATATCACAAAATCTCAGCAAATAAATCCACAGCTGTCTGTAAGGCTCGATACTACCAGAGGTAAAGTGGGAAAATATACTGTTTCTGTGATGTGAGTGACGTAAACTTTAGGAGGAAATTCAAGGGTAGAATTCCACATTTAAAAGGAATGGTTTGACATTTTTTGGGGGGAAAAATTTGGTACCGGTACCCAACTGTACCCTTTTCTGTACTTTAGTCTTTTAGTGGGCTTATAATAAAAATATAAAATTTCAACAAGCTGCATTCATTAAACGATTCTGCTCCTCTGCTCCTTTCTAATCACACACAGGGCATCTCCTTCTGCTTGCTTGTGTGTGTATGTGTGTACCTACTCGCATCTTTTGCTCTGTGTCAATGCAACTGCCAAATATGTGAAATGAGTACGTAATTTAACAGTGTTACTAGAAATAGAAAATAGACCAGATAGGCCAAAAATATCAGTGCTGCAGCGATAGTTTTGGCGTGCTAGGAAGCCGGCGGAGTTCCTTGGCTGGCCTCCTGGCTTCAAGGCACTTTGCGGGGCCAGCACTGCAGAGCTCCACTGTCTCTGCTGCAAAGCGCCCCAAAGCCAGCCTTGGAGCTCTGCAAGTGGCTTCCTGGCTTCAGGGTGCTTTGGTTGGGACGTTTGAAAGTACAGAGTTCAGTATCCAGCCCTGGCAGCATGTAAACTCTTTGGCTTCATGTGTCACAAAGTAACTTTCATAGGAATGAAATGCTGTATCCTGTTCTCTTTATACATCCATGCTGGAAACTGTGGGAAACAGTGAGTCTGGCTCTGACAGAATCTGCCTACCAACACCACCAAAGCTCACGAATTAACAAGTTAAATCTTGTTTGTTTAAGCTTTACAAATTGAGGTTTTATGGAGGGTTATGTGCTGGACCGTTTCTTGGCAGTGACCAGTTACCAGGCAACCAGAGGGGACTTCAGGAAGTGACTGCATCCAGCCAAGAAATATTCCAAAATGAACCAAAGCCATAAAAGCCAAAAATCTCATTTGTACACTTTGTGCAGATTAAAGAAACAAGATACAACATGATAATCAGTGAGCTTTAGGGGAGCTAGGAGGAGGATTTTGTAACTCTTGGGCAGAGCCAGCCTAACTGTCTAACAAAGCAAAAAATCGTATTCCCAAAATATTGAAATATTCCTTTGAGAGGTTAATATGAACACTTGAGGTCAAATTAAACCCTTTAAAGATTAAAAAAGGCATGATAAAAATGTCTTTTGTGGTTCATGAGAAATAGATGTTTAATACAGCAGGGGTGTTACCTGCAGCAATATTCTTGTGTGTGTGTGTGTGTGTGTGTGTGTGTAAATGCTTCTGCAAGTGTGAAATTGTCCGTGTGCCTACCAATCATGCCGTTAACGGTGCCGAAGAGCACGGAGCCCTGGGTGGGCGTGGAGCTCTCGCCCAGGTTCTGCAGCACCAGCGAGCCGTGGCAGAAGACATTTACAAACTCCCCGAGGTGGAAGACCCCCACCTCCTGCAGGTGCTGCCGCTCCTCGTCTGTGGTGGCCGCACTGATGGCGGGAAGAACAATGGGAGAGAAATACAAAGAGGGTAGAGGGAGGCATTACAAACATTGGAGGAAGGAACGTGGGAGGTAGAAGGGTCACGAAAGGAGCAAATAGAAAGAGGAGCGATCAAATGAAAGCGTAAAAACAAAGAGAAAAAGATGTCAAAGGCAGAGTGAGAGTTTTGGGGGCAAGAGTGATCGATTAAGCAAAAGAAAAAAACAACAGAGAGGGGCAGAGTCATCAGAGGCGTTGGAAAAGGTCAGAGGATGATAGAGCAGTAATGGATAAAAGGGTGAGGAAAAGCGCAGAGAGCAACGTGAAGAGAGATGCGATACAAAAATAAAGGTCAAAAGCATTGAGTGGTCTGACCTGATGTATTAGGTGGATAATAAGCGGTGGCATTAATGTAACACACTCACTTTCAGACCACATCTTTCTTCCTTTTGCATGAAATCAACACTTGTCTAATAGAAAATGACTAAAGTGGGAAATGAAGCCGAGCGGCTAAAAGCTCAGTGGCGAGATGACTCATAATTTCACAAACAAATGGGATGACAATGCTGTTAAACCACATTTGTATCAGTGATGTTGCTCTGAGAGGCATCACGGGACTCAGTGCAGAAAGAGCAGCCTCCTAATGACATACTGTAGAATTCAGAGGATTAATATAGGAGATGATTTAGTAACTTTTTGTCATTTTGGCCACAGAGGAGCAGCTCAGGGCACTGTAATGATTACTGGAAAGGTTGAAATCCATGTGCAGAAAATCTCACCACACTTCACTATTGATATACAATCAGATTTGATGTTTTGCTCACCTGTCCTTCTGACAGACAAACAGATTGAATGCGTTCTCCGCCCCCAGGAAATTGTCATCATCCAGGATTTCCACTGCACTCATCCAGTTAGGATTGAAGTCACGTGCAATCTGACACAAAAAAGAAAGAAACATGAGATGTGTCTGATAAAACTGTAAACAACACAGCGGTGTTTGGCTGAAACCTGTGTGGTTCTTGCCTTCAAGTAAACACTGTATTATCTATGAGCAAGAAGTGCTGACTCCACACCAGCGCCGAAACCCAAACAGTCACTTTGTTTCAGTACAAGGGCGATAGACTTTTTAAATACCCTTGAAGACACTTGCATACCAAAAAATGAAGATAATCCAGAAATGCCTGCAACATCTGTTCTACCTTTGCTGGCCTGCTTTTTCTGAGCATCATGATCAGAACTTGTGATGACTGCTCAACCAAAGAAAGTTTTGTAAGGAAAAAACAAACACCAATTTGTTCAGTTACACTATTTGAAAAGAGAGTGCAGAGTGTTAATGTTCGCAGCTTATTGCCTCACATCACTTTAATTAGTTAGTGACATATGTGCCAGACAGTAATTGGATCATTTGACATGTTCGCTTATTTGCTTTATTGCTCAGAGTTACTTGAGAAGGTCGATACCGCTCAAAGGAACAGGAGAGACTGAAAAGCAGAGAGGAAAGTTGAGAGAGCAAACTTCTTAACAAACAGTTGTCTAGAATTTTGGGATGTTGGGTTCTTGGCCACGTCTCTTGTAGCTTTGTTTTTGGTCTCTGCCAACTCCTGAGGGAAATATCTGACTCTTTAGCTGCTCAATGCTTCACTTTGTTCACCAGGTAGTGTCTAACTGTGTCCGTTTGCAGTTTGGGGCTGTGCAGGCAGCATATAGTTTTGGGTACTGTTCACATTTGAGCCAGTACTGGTACCTGGAATTCAGAACAGGTACCCAACGATACCTTTTTCAGTACTTTGTCTTTTCTGTGCTAATAAAAATGTAAAATCAAGCTGCAGGGGTGAAATATTGCCTTGAAACACAAGTCTGCTCCTCTGCTCTTTTCTAATCACAAACAGAGCTTATCTTCTGTCTCTGTCTGCCTTTCTGCTTAACGTCTGTGTATGTGTGTGCACATGTGTGTCTGTGTATGCTTGTCTAGCAGTGATACTAGGCTATTACAAAAATTATATAGGAAAGAAAAAAGCTGCGCTGCTAGTTTTTGTGTGAAGTGGTTCATTGCCGTTCTTCTTAGTAGTTGAAGTTTACTTTGAGACATGGAGACAGCACCTGGATGCAGATCTGAGCAACACAGACATTTCATATACAAGACATATATAACAAGGACAAAATGTCTCTCACTCCTTCCCTCCCTCGGCCTCTCTGTTGATGCTCTGTGCATAAATAGGCAGCACTTAATTTCCTTTGAAAGGCCAACAGATGGAAAACGACTACCTTTAAACCTCTGTAGCTCCAGTGCTGTGTGCAAAAAGTTAACGTACAGCCCTGCTATTTATTTTATATCATTTCACATTTACATGTTGCAGCTGTATATTTTCAAACAGGGAATAAAATCACTGTCTTTGTATTTTATTTTGATCACAGTCTGTTTTAGAAAAGTGCTTGTGACATCTCAAACATCACCCATTTTGTTGAAAATACCAAGATATATATTGTGTGTCACCACTCAGCCTGTAAATACTGAGATTTGAATTTCTGTCCATATCATCCAGCCTTAGTTGTAGATGAGCAAATATACATGGTGTGATAAGTGTCAACTTTTATATCACGGTATACCTTGAAACAGGTATATCTACAAATTTCTACATTCAATCTAAATTTTTGAAGCTTTCTGCGGTGCAATCTGTCTCTGAATGAAGTCCTTTTCCAAGTCTCTCACGCTTATTATACTGAGCACTGCACCACAGCATGCCTACACACCAGTGTGCGTGACTCGTCCTCAAATCTCTTCATCTTTCTGCCCAAATCAATTTGAACACTTTGCTCATCAAAAGGAGGTATGTCAGCTGCAAGGCTTGGTAGAGAGAGAGAGAGAAGACTCATTTATACACCAAAGACAAGTTGAAACGTGCAACTGTGAATAAACAGACACCAACCAAATATCTGTCTGATGTGTGATGGTATCAGAGTATTTACCACTTAGTTTCTAAAACCAGCAGCCTTGGCTGAAAGAGAAAATCTTGGTTTGTGATTTGCTACAGAGCAACAGCGTACAGTCTGCAGCTTGTTTGCCCTTTAGAGTTCTTGTGTTATTTTTCCTCACCTCTTCAAAGTTGCCCTCCATGGGTTTGTACGCCAGCAGCAGGACGGACCTCATTAGGTCTCCCACCAGGATGAAATCTCCTTTGGTCTTCAGGTAGAGAGCCATGATGTTGTTATAATGGTTACACTCTGTCCTCAGCTCCTTCTCAGCCGTCCACTCGTACAGACGGACCTGAAACAAACAGTCAAGGTGAGTAACTGTCAAAAGGCGGAGGATCATCAGTTAGTTATGTAATAAAGGAATATAATGTGCCTCAGTGAGTGCTGATTAACAGCAACTTCCTCTAATTCACAAGGCCTTGTTTCAAGTGTTCTGGAAAACTGATTAACTCTAAGTTGATGACAAAAATATTCATCAGATACATGTTAAAATAGGGCTGCCCTCTAATAGTCGACCAACTTTACTTGACCAGAAAGGTCATTAGTCGGCAAGATTTCATTGGTCGCTCTGTCGCAGAAAAAAAACCAAACAAACATGAAACTATTAGGAGCTGCGCCTTGCCAAAATAAATCAAAACCTATATGACTGGACCTTGCGGGAATTTAATTTGAAAGGACAGACACAGGAAGTGTCCACGCTGAGCAGTCAGACAGGAGTCACATTACAAACCAATCACAGCCGACAGATATATTTCCCTTCTTCTGTAAATATTCAGTCTGATAAACACGGAAAAGTTGATCATGTTAGTGCAGGGCTACCCAGAGCTTTACATCTGTCCCACAGATGACAGGCCTACACACTTATATTATTATATTAGAAATAGGCTATACTGTGCTTGATAAGGTTGCACAACCTTAGACGCAACCTACCTCGGCTAGTTAATAACATGTCGTGCAGGAAATGCAAAGTGTGGGATCATTTTGAGAAGGTGAAGGACGAAGCCAAGGTGATATGTAAACTCATCTTCATTGGTCGACTACAAACATGACGTATCATCTGAAACATGGAAGTAGCTACATGCCCATTAGCCACTTAGCACAATCATTACTGCTTTGCAGGCAACTAGTCGACTAATGGCCCTAAATGATGACTGTTGGTCGACGAGGAAAATTCTTAGTCTGGGGCAGCCTTGATATATACATAAATACCTTTTCCCTCTTCCTTTTTTCTGCATTGTTTTTTATGTATTTCTTTGTTTTTATTGGATTGTTTGCCACTGATTGGTTAGATTGTCATTTATCTTTTGCTGTATTTTTCTGAGATATTTTAGTTTAGTCTTTACTTTGTCTTTCTCCTAAGTTAAGTTGTATAATTCTGTGGCTTCCCGTCCTCTCCTGACACATTTCTCATTTTCACAATCTGGATTTTTAATGTGTGTGAGTGAGTTAACAGCTGCCATGTAACACGATCAATTAACAGCTAATTTTACTCACTGTTTCACACAATATGCACCTTCTGATATTTTTGTAACACTGGTTTTGAAGTGACTGGGGGATGGAGGAGTGTCTCTGGATCTAATTGAAGTTCACTTGATGCCAGCCTGATGTCCAAAACACATCCAAGAGGGTACCGTGACATCAGAGATTTGGTACAAATGTAAGTATATAAAAGTCGTCCACTCAATCTTAGAAGGAGAAGCTCAGTTTGCAGTTTTAGGAGAAAATCAATTGTGCAATGTTTTTACTGTGGCATTTTATCCAATGAAATGTGGCTTTCATATTTTCTTCACGTGGCTCTCACTGTTTTATTTGATTTTCTCACCACTTTTTCCACCATTTTTGTTTCACTTTATTGTCTTCCTGTTTACTTTTGTGTCCATTTTTTTGTTCTAATATTCTGTTCAACTTTGTTTCTTCATTTTAATCCTTTCATGTGCAACACTTTAGGCTGGATCTTGGTATGAATGATGCTGCACATGATGATTTTTTAATACTTTAAATGGAAAATTCTCCTAATTTCACTGACTTATTTAGTTATTTCTTAAGTTTATTTTTTATTATATTGGTTGCCCAGCAGGAAACCTTATCTTCATTATCTAAAAGGAAAGGAAAAACTCCGCACGCTTATTGATTTTTGCTCAGATCCTCACTTCTTTTTGTAGTCATAAATAATGCCAATGTGTTTTTTTAACGTATCATTAATAGTTTTTTTTTTTTACCAAAAGAAAAATAAAGCTCTATGAGAAATGCTCTCTTTCAGCTAAATCAGGTGAAGGAGCTTGTCAGTGTTTGACTGACAGCAGCTGGAAGGCTGCCAGTGTCGACGTTACAACGTAGGGAATGCGAGGTAAAGTAAAGAAGCTTTCACTGTAGCCTTCATGTTATGGGCAGACAGCGTGTTGTTAGTGGTAGTGACGCGTAAGGACCACCAGACCAGAGTGACATTTGCGGGTACGTTTACATGCTGCTTAATGTGCTTGTTCAACGCGCTATAGTGAAGAACAAGACAAGTGCTCATGTCTGTAAGTAAGATAAGGACACGTAGGTCAGATTAGGAAAGCTAATGTGGGTTGTTATTCAGAGTCTGTGGCTCTTGTGTTGTGTAGCTGCTGTCTGCTTCAGTGTCAGTGTGACCTGTCTGCTCTGGTGACTGGCTGAATCAAAATAAGGTCTCCATCGATGTAGCCAGTTGCCGGAACAGTGCTCCACTAAATTAATGCAAAACTAGGGGGCGTCATCATGAAACTGAAAATTTGATATTAATTACATATTGAAGTGTCCTTAGGGAAGATACTGAGCACGACACTGCTCCTGATGGCTGTGCCAATGGTGTGTGAGGGCATGTGAATGTTTATCTGATGAGCAGGTGGCACTTTGTATGGTTGCTTCGGGCCATCAGTGCATCAATGTGTGTAAATGGGTGAATGGTGCTTGTGTTTCGTAAAGCACTTTGAGTGGTTGCAAAGACTAGAAATGCACCATGTGAATACAGTCCATTTACAGTTTACCACAGACAGAAAAAATGTAATTAATTTCAGTTGGCTTTAAAGGTGAGAGTATAAATGTTGGTGTTTGATCCTGTCTGGATTTAAAAGCTAATCAGCACTTGCTGGTAATAAGGCCACACCTTTTGATCACTGATAAATTTAAACATCTGAGAGAACTGTAATACTTTTAGTCAACATATGCAAATACCCTTGATTTCAATTCGTATTTTCCAAATTGTTTATTTTGTATCGACCACAAAACGTACATACACCAAGAAAGTTAGCGTGCCCTGCAGATAACATAAACAACCCAGATATAACGTGTTAATTAGCTTTAACACCTGGATATACCAAACCGAAATTAAAGAACCAGTGGGGATGAATGCCGACTGTTGCATCACCTATGTCTCGGCCAGAAAGTTGCACCTGAACACACCACAAACACTACAGCCATCGGCCAACCAGCGCACACGTTCTGCACCGGCATGAGAGGAAATACTTTCCATCCCGGCATCTCTTGCGCTAGCAAACAATAACACAAACAACTACAAAAAATCTTACCGAATATAACAAGTTTGTTTCTAGCTCACATTCTCTTGACCCAGGTGTTTGTTTACGTTCCTCATTTCTGTTTCTCTTCTTGTGCGCTGAGCTGCTAGTCAGTGGGATTTCTTTCACTGACAGGCTCTGCCCTTCACAACAACAATTCTACATAATGAATCGATGAGAAAGAAAAGCTGACAATGGCTGACAACGGCTGACAAGGGCTGACTAGTGCCCGCTGTGCACAACGCACCACAAAAACTAGGGCGACAGATGCTCACTGTCGACCAGACATTAAGCAACGACCCAACTGTCGGCTTGGTGTGTTAGGGTCCTTAGAGGTGTTAGTAGGCAGATTTTGTTTTACCTAGCGAGTCAGGCTAGCTATCCCTCTGCTTCAAGTTCTAATGTGAAGCTAAGCTAACCATCTGTTGGCTGTAGCTGCATATTTACCATACAGACGCAAGAGTGGCACCAATATTCTTGTCTCCTTGGCAAGACAGCAAATAAGATTATTACTTTAATGGTTTTCACATTTACATGCACTTTATATACTAAATATATAAAATAATGTGACATTAAATTGATGTATCACCTTGCTTCATTTTTATTACCCTCCCCTCAAAATTTTATAACCTTTATATTAAGGGGTACTTAAGAAAATATGAAGTTTCTGCAAGTGACAATGACGAAGAGTTAACCATTTTCAGCCAAGAAAATGTCAGAGAGAAGAGAACAATGGACCAGTGTGCTGCGATGACTTGATGAAATTATTAAAAAGGTAATTTAAGAGGGCATTTCACAAGCAACTAATATTAGATCTTGTCACTATGTTGTATTATATTCTACGGAGGCTGCTGTCAAAGGGGAAAGTGATGAATTAGTCCTTAATGACTGTTTTAACCTTGGTGTGTAACAGTGGGTTTAGAGGAAATCATTTGTTCTCTGATTCAGACAAGCTGAAACAAAATAAAACAAAGTTTGTGACAAGTGTTTGAAATTTAATTACTTTCTGTGATTAGGTTCTGTCACTAATAGCTATTTTAAAATGTAAGTAATTTTGAGAGAAACAATTTCTGTGAAGTCCAATTCGATGAAGAAAATATTAAGAAAAGGAAGTGGTAGGAAGTGAGCTATTGTACTGTGTGATGAGCTCCAGAAATCTGCAACCCATCACTATTTAATTCTCGATATCTTAAGATAAATCTTCCTTTTCAAGCGTTTAATCCTTTTAATCTATCTATAGCTCAGTGTGGATGAGCGTGGTATTACAGGACAGTAGGGGAGAAGCTGTTTTCTTTCACACTGTATGTCAAGCGATTTCACAGAGCAATGCATATGGGATAAATCTATTTAGATATTGCACTTTGAAATGACTGAGGAGGCACTTCTCTTCCTGAACAGATCACACGCTTCTTAAACAAATCAAAGAAAGGAAAGTCTAAACACACAAGTCATCCAGAGGCTGACCCACTGGTGAGAAAAACATAAAGCCTCACTAAAAGTGAAGTTTTCAGATGAACATGGTAAAGGACTGTGACTGTTTTATAATCTAGAAAATGATAAAATATACTGTCTGTTTGAAATGAACCTCAGCCATAATGTGTCAAAGGCATCTGATTGTGACTTTTATGGCTCTGTATTAAACATCAACACTTTAATCTAGACATGCCATCAAAAGGTTCAAAGTCTCTGTCTTGTTAAGTTTTTTATGATAAGATACTTTTATACTAACATCTTAAAATTTTTCTTTCATTTAGATCTTGTATGCTTTTTTGTTTCTTTTTTCAAAACATATAGGACTGCGTAATATGGCTTAAAAATAATATTGCTATACCGCGATAATCACAATATACATTGCAATATTTTGAAATCTCTTCCAAAGTAATGTAGACTACTTGAATACAAAATTATTCAATGAACTACAATAAAGTTAAATAAAGAAGCCACTGTCATAATAAAGCTAAATAAAGTATTGTTGTAATAAGGTTTATTAAAATGCTGTTATAACACAGTTAAATAAAGTACTTTTATAATAAAGTTGAATAAAATATTGTTAGAATCAAATAAATCAAAGCGGAACTACTGGTGCTTTTTGAAGCTCCCAGCTCATCTGTGCTCAGAAGTGTGGATGTTTTTTCTGTGAGCTTCAAGTGTCTGTTCAGCAGTTGTTGTTAGCAGTTCGCACAAAGTTAAACTGTTGCCACTGTGCCTGTAAACGTGAGGATTTATTCACTGTGAGCTGGAAATAAACTCACACCTCTCCAATTCATATACTGACAGTATTCGCAAGTCTTCCTAGTGCTCCATGGTCACAAAATGTGACTAAACAGGAGCTCTCTGGAGCCCTGCAGATGAGAAACGTACTTTACCTGCTATTGCTCAGCAGAAAGTGATCTGGATGGGCAGAGGAGCATGTGTGACGAATCATGTTGGTAAGTCTTTTTTGTTGTTTGTATGTGTCTGTGAGAGGGAGAGAACTCCTGACATTACCATTTATACTCAATGTTTGCGATATAGTCATTCCTCAACTCTTCAGTTAACGTTTGTAAAGTTGTAAGTTGAAGCCAACTCCAGATTCACTTCTGTTTTGGAATGACCTTTGTCCGCTTGGCGTTTTGCTTCATTATAATTCTGTTTTTCAGCGCTGTGTCCACAATTTTCTTTTTGCTTCCTCTTGGATGTGTGCTGCTTACAGTCTGGCATTGGTTTCTACTTTTTTAAAAAAGTCCTGTCCTCACCTGAGCACTGTGCCCAGGAACATTCATAACACAGCAAATCTAGGGGGTCATAAGTGACGATTGCGAGGGATTATTTTGCATGAGTTTATCAGTCACCGTTTTTTAGAAAAATACTGCATTTGAGTACTCTCAGGTTTTTCTAACAGAGGAGCACTCGATAAGAATTACTACTTTTCATCGCCAGCAGACGAGGTCTGTGTACACAGCTTTGCAGTAGGCGATAAGACATCTGTTTACTGGTGTGTCATGTCTGAAGTCACAGATGGGCCGTAAAACAGGTTAGTGAAGAGTAAAGCAGCATCAAGGCCAGGGAAAATGTTACAGTGGTTACTTCTGTTTTATATCTCTTATTAATTCAGTCTCTCCTTCAAACCGTGCCGACTAAATCTGGATTGATATTTGAGCGCTGCTGGGGTGGAGACAGACAGCATTTTGTGGCGGCCAGTCATTGCATCTCGCTAGTAAAGGGGCTTAAATTGGTGTGTTCACCTGGGTGTTGTATTTCCATCGCTGCTGTTCAGAGTTGATCAGAGTTGGGGCCGATAAATACCCGAGACTACTACAGAGTCATCTGACCCCAGTGTGAATGCTGATTGTAAACTTTCCTATTAATACAAAAGCCGCATGTAAGTAGGTTTTTACATGTAGCATTGACATATTCTCACATTATCTGAGGGAATATGCAGTTTGTCCTCCTGTTGGGGTAAAAAGTGACTTGAGTTATAGCCTCCTAATGAAGAAATTGTACTTTAGCAACTGAAAAGTCTGGCCAGTTATTTCTATCAATCTCCAGTGAAAACACAGTTATATTACAACAGACAGTTTTCTTGACATATGGGCAGAAAACAGAAGCAGAATCGAGAAGTGGTGATTTTAATCCCTGGACCAGGTGGTGAATTATGATGTGGGAAGTGAATAAGCAACTACTATTAGGGTGGACTTGAAAGGGGCACTTGGTCAGCGCTATGCCTGCTGATTACATTACTTGCCCACTGCCCACACGACCGTTTTGCTTTCTTTTCCCCCCTCAATACTAACTCGGAATATGGACGCTATAAGCTGAAAGTGTCCGCTCTGTACAGCAGCAGCAGAGTAGCAGCAATCAGATTTCACTTGAAGTCACCAGAGCTGACTGAAAAGACGAGTGCAGAGGATTTGATGTCAAAGCAAAAAGGAAAAGCGCCCATTCTGCAATATGTCTGATTTAAACCCGATGCTAATGGGAAACTTGATAACGTTATAATAAGGGGAGAGGAGGTGGTTATATCGCTAAGAAGTTGGAGGAGTGCAGTCTGTTGCCTGCAGCTCTTCATCTAGCAGCTCCTGAATGTTCCATTACTCCTTGCTATATTTAAAACCGATCTGCAGTCAACAGATGCCCAAAATGACCGCTGTCTTGTTGTGTACTGACATATTGATGAATAATAGTGAAAACGCTAATACCACAAACAAATATAGCATTTCCCGTGACAGCTGCATAATCAAAGTCAACTTGTGTTTCGCCCGTTTAATGCTTGTAATGTGAAGCTGCAGCAGTGGGAAACGTCCGGTTTGCATTACCAGTAACTTAAAGGAATACTTCACCCACAAAATGACCATTTGTATATAAATTGGCCTTTTGCTAAGCCCTGCCATGTCTTTGGAAAAATGAAAGAGTGATTCCAGAGAGAAGCAGACAGAGGGGCCTACAGTCTGTGTTTGAAGGATATATCCAGGATGTCAAACTGACTCAGCAGCAACAACAGGTTAAAAAGACAAAGATAGTTAGAAGCTAAAGCCGAACTACAGGCTACACATCACAGTGTAAAAGTGAACCACCACATCACTGCTGATCGCCACACAAGACAGTGAATATAAAGGGAAACTGTGTGGCATCACAGTGTGTGCAGATGAACGGTGTTTGGCGTCAGACTTTTTAACAGTTAGTGAATTAAAAAAATATAATCAGAGACATGAATTTAATTCAAAGTGTACCTTGAAGCAAAGTTAATGTTCGAGCCACATTTCTCCTCAACTCTCCAAAGGTACTGAACATGAACACTAAATGCAACAAAGAAGTCAAGTGCTCTGTATGTCTTGCTGAAAAGTCCAACACCTTGAAACACAACTTACTGTGCTATTGATGCTGGCCAGCAGTTTGCCATTGAACTCCACCATAGAATAGACAGCTCCTTTCACCTCCTTCTCAGCCACGGTTTGCAGCTTACCTGCAAGAGAGAGCACAATGTCTGTCAGTCAGACTGAAGTTAACATTAAAAGTGTTACATGCTCAATGCCAACCTGAATTAGCACCTACAAGATCTTGGTGAGGCGGAGGATAAACCGCTCGACAACTATGAGAGAGATATGTGGAGAAAAAGTGAATAAGAGCGGACGAGGCTCTCACAATGAGGACGATGGTAGAATGAGAAGGAGGATAAATGAAAGGCGAGCAATGCACCTTGAGAGGGACAGAGTATGAAAGAAAATGAGGGGGAATCAGCAGTGGTGAGAGGAGAAAAGTCTGATAAGAAGAGATAAGAAAATGATTAAGTGAGGAGGGAAACAAGAGCACGGTATAGGACAAAGTGTCTGTGGGTGGAAAACAGGACAGAGGGCGGGGAGGAGAAAATTAAACCGGGTGAAGGATAAAGAGAACAAAATGGATGAGAAGACAAACAGGATAAGGTTGACAAACAAGACAAGAAAAGTGGCTTTGTGTTTGTTTTCTGGAAACAGAGAAAGCGATAGAAGAGCTACTGACCGTCGGTGTAGTGGAAGACAATGATGCGTCCCTGCTTGGGCTCAGCCTCCTCTGGGTACACCATGGCGGTGCCGACGATGAAGTACACTGACGGGTCTTTTCCCAGACGACATGACACCATGCTGAGGGCGTACTCACTGGGGAGGAACTGATGGGCATGGAGGACTGATAGAGATACAGAACACGGAACTGAGTGTGAGAGCAGAATAATACATCAACAACAACAATACGTTTCTCTGTTTGAGGATTTTACATTCATCTATTCTTTTTTTCACAACTGTCCTTCGATATTCAGTTTGAACCGAAGCTACTACTTTATTCCAACTTACTTTCTGAAGACACGAGTGGTCAGATACACAGACAGGTTTTTAAAGAAGGCAAGTTTATCCTAGTCTATATACAGACTCTACATTCAGTGAATGTAGAGTCCGGAAGAAGAGCGGAAGAGCCCTGGTTTCCAATTGTAGGCTGTTTCTAGTCCGAGTGATATTGACCAATCACATTTGAGCCAGCTGCAGTTGTTGCCAGGTTAAACGGTCCGTGCGGTGAACTAACGAGGCGGAACATAATTGGCGTCACTGCAAACTCGGAATCCATTGCAATGGTTCAGCATATTTACTTATATATAAATGGAAGTCAGAAACGGAAATTCGCCTCCTCCGCCCAAATCAAACCGGAATGCCAAAAAATCAGGGGTCTGCCCCCAGAGGCTGTATCGCCGTCTGCCGGAAGTCAGACGCCGAATACAGCTGATGGGTTCCGAGAATGAGTTTATCCACACTGTCTAAATCCCTTTATTTGCCAGTAAAAACCAAGGTGGGCCCACGTCCGTCACAATCACTCATCACACAGGAAAACTGTGTGAATACACAACTCTAGCAAGTACAGGATGTGAGAGTTGAACCAACTCTGTCTGTGACCAGTTTCCTCTTTCAAATAAGTTATGGTTAACACGGGGGGTTTGTTTACAACTTGTACTAGGTCACATCTTAATTTGTTTTTATTTTAAAATGGTGTGTAAAAAAAAAAAAAGACCTTGTCCAGTCTTCGTACACACAAGCCTTTGAAATACACAGATCTCTAAAAAAAAATCTCCGTCCATACTAACATGCCTGAAAACACCTATCACATGACCATTCAAATACACTGGGCAGCCGTGCCGATGTAAATGGAAAGACTGTCTACTCTGCCGTTGGCTGCATGATTACATAAAATACTACGGAAATGGTTAAAGGTAAGACCAGAAATTTCTTTGCCTGGACTGACAAAGAGGTGGAACTGTTACTGAAAGCTACATGTGAGTATAAGGCAGCAGAAAACAGACTGGGAACAGCTGCAAAGCAAATACGGCGACATGTCAGAGCGATGCCAGGGGCATTATGCATCGACAGAAGAAGCCATAGTGATGAGAAAGGAGTCATTTTACCCAAATTAGGAGAAAATCCCAAAAGGTATGTAGCCCTAGCTGCAGTGTTTTATCTTGACACATCGTAACTGACAAGACCCTATTGGGAAGTGAACGTGAGTCTCTGCATCATTGTTTTCAAACGTCTCTGTTTCCGCCCATCCAGACAAGAATCTAACCCCGGACTTCTCTAACTGAAACAGGTTCAGCATCATTTTCAAAGGTCTCTGATTTAAGGGTTTCCAAAATGCTGGAGTATTGTAGACACTCAGCATAAACCAGGGTTGGAAATAAGCACCGGCCACCAGCCAAATGTTTGTAAAATATCCATGTAGCTGCTAGATTTGCTGAGTGGCTGGTCGATTCTGAAGTCCACCAACCACAGTGGCAGGTGGACAAGCCTTAGTGTCTGACTGCTGTTCGAGTTTCTATTTTTTGGAGCTGGACTGTTCATTAAGAGCGCTGTGGTTATTCTGAGCACAGACTTACTCCTGGCACAGATGGAGCAGCAGAATGCCAGGCACAGTGAAAGTGAAACTGAACCATTCATTAATCCATACAGAAAGAGAACAGCATTCTTAAAACAACATCGCTCTCATTGTAATGTTGTCTACAGTTTTTCCAGCCTACTTTAAATGAAACAGGCTGTGTTCCCATGGAAACTGTGCACCCCGCGGTCCAGTGCTGGGTCTAAAAGTTTGCTTTCACTTGCCTCTGAAGCAGCTGCTTCTCTAATCCATCGAGCTAATCTGATCAGCTCTTATCGCTCTCAACACAAACTGATCAACTGATAAATTATCTACGACTGAAACTCAAGAAACTCCTGCTGAGGAAAAATAAAACTTATGAAGAGTATCGATTTTGCTGCATTCATGGTCCTTCCTCCAAATTCAGACACGGTACACAGGGACACACAAAAGTTTTGCTAACAAGCCCGTCGTCAGCTACCACCACACATCGATTCCAAGAGATTAAGATCAAGATTAATTATCAAACTGGAATTATCCATGTGCTTTATTCATGGTGTTTTCTGGTACTGTATCTTACCTAAATAGATCCGTACAGTCATTTTTTTATTGATCTATCTCCCTAACTCCTGTGAGTTTGATTGCTTCTGTCACGGAAGGACATCTTTCATTTTTATCACTGGTGTTGCTCATTCTTTTTTTTATCCCTGGTACCTGGGGATTAACCTTGCCAGCAAGTGCAGAGCTACCTGGAAAAAAACCATGTTATCCGGGGAAAGGTATAGCAATGGATTACATGTTTAATAACATCAAGACATGCAGATAATTATGGATCCATTAGGATGAAAATTACACAGCTAATGTTGATTATGCAGCAGCTAAAGAACACAAGGCGTCTAAGTGGTGTGTGAGTGAGACAGCAGCACTCATTATAGACGAACCTTATTAGAAATAATAAGTGCTGATTTCAGTGGTGTAGCAGGCGCTGAATAACTGATTACACTATGCATATGAACTCCACATTTTCTCACAAATAAGCACCAGTGCAGCTATATACATAAATGTGCATCTATAGTGCCTTTACCCGACACCATGCTGCGTAAGAACATCTCCACGTCTGACTGATGAAGACCTCACAACATCAAAATGAGCATTTCTCCGATTGCACACTGATAAATTGAAGTCAGCTGTGAACACAACGTGCTGAACCAGCCCCTCATTTACATATAACATACCCTAATGCATGCGGGTGTGGTAACTCTTGGATGTTTTAAAAGGGGAGGCTTGGCGCAGCGAAATTTGCATTGCAAAACAGAATGGAGCGAAAACCACGTTCAGCGGGCTTCAACACGAAAATGATCTGCATGACGCCCATCATGTTTCATCATTAATTTATACCATGAAGAGATAGATACTGAGTTATCGTAAAAAGCATCATGGAGCACCTTCCTACACACTATAAGAAAGTAACAGGTGAATATTCAAGTGGGAAATAAGAGTAAATTAAGGATGACAACAATGCTGAAATAGATAAATCCAAAATTAATTGGTAAAATGAGTGTGAGCCCATTTTAAGATGAGATACAAGCATCAAAAACTGAGTGTTGGGACCAGGCTGTGGAGTTCTCTCACCTGGTTATTCCCCAAGCTGAGCACAATGTTTTACCATCTGAAGCTCCATATGAAAGCACCAGCTTTGTGAGATCAAATGGAAATGCACATCCGGCTGTCTCACCTTCAAAGGTGTGCTGATCCACGACTAGCAGGCTGTGAACCTCCACCTCTTCGCCGAAGGAGGTCTCGTGGGGAGAAGTGCTGCTGGGGAAGAGCTTGCTGGAGCTCACGCTGCTGGAGAGGGCCTGGAAGGATGTAGATTTATTAAGGGCAGGACACGCAGAGAGGCAGACATAAGATAAACCTAATAAAAGCTGTGAAGCGATTCAAATCTCTATTTTCTGTGTGAGCTCGACAGCACTTGTAGGCACCATCTGCAGCACCAGATGTGCAGCGTTTAGAATCAGGTAAACATCTTTCTTGTCATCACGTGTGAGAGGCTCTGGCTCTGCTTTTGTTTCCACAAAGTTGTGCACTGCAGCAATAAATACAAACACAAATAAAGTGCACACGTGTCCCCTTGGGGAAGCTTTAGAGCCAAGCCAAGTGGACATCACACATGCTGTCACTGTAAATCTGGCTGGAAGGACTTTTTGATTAGTGCTCTGAGTACAAATCTCTCTAAAATGTTGATCCTACTTTTCTTTCTTGGCAGCTGAAACATCATTGTCAGTATTCATTGACAACACATCAAACAAAAGATTGTTATGTTTAATGTAGGTTGAACTTTTTTTGAACTCTTTCAGCAGCTAAATTTAGAGTGCACTCAACCTCTTTCCTCCACCCCTCCCTGCCACAGACCCATTTTGGTCTTTTTTAGAGGGGACAGCGGCTCTTTATGGGAAGATAGCAAGTTAACAGTATATGCTACATAGAAATGGTATACATCACCTGAAAGCTTGGAACCTGAGGATTAATTTGAGGTGCAGCTTAAGTTTTTCTAGTCATAACACTGTTTAGGTAAGGCACCTATTCAAACTTTGACAAGGGTATAGGATCTTAGAACATTACATATATGATGGCCATTTCCATGCTCAATTACGTCGCATAAGTTGTTAGGGCAATTATTTGGTTGACACCAGTCGTTGCACAGATTTGGTGCTAACTGCTTGAGAATTTATTAAAATGGTCAAAGATCCCTCCAAAATACCACATTAATACACCAAGACCTGAGGAACACCATCAGAAAACCTATGCAGAAATATTTAAACTTCAGAGTGTTATTTAACCCCATGCAGACTTGCTAGCATGACCTTGTTGAATTCCTTAGGTCTTCTAGTTTTATATGATATTAAGGCTGGGTGATGTGAACAAAATCAAATATCAAAATAGTTTTGACTAAATACCTCAATATTGATATTGTAGGGCTGACTCTGATGCTTTTACAAATTATTTACACACCTTTTCAAGCTGGCATATTCCGTCTGATTTAACGGTGACACACATATTGAGACTTGCACTGATGATGATTTTAAAATGATGATTTTATACCTAATATCTATAATTATAATTTCTGTCAAGTCATTTTATCAACTTGTATTGTATATTACAGAACTGTTCGATTTTATGATCTATGGACACATTACTGCTTGGTTTTTTTTTTCTAACTTGTCGTGTAAGGTGTCCTTGACTGCTTTGAAAGTTGCCTATAAATAAAATGCATTATCATCATTATTATTATTATTATTATTATTATTATTATTATAAGATATGCAAAATCTCAGACGATACCTAATCTTGTGTCACGATATCGATACTATAGCAATATATTGCCCAGCCCTATATGATACCTATCTACACTCTGGGCCACTGCAGCCTCTTAAAGACAGCTGGCCGAGGGGAGTAGAGAGGGTTCAAAAATAGGCTTACTGTCTTTATTTTGACTCCCTACACGTACCTACCTACAAAACCAAGAAAATATATTGTAGAATTTTTTATCTTAATAACATTTTTATAACAAATAACCTTTGGGACAATTATAAAGTAGAAACAGAAAAACAACCTGCAGATAACAGCTTCAGTTTTGGTGTTACAATTCTTCGACTTTAAAAGTAAATGACCAATCACAACACACCATCATTAAGATTTAAATCCTGGTTTAGAAAATCTAGCTCCAGTAGACCTGTTAAGTGACTAACAGGACAAGACATTTGTTGTCCTGACAAGCTCCCAGTCCCACGATATAAATAATGTTCTTAGTCAGCACGCCTAGTTAGGTAAGAGTGCAAAACAAACAAGCCCTTGGGTGTTTATTAGCCGAACATAACATGGAGCTACAGTACCTGAGTGCTCGCACTGGGGCGCACGGCAGATGTGGTGCCGCTCACATCCTGAATCTCCACCCTGCTGGATAGAACCCCAAAACACTGGGAAACCTCCTGGTAACAGATCCGCCTGGTGGGGCGTTAACAGAGGGGGAGAGAGTGGAGGGGAGTGAGAAAAATCAAAGGGAAGACGCTGGTAAACATGAAAAGAGCACATAGGGGTAAGCTGAACAAAAGAAGGTGCCCTGAGAGACGCCTTTCTGTTTTCTGACTGGATAATACAGCAGTCAACCTTTTAATAACTTATTTAACACCATGAGTCACTGCTGTCACTTAAACGTTTGAGCACAAAAACAGGGAACTGAAACGTTTTCAGCACATGTGGAAAAAAACTACAGGAGAACGTCTCTTGAATCAGAGCAAACAGGCAAATTCACAGAACACACAGCGTATTTGTAAAGATGACGGGTCTGAAATGTTCGTTGGGGGTTCAGTACTAACTCAATATTTGACAGTGGGACTCACCTGGGAGACTCGTAGAGAGGAACAGTACGAATGTGGAGTTTCTGAATTTCGTCGATGGTACCGATGGTCAGGGTGCTGTTGTTGGCCAGAGCCAGACTATAAAAAGACAAACACAGCAACACGTAGCATTAGTGTTGAGGAAAGAAAAAAAAAAGTAATACACCCACTTCCCACAAATCAAAACAAAGTTTGACTGGATACATTTCTGTAGTCAACAGAGAACACCTCTGAGCCTACTGTGTCTGCTCCAGGATCAAAACAAAAGAAACTCTTCAAAGCACAGAGGAAGAAAACATAAAACAACAACAGTTTCCATCGACGATGCAGACCCATAAAAATACACAAGTTCTGCGAGTTCTGCTGCTGACCTGTCGGGGTATCCCTCGGAGTTGAGTGGGCACATGTAATTGACCTCCTTGAGGTTGACGTTGGAGAAGACCAGCTTGTGGTTGGAGGAGTAGATGACAGTGGGTCGGTCGGAGCAGGCGAAGACGTTGGAAGTGGACAGGGACCTGAAGGTCCTCAGCACAGTGGGCTGGGTGCCGAGGGTGACCTTCTTACGCTCACTCAGGGCACCTGGGGGAAGGACAGGGACACAACTGTAGGTCCAGTTTAAAAGGTGGGTGTACCAATCATCGTTTGGAGTCACTCGCCGAGTGTCTTTAGACAATAAAGTTTGTCCTTGTGTGCCGAATATTCATTACCCTTTCTGTGCTCATAAAACCTTTCAGTGAGCCCTGCATGGAAGCACCTGCCTTCTTTGTGTTTCTCTACGCCTTTATTCAGATTTTCCCTTCAAGGAAAATGTGAAAATAGTTTTTTCAGGGAGCCATCAATTCTGTTCTTTTGTCAAACCAGTGAAAAGAAAACACCAAAAACACATATGTAGGTGTTTAATTCAGCTCAGATCCGTGTTCTGGAAATTTATGCAAAAAATGTGTATTTATTTAAATAATGTTTAATTTGTATATCTGAACATAAAAGTGAAGAAAACTTGTAATCTAGCAATAATTGTCTTATTATACATCAACTTGGGAAGTGTCACTTACTTGGAATTTATTATTTATTTATCTGCTGTCTGCTGATTTTTGTTTTCATAAGTTTATAATCACCTGAAAATAAAACTTGACAAACAACTTGATGGTTGGCAACAGGCACAAAATAAACACCTTTATTGTATTGTGTTGTTTAGGATCCCATGTTTCCCAGAATTATCTGTCACTGTCTCTCACTTTTTTCTTACTTCACTTGCCCCAAACTGACTTCCTGCACAGTGTCAATCTGCCTGCTGTGCTCAGATTATGTAAAATAGTCATTAATTAGGGAACCTACATATTCAAAGAGCATTATAATCTCATAAAAACAATGGCATGAAAAGTGATTTATATTATGAATTTTAAAAAACAGTAATTTATTTTTCACTACAAACACCTGACGGGCCTAATTGAACCTTATGGCTGGCTAGCTTTGGCCAGTAGCCACTGAACATAACAGTCTATCCTTACAAGCAGCCTATTACGAGACGTTTAGACCAGTGGTTCCCAACTGGTCGAGCCACGGGGCCAGATTTGTCCTTAGTCATTAGTTCAAGATCCACACAGTTTAATACATTTAGCATCATAGTTGCATTTGGCCATGTCGTCAAGCTAGTTTGCTGTCTCTGTTAAGTAGCTGTCCGTTATTCACTCACTCTACAGCAGGAAACGGCACTTAAAAATAAAAGCTCTGTGCTGGATATTCACTGTACCTCAAACTAAAAAGTATTTTTTATAAACTTGTCACATTCGTCATTTGCAGTCCATTCAGAATGGACCTGTGACCCACCATTTGGGAACCACTGTGCTAGACGATGATAGGCCATTTTCTCAAAATGAGTTTTTTCTGTGAGCCAGAAGTCTCCACTTTAGCAGCACTCACGCACCAAACTTTCCAGTTTTATTCCGATTTGTATTCTTCAGTTTTTACTGAGGGGTTTGATCATATATCATTCATAGCCTGATTTATTCAACATTTTATTCCTAAAACATGGAGAAAACTTTTTTCCTTTTTTTTTTTTTTTAAACAGCTACTGACTTTGTTTTCTATATTCATGGAGTGATAGAAACAGATTTTTAAAAATTCCCTCTGTAAAAACCTTTGACCTTAAAATGTCCACAAAATGAAACAAGAATTTTGAACCTGGATTTAACATGTTTAGATATCTGTTCTGGAAATATAGGCAACTTGGTGCATATTTAACTGGATGATGCCTCATTTGCATATTTAAACATAACAGTTTGAAAAACCTGTAATACAAAAAATAATGGTCTTAATGTAAGTAATCAACAGAGGGAAGGTACATGGTGATATCTCTTAGTCAAAACTTTTGCCCTACTTACGTACAACTAAGTCTTTATAGCAGTATGTGTAGTTTGCATAGGCTTTAGCTCTAGATAACCTTGTATGTGTCTCTTCAGATCATAGTCATAATGTGTGTGGTGATCAGATCAGATCAAAATCAATGAATACATTGGTATGCACACTAATATGCTGGGTATTCAATTCAGAGCAAGATGTTTACAAGGAACATTAAATAACCTGATTACACTGATAGCCCAGCGTACATGTCAATAACATCCAGGTTTATTATTACTGCAGGGTTTCTTTGACTGCCTGGACACCGGAAATGATTTGTCAATTGATCGTTTAGTCAGTCAACATGTAATTACTCTGCATATTTTTTGATAATTGACTGAATTCAAATATACTATCAACAGAAAGACTGCTGAAACATATAGCCTCATGAGGTTGAATAAACAAGATGTTTTCCCATCTGTGCATCTATTTAAAGGTCAAAAGAGAGATCTGACAGTCGGCTTCAGTTCAAACAGACAGCCATTCAATGATGCAGTAATTGCAAGGCTCTTCACAGAGAGCACTGGTACTCAGTCTGTAAACACAGTCGAATGATGTTTTCTGTGTCTCTTAATGTACTATTTTTAATTTCTGAAATGATATCACCTGGGTTTTTTGACCAGATGATGTCATTTCAGTGATGTTACCCAGCCTTGAGTTTGGAGACTACACATTTTTAACAGCATGCCTTCATCCCAAAGTGGGGGGTGTAGAGTCTGAAACCATTACCAGGCAAGAAGCGTCTCATGATAGGCACTACTGTGCTATAATAGAGAAAGTGAAGGATCAAATGTTTTGGAGCTTGACCTATACTTGGGAATAAAAGTGTATCAGCCTCTGCTGCTTCCATTTTGACCAGAAATACGAGACTAAAAGAAAAGAAAGAAAGTGAACACTGGATTTACGTTCTGCAGGTGGCAACAAACACGACTCCAGATGAATGATGATGTTGCTCTGTAACAGCTGGATGTATAAATATAAGCAACTGTTTGTTAACAAGTTTGCTGCAAAGTTTCTCCACTATTACATCCAAATATAGTGCTGGGATTTATGCAACTCACCATGAAATAATATTCTAAAAATATTTTCAGACAGCCGCCAGTGGCCCTGCCTGGAGGACTTTATCAGTCTGGGAAGTTTAAGAAGTTCTTATGTTAACAGTTGTAGGGATGTTTGGTGTGAGAGACCTACCAGTCTGCAGGTCCAGACCAAAGTAGAAGAGTGCGCCGTCTCCCAGTGCACACAGCAGGTAGTAGCTGCCTTCAAAGGTGGTCATTAGGATTGAGCGAGGGATGATCTCTGAGGACACACACACAGTCAGATGATTTATCCTTCCTGCACACTGGAGTCACAGGCTCATGGATGAACACCAAAGTGATGAATGTCTGCTAAAATGTCTTTGTCAGAAAAATCAATAAGGGTTACCGGCCAGACTGGCTGGTAACTTTTAGGGGGGGAAAAATACCATTTGAATGCTGCAGGGTAAATATAAAGTCTTCTGTCTTTTCCGTTTACCAAACATAAGTTTCTCTGACTGAGAGCCAATTACATCAAATCCGTATTGGCTCTGATTAAATGCTTGTTGGCTGACTCACCAAGCAGCAACGTTAAAAAAGTCTGCCAAATGTGGCTACTTGAGAGGTTGCATATTTCTATAGTTACGTACATCAATTATTTTAAGAAAGGGAGCCAAAATATTAAAACAAACATAGGGCTGTGTTCAATTCAGAAAAACAAATCTTTGTAAATATAGTTCATGTTAGCAAAACAAACACAGCTTAAGTGCGACTGTGTGGTTTTAAAACTCTGCTTCCAAAGACAGAGCTAAAAATATGAACAATTAAAACAGCACATTGGGTTTTAATTTGAAGGTTTACTGTTTATAAAAACTTAAGACTGCAGACAGACTGTCCTTGTTAGAGGAGTCAACGAGAGAGCACAGTTTGCAGAATTTGTGCATCGAGCAGCTGTCAATCAAGCGCACTTGGAAAATAAAGTGTGACACTGTGGTAAAGAGTGTGGAAATATTCTTCATGGGTGAAGCAGTCTAATTGGAAAGTAAGAGTCCTGTCTGTGCCAGTTCACCATGTTATGAAACTTTGTCTCCAGTGACTGCTGACTTTTTGATAAGTTTAACCAAAAAAGTAGTCAAGTCCTCTCTTGCATATTTAAACACTCTAAGTTTAAATTCTCCTCAAGCGTCTAAATGCTGCACTAAATGCATTTGGGCTGGGAGCACAGTTAATGTTCAAGTACGTACTAAAAAATGAAGTACTTAATGGGATATTCCATTTTCATCTATTAATGAAACTGAAGATACTCTATTTAAGCTACTACTACACTATAAAAGACTCATTCCTTGGACTTCTTTATTGGACTTATTAAGGGAATAGCTCCACATTCTGTCCCCTTAAAAAGGTAACAAAATCTGCCTATCATCACCTCTAAATCTCACAAATTAACACTTTACATCTCATTTAAGATACAGAAAAAACCCCTAAATGTCTCAGGGGTATAACATGCTAATTTGTGAGCTTTAGAGGTGTTGGTAGGTGGACTTTGTCACCTTTTAACAGAGCAATGGAAATTGTTTCCCTCTATTTTCAGGCTTTATGCAAAGTTAAGCTACCCAGCTGCTGGCTCCAGCTTCAGGGTTCCTGCAGCTTAATGCGAGTGGGATTTAAGACTTTGCAAGACTTTTTAAACACCCCCCCGGGATGAAATTTAGGACATTTTTTCAAAAATCTAAACTGAAGAAGAAAAAAACATGAACTGACATAAATTATTTAAATTGAGTTTTGGCTCTACAGGAACCCTGAGCATTTTGTGCACAAACGCAAACATTACACCCCCAAAATAAAATGGTTATGGTTCTTAAATCTTGTTTTATCTAAAGTCATGATCTTCATATTTTTCAATTATCAGTGCCGGACCAATGTCTCCCCTTCTGCTCCTGAGATATGATGATGAATAATGGCAAGAAATTAGGGCCGTAACGGTACATGTATTTGTATCGAAACGTTCGGTACACGACTTTCGGTGCGGCACGACTCTGTACCGAATTATTGGGCGCAGGATATTATTTTATTTTATTTTGTTTTATTTTAATTCCGTTTTTGCGAGCCAAACCATTTAAAATATCTAGTTCCCCGACAGACATAATTGAGTGACGGACCAAGTCCCGTAAATCTCCGCTTTCACTTTGTGCAGTGCATTCTCGCATTTTGACAACATGGCAAGTGACCCTGACGAACCTGAAGACCCACCCGCAAACCTTAAGTCCTCCATTTGGGAACACTTTGGTTTCAAGGTAAAATACGAAGATGGAAATAAACAAGTGGACAAGACAAAAGCAGTGTGCCGACACTGCAGAACAGCGGTCGGGTATGTACTTGGACACACGTCTAACATGCTAACGCATCTAAAGCGACGCCACCCGAGTTTGAACGTTAACCGGCACGACTAGAAAAAGCAATCTGGTGCAAACTACGATATCGTCGTCGTTTAAAAAGAAAGAGCGTTTCCCTGACCATTCTGATCGTGCTAAAGAAATAATCAACACCATTGGAGTTGAGTAAAATTGTTTAAGCTGCACTTTAGATATAAGCATGTTTTGTTTACTGCACTTTAACAAAGTGGGAAAGCTAAGTAAGTTCCTAGTAAAACTGAATCTGAGCAGGCTTTAAAGCTGACCAGCTGCACTATACTTTTTATTTTAATTGAGTAAAACTGTTTAAGCAGAAATTTATATTTATATTTTTCATTCAAAAAATGTGTTAAAAAAACAGCAGGATTTTATTTTTCACTTTTATATTTCTATTTTCATTCAAACAATGTGAAAAAGCAGGATTTTATATATATTTGTTTCATTCAAAAATTGTGTAAAAAGAGTTAACTGCTGTGGTGGTATGTTTTAATAAGGTTACCAATAAGTAAAAGATATTTAATAGTTGTCTGTTTTTTTCATTACCGTACCGAAAAAAAAAAAAAACCTAACCGTGACTTGTGTACCGAGGTATGTACTGAACCGAGAGTTTTGTGTACCGTTACACCCCTACAAGAAATGTATTTTTGCTGAACATTATGATGTCACAGTCAGGCTGACCTCTGGGCTTATGGATATAAAATGTCATCACTTCATCATTTTATCCTGTTAGGCATTTGTGTGAACTCAATTGTCATATTGGCATATGAATTCCTGAGTTACGCCCAAAACCATGTTTTCTGAGGTCACGGTGACATTGGCCTTTGACAGTTCAATTAAACTTTGACTAAAAGTGGCTGTCTGCGGCACATTTGAACAAATTCCCCAAAGGTGTTCTTGAGATACTGCGTTCTCGAGAATGTGATGGACAAGGTCACAGTGACCTTGACCTTTGACCACCAAATTATAATCAATTCATCGTGACGTTCCAAGTAAACATTGGTGCCAAAATTGGAAAAATTCACTCAAGGCGTTCTTCAGGTATTGTGTTCACGACAATGACACAGACAAGGTCACAGTGACCTTGACCTTGGACCAAAATGATCACCAAAATCTAATCAGTTCATTGTTCAGTCAAAGTGGACGTTTGTTCTAAATTCCCTCAAGGGGTTCTGGAGATTTCGTGTTCACAAGAATGGGACGTACATACTAACATCCTGAAAACATAATGCCTCCAGCCACGGCAATTTCTTGAGGCAAAAACATGGTAAAAATGTAATTTTGTTTCTGGCCTTTTGGTTTTGTTTGAAAATTTTACTGTTGGTTTATCATCATTACCAAATAAGCAGCTGTGGGTGCAGCAATACTGAGACTCAAATTACTCACACAGATTGAGCTGTGATGCTTTGTGCTTCTGAAACATATAGTTGGTCAAGGTTGAGTGTGGATTCAACAGTACGCCCAAATAAGGTAACAAAACACTCACCTGGCCTGTATTCAGTCTGTGGCTTGTGAAGGCATAATAAGCACTGAACAACAAAAAACATTTCACCCTCCTCCATTTTTTCTTTTCATTTTCCCCTCTCTATGTGAAGATTTTTCTCTTGCTCTCTGATAGAGCATGAGTTCAGTTAACAATCATTGCTTTTGTGTATCTGTGAAACCCATTGAGACATTGTATGTGCTACTGAGCTACAGAGGGAAAAAAGCCTCACTTGACTTGAGCTTATCAGCATCTACCCGTCTCTCTCCACATACAGTAACAGCTTTCCTTTTCTCCCATCAGCTGCACCCTATCTCTTTTCTCTCACCTCCACCCAGCATTTCCTTGTGCAGGGCTGTGAAGCAGGGCAGTTTGAGCACGCGGGCTGAGATGTCAGTCCAGAGTCCTACGGCGCAGAGCGGTGACTCACCGCCACCCTCCCCCAGAGGCGTGATGTCCAGGCAGGCCACCTCGTGCTCCATCTCCGTTGTACTGAGGAGGGTGTAGAGAATGTGTGAAAAACAGAAGCAAGCTGCCCCGCACATTGTGTGAATGTGGACGACAAAGTTTGACAAGAGTATAAGTTTAAGATAAAAATGTGTTTCTCATGTGAAATGCAAATGGTCATCTGGTGAGCTGAGCTGTGAGATCACACTAAAGCTGCCACATGACAATAATTTCCTATAAAGCTGTGGTGGGATGTGAAGCAATGTGCGGCCAGGCAACAAGATTTTTGTCTCAAAGGTCAGTGGGCCACGAGTGGATTTTTGCTCATTACACAGGAACATCAGGTTTTTGCTCTTTCTTGTTTAGACACTGTTGTCAGCAGGAAGATCGAGTTTTATGAACAATTCTGTGAAATAGTGATCAGATCTCTTTCAAGGTTCTGTATATGACATTCACAGTAATGATATAGCATCAAAACTACAGCGTCCTGAGCTGAGAATGAAGTCACACTACCTCTGTGTGTTATAATCTGACCTTCTATGTTCTTGTTGTGGTGGCTGGTCGGCTGTGTGTCCATGTCGTTGGTACATGTGAGTCCCTGTGTGTGAATCCCACTGGCGAGCTGAACGGCTCTACTCTGTACTGCACTCATATGTTAACCATTGATCATGACGTCCCAACTCCAAGTGCGGGGATGGGGATCATCGTGGAAGCGTGATGTCCACCCTCCAGACTCCCCACTGTTAGCACTGTTCATACTGTTAGCTTCGTTAGCTGCTAGCTGCTGGCTCAGCCATGAATCATAGGTACGTTCTGAATGTCTGATACAGCTCCTTTAATATTCTGGCTATCTGTCTTAACTTATCAAGGTGATGATGTGACAAGAAGTACAAAAGCAGCAAAAACATTTTATCAAGTGATAATTCATAATGACTCTACTCCAGTGCACCCAGTGCCTCGATATTTAAAACCTAATTTGTGAGTGCTTGTTTGGGAGACCCCAAAGGACACACCTTTACAATATCAAAAAGGATACTCATTATACTGAATATAAATGTCTAATAACCACTTAATATGCATTTTCTTCGAGTTGGATGCTATCCTTTAATATCTCTTGTTGTATAAGTCCATTGTGAGCAATGCTGCAAATCATAGAACAAGAATCATTTGTAGTATTACTGGATTTTTTTGACATTAATGTGATGAACTATTTTGATATATCAGGTATTTAAACAATAGTCATCAATCCACTTTAAGAGGTATTCTCTCCGACCTCCTTAGAAAATCAATAACAATTTTCATAAATTGGTGAACTACAGTATGTTATTAAGCTGTCAGTGTTCATTTTTAAATCTATAAAACATATTTTGTATATATTTATGAGCATAATTTTTTACTTGTTTAAAAGTAAAAACAAAAATTAACATGAAAAAATATATATTATTTCGCAATTTAATAATTTATGCATGAGGAGATAAAGCTATAATGCAAATGAGCATAAAATTAATTTAAAAAAGGCCCAAAATTCTGTGTTGTAGTAAAACTTGGCTCCTCAATCATGCAAATATAATATAGGGATAATCACTGTGGAGTGTGTTGAGTTCTTACTTTTTAATTGCATTGCAGAGGAGCATTTCCTCCATGTAAACATCTTTTATCCAGCTATGACTATCTAGTATTTGCAGAATTTCAGGACTCACAAAGCAAACCAGCAGCATATTGATGTAAGCCAAACATTATTTCACAGCCCTGGTGAGACACTTCACTCTGTCTCTTTCATTGTTTCATCAGTTACGAAAACTCTCAAGGCCGCAAACAAACACTTTGTGCTTCAAGCGGGCCTGGTGGCCATTTTTACAAGCTGTGTGTCTTCCTCTGCGAAAAAAAAAATTACATTTTTGTGTATCCTTCACTTTTTTAAAACAACTACTGTAAAAAAAAAAAGTGGCTCAAAGCAGTTATATTGCAATAGTGGCACGAAGACAGCCACGAGGGTAAACCACAGCAGCAGTGTGAAAGAAATATAATAAAATGTAAGACTCTACAGTTCTGCTGCAGCATTTGCTTAAAAATGAGATGCAAATCCCTCATCTCAAACTTTCCCACAGATCAGGAGAGAGGAAATAAAAGTGAAGGTAAGATAGTGCGGGATAATAATAATAACACAACTGTGAGTCAGAGACAAAGTTCTTGAACTCTTGGGAATATAAATCACTGTTTGATTAATTAAACTTTCATACAACAGCTGCGTTGGGTATTGTGTATCCAATATATATATATGTAAGATTCTTCCCTGCTGTTGTATCATATTAACTATTCAATTAACCTGTAATTCTATACTCAGATGACTCAGACTAATTTGTTAACAAAAGTAAGTTGGATTGATGAAGAGTCTCTGCAGTCGACTTTACTACCTGAAAAATTAAGTGACTTGGCTATGTGACGAGCTAAAGGGCATCTCTTTTAAGATCACCGCTACGGGATAACTGAAGGGTGTCTTTTTTTTTTAATCACTCTTAAGCTTTTCTGAACTTGCAAGCTGACCCAGTTTGGAGGCGCCTCACCATCAAACCCACAGACAGACATGGCAGGGTTTATGTGAATTGTTTGACATTTTGGGGAATAGGCTTATTCACTTTCCTGCCAGGAGTTAGATAAGAAGATTGATAGCCCTCTCATGAATGTAAGGTAAATATACGGTGACCGGCTGCTGGCCTCAATCTTCTTATCTAACTTTTGCCAAGAAGGTGAAAAAGTGTGTTTAAATGGTTTCTTTAAAGCACATGTTTGATCTCTTTTTGTAATGTCGTACCGGGTTAATATAGGTTTATATATAATGTGGTGTATTTATCACAAACAAGAAGCTCTGGGCATGGTTCAAAATGCTTATAGCATGACCATGATCAGCTGCGTATGTAGTAGAGGAGATTATCGGCAGGTAAATCCCCAGTTCATCAGTAAGTACACTGTAAAATCTGACAAGTTGATGTTACTTAAAAAACAGGAGAAATCTAGAAAACCGATTGCCTTGAAGAGGTAAGTAATTATAACTATTTATCTCAGTTATGTTTACTTTATATCTAATTGTTAAGTTCACTGAAAATGTAGTTGTACTTACTTATCTTTGTGAAGTTGTTGCAGTTGTCTAAAAGTATAAACCAAGTTAGTCTGACTTAAGTTGATGATGACAAAGAGGATTTTGTTTTGTGACATGTTTCTGTAAGTGTGAATGACTAGTTTGCAACCAGCAGAATACAGATATATGGCACAATGCAGAACCTACAGTGTTGTTTTGTTAATTACAGTACGCAGCATATGTGCTTAATATGCATAATTAAATAAAGCGTTAGCACCTTCAGTAAACAAAGTCAGTCTGACTTAATTGAACAGTTGTGTTTACTCAGTGGAATCTAGGAAACTGAATGCCATAGATGAAGTAAGCAAAACAAAGAATGATTAATTTGCAGACTTATTTTTAATTTGAACAAAATTACATTCTTTGTGGAGAGAGCTAAAATTATACTTTCATAACAAATCCACCTTCAAGCCTTAAAAATATGAGCTTTAAAAATTAACTCTAGAAATATTCAGACTCAATCTTTCTCTCTGACTTTACTTGAGATTTCAACAGGGCTCAATTAATCACAGATACTAATATTGTAATATTCTATGCCACTAAAATTCAACTGTTCAATTAAGTCAGACTTATTTTGTTTATTGAAGGTGCTAACAACTTAATTTCATTATGCATATTAAGCATATATGCTATCCTAACTCCACAACACGCAAAATCCTCTTTGTCATGATCAAGTCAGACTCACTTGGTTTACCCAAGCTGCAAACTCCAAGGCAGAAAATGAAGCCAATGCGGAAGTGCATTCATGGCCACTCCAACACAGGGTAAAACCCCACAGACCGCCACGTTAAAATCTAACTTTACAGCATAAATAAATATGTTTACAGCCCGGTACAAAAAATGGTTTGGTGTCTATATCAACTTTCAACATTCATGACAACTCTACAAGGGGTGAATTTTCATTTAACTCACCCACTCACATTTTATTAAAGCCCAAAGTTAAGCATAATTAAGGGTGGGCAGCTTTGGGTGACTGGCTGTCTCCTAGTACATTTACAAGACATCAGAAAAAATTGATTCATTGTGTTAGTCAGACTAAAACCGGCCTTTTAAAATACAGTCAGACTTAATCGATGCCCCTCCTGGGCTTGTATACTGGGACAAGGACAGTAGTCCAAATAAATGGCCTGGTTGAGCTTTAACTGTAACTCGATTTATCTGTGCATGTAAATGTATTGAGTGTCCTCGGCTTCTCCATCAGGTCAACCCCTTCCTCCTCCTCCTCCTGGCTCCAAAAAACAAAGATGGTGACATCCAAAATGCCACACTCGAGGCTTCACAATGGGAGTCCACAAACCAATGGGTGACACTACTCATTATTTATACAGTCTGTGGGTTTACCTAAGTTGCTAACACTTTCAACTTTCATTTTAAAGTTGCAATGACTTCACAGACTTAAATGACCTTTTTCAAGGCAATCAGTTTCCTAGATTCTTTTAAAGTAAAATGATTTTGTCAGATTTTACAGTGTGCCGCCTGAAAATATCAGTGAACAGACAATGGGTCTATCATTTGATCCCTTGTGTCTGTATCCATGTCCTACCTGATCTGTTTGAGCTCTCCAGCCAGGATCTGCAGGTAGTAAAGGGCTCGTCCCACGGCGAGCACCACCTGAGTGTGGTTGCAGGCAGCCACGCTGATGTTCCTGCCCTGTGGCTCTTTCCATTCGCTCACTAATGCCTTGCTCTCCTGAAGCACCAGGCGCACAGATCCCGACGTGATCTGCAGGCACACACAGTTTTTCCCTTTTAAAAAATCTTATTTTGCACAGTATTTCCTAGGAGTGACAGGGAGGATGATGTAGAGACTGGGAGCTAAAATGTGGAGTCATTTCAAAGCAAATCCCACTGTTTCTATGTGGTTCTGTGCCAGGATTGTTGTTTGAATCCTGTTGTTGTTGTCTTTTTTGAATGACTGAAAGGAAATTATGATTAACTGCAAAGAGAACATATGGTGCTTATACCAGATTCTTGAGTCCTGATATATTGTTTCAAAACAACAAGGACACTTGCAGCAATCCAGGAGCTTATAAAGCTACAATGACAGTTTGCTAACTAGAAACCCTTGAAGAATTGTAATGTATTAAGGGAAAATACAGCAGTTTGATGGCAACACAACTGTTAAGAAATATGGCTTGATACAGAGTAAAGGTTGAATGTCCAGCATTCATTTGATCCCAAAAAAACCTTTTATGAAACATTAGAACAAGATGTTTGGTTTTCTAGACCTATTACTTTGACAGTACTTGTATTGCATGTACCAAAGAGGCTTTTGAATGCCAGGTAAGAGCCCCTCAGGTTAAGGAGAAATACAAATGTAATATTGAAATCTGAATAATGTCATGGAGAGAGCCACTGAAGGAGGTAGACAGGACAAAGAAAAAAAGGAGAGCTGACGACGCCTCAGTAACAGACGGCAGCAGGTTCAAACAAGTCAAACTATAAATGGAGCTGTTGCACTGTTAGGGAGCGCACAAAATATGGCGGTGTAATGAGATATGAAAACACAGCCTGTATTCAAGATTCAAAAATCCTACAGTCCTTGAGAGCACTTATGAGGATCACATTGTTCCGCCTCTGCAGTTTGTTTACCTTTGCAGTGTAGTGCAAATCGCAGCACATTTGACGAGACCAAAACAGTTTAAATTTAAGTTTTATGTCACAACACATTGTAGGAAAACAGCAAGTTTCCAAAGAACCAGGAATTTATTTTGTCAGACGAGACAAAGAGTCCACAGCCACACTTGCAGCTCTGCGAGGCTGCACTTAGGCACAACATGCTTTGAGCTGAATACAAACATCAGTGTGCTAACATGTTCACAATGAAACTGCTGCTATGCTGTTCAGCAGGTATAAGGTTTACCATGTAGGTCGACAGTTTCTAACGTTACCCTGCAGTTCGTTAATCATAATAACACGTTCACATATGCAAATCAGCACTACACACAAGGTAGAGCTGAGGCTGATGGGAAAGAAATTATTTTTAACTGGTAACCAAACAATTGGACAAATTAAGATTTTGACTTGCATGTTCTCTCCATATGAGCGCAGGTTTTCTTGACGCTCTACAGCCTCCTCCCACAGTCCAAAGACATGTAGGTTAATTGGTGACTCTAAATTGTCCGTAGGTGTGAATGTGAGTGTGAATGGTTGTCTGTCTCTATGTGTCAGCCCTGTGATAGTCTGGTGACCTGTCCAGGATGTCAGCTGGAATAGGCTCCATGCTTACTAGAACCCTGAACAGAATAAACAGTTATGGGTACTGAATGAATGAAGATTTTGACCTGATGATGCAACTAGAGAACAAGTCGAGACCTCACCAAAGAAATTGCTGTTTACCCAGTGGCGATTGTGAAGGTCTGTACAAAATTCCATGGCAATTCCCCAAGAGACATTTCACTTAAAAAAACTGAAATATCAACATTATAGTGGAGCAAGAGGAGAAGTCAGGGGATTACCAAAGTCATTAGGATTCATCCTCTGTGCATGCTCTTCTTTTGTTAATAGCACCATTGGAGTCCCACAGGGATCAATTTTAGGACCAATTTTATTTAGTTTATATATTAATGACCCACCTCTGATTTGCCCAGATGTCCATACCCAAATGTATGCAGACAATACAGTCATCTATACACATGTAAAAAACAGTGAACAGGCTGCATCAAAACTCACTGCAGTGCTACACAAAGTCTCAGACTGGCTAACTAGTAGCTGTCTGACTCTCAATGTAAGTAAAACTGTTGGGATGTATTTCTCCAACAAGAGAAATGCACAGCAACAACCTGATATCTTTGACAAAGGAGAGGTGATTAAAACTATTGACAACTTTAAATACCTGGGCATAACCATTGATTCTAACCTAACTTTTAAAAAGCATATTAGAAAGATATCCAAAAATGTCAGAACTAGTTTAATTAATTTTAGACATATTAGACATCAATTACCCATACATGCTGCTAAATTATTTATGTATTCAATGATCCTTTCACACCTATCCTAGGCAGGTGTGACTACCCTGAAACCTTTGTATACTCTTTACAAACAGGCTGTGAAAGTTTTTGATAAAAAAAAAAACAAAACAAGAAATTACCACCACTGTACCATTATAAACATAACCTGTTAACCTTTGACAGTTTTCTTTGGTTTTCTGACATGTGCTTGATGTACAAATTGATTCATGACCTTGCACCACCACCACTCAAGCAATGTGAGTCAATGTAAGGGTATCCAGGGCCTCAATGAGAGGCAATTGTTTCACCAAATTTAGGAAGACCACTTTTGGGCAATCAGCATTCTCATTCCAAGCAATTGGAAAATGGAATTCAATCCCATTCCATATTAGAGACTGTGCAAGTCTTAACAGTTTTAAAAAGTCCCTGAAGACATGGCTAAAAGAGAATCAATTATGCGATCATTGATCTTTGGATAGAAGACCAAAAGTATTATGTATTTTGTACAATGTTTACTCTGTAATGTTGTTGATGCTGTTGTTTTGTTTTTGAAATTGTCTGTAATGTTTAAAATGTGTTTTATTGTCCTTTTAACTTCCTGCCCAGGGACCACAGATGCAAATTAGCTATTCAGCTAACTCTGGTATAGAACCTGTTCTGTACATGGTCCCTGTCAACTAAACCAATAAACTAAACTAAACTAAACTGTGGACTAGAAATGTCCCATCAGGAGTTGTTGACGCTGCAGTTGCTGCATTAAGCAAATTGTGACCAAAGAACAAATTCACCAAAACAAACTACTGTATGTTATGGCCAACTGTCCAAAGGTCTTTCAGCTCTGGCTTGGTCTCCCAACTCCCCATGACAAGAATACCTGGGGCCTTCTAGATGTCTAGCATCATTTACGGGGCACTTCTTTTGATTTTTGCAATTCGTGCTGGACAGGTAATACAGAGTCAACTTTCAGAGCTTGTTTGCTGGAAACGGCTGCCTACAGTTTTTTTTTTTACCATTATTATTATTATTGAAGGGTTTATTAGAAGAGCATAGCTTAAGCAAACACTGTGCAGGATGCAGGGCCAAAATAATGAGGTAAAACAAGGCTAAAGTCCCTTCAGAATTTTGCAGGTTTTTGGAAATGTGGCCGTCTAAACTGTCTGATTTCGCGGCAGCTTTTGTAAAGCAACTGCAGAGCATGTTGCAATGTTTTTAGGTGTTTTTTACAATGAAACTGTGGAAGCAAATGAAAACTACAAAAACAGTTTTTTTGTATAATTCATTAAATATCAAAGGCAACTTGTTCTAGTGAGAAGAAAACTGCACTGTTCTGAGTGTGATGTATACTACACTAACATTACCATTAACCTTATATATTTAACCTAGCTCACCTTGATTGTTTCAGCACAACAGACCTGGATGCAACAGCCTGCATTGTAATGATTTGTCTTGACTGTTTCAGCAATTCGACAGGTGTGTTTTGCAGTAGAATGGCATTTGTCAAATGATGACTTCTGTTTGCGTTCCACCACATTACACACTCTGTAAAACAGTTTACACCCACTACTGCAGAACATCAGGGAACTGCCTTGCTCAGTCTTTAGCAGAACATTTTGTTGGTAAATGTAAGATGTTCATGTTACAAATGTCTGCATCCTCACAGCCAGAAACAAGGAAGTGAGACTGGTGACGTTATGCAGAGGTATGCTATGACAGGGGAAACTTATGGGAAATTGCTCTGCTTAGTCAAATTTGAGGAAAGGTTGCGGTGAGCGGATCAAATTGCAATGTTGTGCAGAAATGAGATTGGTTGGCAGAGATTGGTTGAATTATCCTGAACTGTTGCGAAGAGGGATTGCTAAGTCATGATACAATATAACTGTGATTTTAAACGTTTTACAATGTGCTGAGTACTGCAGTAACACATGTTGGGATATAATGTGACTTGCTGCCTTTTTTCAACTGGAAATCATGTTCTCCAAAAATTATTTTGTCAACATCTGTTTTATCAAATAGGATAAAGTTTTCAGTCTGTTCATCTGACTTCTGAATCTTTTTTACTGCAGCAAAAATGTACTTATTGCAATTGATTTTAATATTCTAGCCAAAGGTTTAATTTGTATTTGCAATACTAATAATTTCTATCATAAAAATATCAATAATTTGTGTCCATGTATTGATACAATACTGCCACACAAAATATCGCAATGCTCGGCTGTATCAATTTTTCACAACCCCTAAGAGTCAGGCATTCATTTGTGTTGGGTTTAACACTGTGTGCAATCCTTTCATGTTACATAGAGTCACTTGCTTTATATTGATATGTGGTTACTTGGTATGTGATAACAGCATGGAGAAATAATTGTTTAAAAAAAAAAAAGAAGGGGGAAAGATGTTGCTGAAAATTGGCACCATCTGTGCTGCCTTCAAGTGTCCAACACTGTCCACCACAATGTGTTTTCTGATAAGACCACTGAAGGCCAAAGTAATAAAACTTTAAAGCTAGTGGCCTCAATCCAAGTTTAAGTGCAACTAGCAACTTTTACCATTTGAAGTGAGTTCGTCTTTGCCACAAAGAATGTTTTGTCACACTAACGCAAATGTGAAAATGTGCAGTGTAGGTATAGCAACTGTGAGAGGCGAGAGCGTTAGTGAAAATGTTCCTGCCTTAAAACACAAGCAGTGTTGTCATAACAACCTAAAGATTTATGGTTGAGGGTCTAAGAGCTGGCAGAATTCCCAGCAGGTTTCATCCTCATTTCAAGAAGGCAGGCTAAAACTTGAATTTAAATGAAGTGCAATATTCATCTCAGCTACGTGTAAAATACATGAAGTCCTTATGCGCCGCTCATATTCACAACTCCCCTTTCAATCATGTATGACTCAGCGCCGGCAGAGTACATCTTATTAAATGGAGAAAGGCCGCAGCTGAATAAGTTATTTCTATAATTAATTTAGAATTTGTGAAATTAGATGGTTTTCCTGCACTGAACAAGGATGTACAAATACTGTAAGTCGGCTAATTCTAGACATCAAATGAGTGTCAGTGTTAATCTAACTGAAGCATGCTCTGGTGAAGCATTCTGACAGCAAATGAACTTATGACAGAAGTGTGTGTGTGTGTGTGTACGCACTTGAATGAGTTGCTGGTGCGCCACGTTGCCACAGTAAAACGTCTGCTGGTTGTCCACAAAGCCAGGAAGTTCAGTCTCCTCCACTTCCTCACCACTCAGCATCAACACTCTGGGGGGAAAACACACTCTAAAGATGAGATAAAGGCATTCGGAATTGACTTTACACTTATCTGGCATGCTGCACGGCAAGCACTCACCGTGTTTGACCCACGAAAGACAGCACCAGCATGTCATCTGTCTCTCTGCCTGCCTCGGAGCGGAGCGGCCACAAACCTTGAAGGGGATTCGAGAGAGGGTGTTGGAAAGAAAAGTCACTCTCTGCACCATTCTGCAGAGCAGGAGAAATACAATATCCAACCAGTTTCTGAGCCGATCTTTAACTATTCCAGCTGTCAAATGCCAACATGTTGGAAGATGTACAGGTCACAGACACCTCTCAGAGAGCCATCGATTGGCTTAGTGAATAATTGTCTCTCATCAAGAGTCCAGGGGCAGCAGGCAGCTACCGAGGCTTTCAGGGCAGAGATGGTCAATAAACAGCTGAAGCCTAACAAGTGCGAGCAGCCCTCACCTGACCTGTGTGTCTCATTTAAGCATCAGAGAACAGTCTTAAGAGAGGAACCTCATTTTCTGGAATTAAGAGGTGTCTGCCATTGTTACACCTGACGGGATTCCCCAACTTGACACTTTGCTCCCGCAGACATTGCAGCGCTCATTGGTTCGCTAAATGAAAACAAATGCTTCCAAAACTAACCTTGGCAATCTTCCTGTTCTTTTGAAAGTACCGAGCCAAGACCTATGACATCTGCACCATCTGCTCGCGCTCGCATGCGGAGCTTGGACGTACAGCAGCTGGCGTCTTGGCCAGGTGAGGCAAACAGATGTGAGGGTTGAAGTGGCTCTAGTGTCAAGTCAGTAAAGGAATAAGGTCCAGATAATGTCAAGGCTTGAGAGGGAGGTGTTGGAAGCGACACAAACACATACAGAACACACATACCTTTGATTCCCGGCAGGTCAATGCTGGCATGCTCATGAATCCCAATGCCGTTGCGAATGATCCGAAGAGAGCCCTCCTTGAATGCACCTGAGCATGTCACCAGCTGAAAGCAGCACAAGGAGACAAAGACGTGGATTGAGAAATGAAGGGTGTGATTTTTATGTCCTTTTTATAGGGTTGTTATGTAGCTGATCCAATTACTGTTTTCTCTTCGCTATTTCTACCTGTCAATGACAATAATGCTGTCTTAATATATAACTCCATTTTTATACGACCTGGGTCTTACTTAGTTGCCTAGTTCACATTACACAATTTTCACCGTGATTTTGATGTCGCAGAGAATCTTGAGATCCACCTTGGGTCGGAGGTGAGTTGGCAGGTAGTCTGCCACAACGAGTCCTCATATGTGAACAAGCCTACGAACAAGTCGCCCCCTCGTCTGTAACTGGGACTGGATACAGTGCCCTCCAAAAGTATTGGAACAGTGAGTCCAATTCGTTTACTTTTGTTGTAGACTGAAAACATTTGGGTTTGACATCAAAAGATGAATATGAGACAAGAGATCAACATTTCAGCTTTTATTTCCAGGTATTTACATCTGGATCTGATACACAACTTAGAAGATAGCATTATTTGTAATGGAACACAAAATTTTTAGGTGAGCAAAAGTATTGGAACATATAAACTTAAAATAGATTAAAGTGAATGAGACTTAATATTTAGTTGCAAATCCTTTGCTTTCAATAACTGCATCAAGCCTGTGACCCATCGACATCACCAAACTTTTGCATTCTTCTTTTGTGATGCTTTTCCAGGCTTTCACTGCAGCCTCTTTCAGTTGTTGTTTGTTCTGGGGGGTTACTCCCTTCAGTCTCCTCTTCAGCAGGTAAAATACATGCTCTATTGGGTTTAAGTCTGGAGACTGACTTGGCCAGTCTAAAACCTTCCACTTCTTGCCCCTGATGAACTCCTTTGTTGTTTTAGCAGTGTGTTTTGGGTTGTTATCTTGCTGCATGATGAAGGATCTCCCAATCAGTTTGGTTGCATCTTTCTTTAAATTAGCAGACAAAATGTTTCTGTAGATCTGTGAGTTCATTTTGCTGCTGCCATCATGTGTTACATCATCAATGAAGATGAAAGAGCCCGTCCCAGAAGAAGCCATGCAAGCCCAAGCCATGACATTACCTCCACCGTGTTTCACAGATGAGCTTGTATGTTTGGGATCATGAGCAGATCCTTTCTTTCTCCAAACTTTTGCCTTTCCGTCACTTTGGAAAAAGTTAATCTTTGTCTCATCAGTCCATAAAACTTTTTCCCAGAATTTTTGAGGCTCATCTCTGTACCTTTTGGAAAATTCCAGCCTGGCCTTCCTATTCTTCTTGCTAATGAGTGGTTTGCATCTTCTGGTGTAGCCTCTGTACTTTTGTTCATGAAGTCTTCTGCAAACAGTAGATTGTGATACCTTCACTCCTGCCCTCTGGAGGTTGTTGCTGATGTCACTAACAGTTGTTTTAGGGTCTTTCTTTACAGCTCTCACAATGTTTCTGTCATCAACTGCTGATGTTTTCCTTGGTCTACCTGTTCGACGTCCTGTTGCTTAGTACACCAGTGGTTTCTTTCTTCTTCAGGACATTCCAAATGGTTGTACTGGCTATGGCCAATGTTTGTGCAATGGCTCTGATTGATTGTCCATCTTCTCTCAGATTCACAATTGCTTCTTTTTCACCCATAGACAGCTCTCTGGTTTTCATGTTGGTTCCACCTCTAAATGCAGTCTGCACAGGCAAAATCTATCGTACCCAATCTGAAACTGAGCTCAGACATTCAGTGCTATTTATTGTTTGAATAATCGGTGTAATTGGGAGACACCTGGGCAACAAAACACACCTGTCAGTGACATGTTCCAATACTTTTGCTCTCATGAAAAATGGGTGGGTTCAAACAAAAGGTGCTATCTTCTAAGTTGTGTATCAGATCCAGATGTAAATACCTGGAAATAAAAGCTGAAATGTTGATCTCTTGTCCCATATTCATCTTTTGATGTCAAACCCAAATATTTTCAGTCTACAACAAAAATAAAGGAATTGGCCTCACTGTTCCAATACTTTTGGAGGGCACTGTATCTGGCATGCTAGGAAACTGGAGAAGGCTGACACGACTGACAAAGAGCATCAGCCAATGAGAGGCAGGATACGTCCCACGTCAACACGCAGGAGGATGGAAGAAATGTGAGGAGGACAAGCCGGCCAGCATGCAACAACAACAATGGCGGCGTCCACAGGATCACAGGGAGTGCGTTGTGTTTGGACCCAGGATAATAAAGAATATCCATGTCTTTACAATGTGTCGTCTCCAAGTTTAGTGACGTCACCGTGTTATCTGGGGCTCTGTCGGCGAGGGCTCTGTGGAGAAATCTTGTGGTGTGCACACACGTCATAACGCAGTTGGCGAGACTCCCACTAACAGAAACACACGTCGCCAGGTATGAACACTCAATAGATTATGATAGTCTCCGCGACGCAAAATCAGGGTGAAAATCGTGTCATGTGAACTAGGCTTAAAGCGCAAACAGTGCTAACTCCATTTAAAAGCTCTAAACAATGGAAATGGTGCAAGGAGGTCATGATGAGCTAACCAGTGGGTTCATCTTTGGCCTGCAATTATTATTTCAGGTGCACTCGCTTTCTGTTTTACCTTCAAATTAAAGGGTTTAAACCATGATCTGGGTGAATATTAGATTCTGACTGACTGCACGGTGTTCATTAATTCCTGATACAGGACACTGACTAAGTAGTTCCAGTGAAGCTGTCTGTTCATTGTTATAATTTAATGCGCTGGCCACATAATATCAGCCTGTATCTAAAACTGAATAACCATAGCAATAGAGATGCAGTCAAAGCCTCCATTTACAACTTATTTCCAACAGTGAGTGCAGTTGTCAGTGCCTCCTCCTCTGAACACAACAGAATGGCCCAACTATAACACACAAGCTGCAGGAAGTTTGCTGGCTCTCTGAACTTCCTGATACATGTATCACATCACTGACCGCCTCACATCTTGTTCGTTATTTCACTCACTATAGCCGACAGTAACATAACACATGGCGTATCATTTGTTCATAAAAATGCTGATATTGATTTGGAGACAATGACATGACCAGATGGCTGACTGGTCTTGCTGTAAAACACATGACTGTTAAACACATGACTTTAACAGACCAAAAATAATTAAAATCAAAAGAGTTGCTATTTCATTTTCTTCTGAATGACTGCTTCAGCTTTTTGTTATTGTCATTTGCAGCAGTAATAGTAGTTGCGGACATCGCAGGTGGAATCTCTCAGTTCTCAGTGGTCAAAGTTCTGGTGGTAAATATCATCCAAAGTACACGTTACGAGAGAAGTGGAGGCTGTGGTTCTATTAGCACTTTGAAAACCAGCTAAACAAGTCTGTTAAAAGCTGCTCAGCTCTGAACTCACAGACCTTGCATTCTATCCTCGGGTCTTCATGGCTCTCTTTTATTTGACAAGCATACACTTATGATGTGCTGTTACGTGTTGCTTTGCACTGTGTGTCTTCTGTGCTCTTTTTAGTATAACTTTGTTTTATGTTTTTACCCTGTACTGTGTTATTTTGCTGCCGAGGGACTACAGGTGAGAATTAGCTTCAAGCGATCATCTGCTGTGTTGGCTCAAATGGTGACATCTGTGTTTTAAACTGTGCATGGTTCCTCTTAAATAGAATAAATAGAAGTGAGTGTCAAAGCACTAACGGGTATAGTAATGAAGGATTTGAGAATCTGTATCAGTTTATAGAAAAGCCTCTCTGAGATTGCCAGTTCAAACATGGTAACAGCACTGAGTTCCAACACCCCTGAAGGTAAATATTTCTGGTGCCTGTACAGTCAGACTGGAGAGCATCCGAATGTTACTTATTCATCCAGTCACGGTACACTAACAGGATTAATACCAGAGCCCATATAATCTCAGCTCCAACCACCTGCCACCAACAGCTTCATGCTAATGGAAATACCCGCTGTGAACCTGGCAACCCACCTAACCCCTCCAAGTGTGTTCTCAAATGCCCTCACACTCTCACGGGACTGTCTAAATTCTCATAATCTGCACATAATATATTATGTTTGTGTATTTGTTTGTCATTTTATTTCATCCTTCATAAACCCCAATCTGGTTTGCGGTCGCACATCTGTGAATACAATCATTTTTCGTGCTTTCTCTGAGAGGGGTCCCGTTATTATTTTTGCCCCGCAGCTTGTGCACCACTCCTGTCTTTACTGTCATGGAGCGTGTCAGCACCAATTAACCAGGTCAAATGTGCTGTGGATTTACTGCAAATGGCAAATTAAAACAATTATTTTATTTAGTTCTGGGCCTCAGCAGACTAAAATGACCTCGAGTGTGTGGATGAATGCAGTCAGTGATTGTGTGCTGGTATGTACCCAGAGAGTGGCTCTGTGCTCTGGTGGACCGCTGCCTTTGGAACAACATCAAGTACCCTGAGGCCTGGTGTCAAACCCTGCCAACAAATCCTTCTGTACTGTATCTCTCGCTGCTTCACCGTTTCATCTCTCTAAGCCTCATGGATTTGATACAAAGAAGGACAAATGTTCAAATCAAGAAATGTGTTTTTTTCCAACTATTATATTAGAAATATGTCAAATAATGTGCCAGACATTCATCATCTGGTTTCATTTAGCATAAAAAGAATTTATATTTTAAGAGGAACAAGAAGGAAATGAATTCAAATTAAAGCTGCAAGCAGTGATGAACAGGCCTTCGCACCTTCTCGCCTAAGGGGGAGGGGGGCCAGCGGGACACCAGTTATCATGGCTGTGCATTCCCTTGACCGCTGGACACTGTGAGCATGACTTAGACAGTTCCTGAATGGAGTGCATTGCACTGAAAATGACATATTAAAAATTGTGTTCTACTTCCTGTGCCTTCTTTCCCATCTTCCGCATATATCAGTCCGTGGTATATATGCAGGAGAAGTAGATGATTTTTGTGTTGGGCTACCCAGAGCTTTACATCTGTCCCATGGACAATATTTTAGGCCAAATACACACTTCACTGCAATGCCTCGAGGAAGATCAGCTCTGCTCTCAGGACTTTTGGTAAGGAGGCTATGATAAGGTGCTGGTTATGGTCACTTAGCCACCTCAGATGCACCTGCTTTCATGCTCTTGAAGGTTGGTACAAGTAGACACAAGAATAGCATCTAGCACACGACTTTGCGTTTTCCAGGCGGTTAAAGATGTGCCATGTGTACAGACCCTAAAGTGAACTTCCAGTTGTCAATTGCTGGCGTTATGAGTACGAGTCACTACGGGCTTGTACATGTCTCGCGGCCTGGACACTTGTGTGAAATTTGGGGCAGACTGGCCTGTGTAAAAACAAGTTACAACAGCTTCATGTGTCATGTCAAAACAGGGTAATTTGCTGCATCACCATGGTAATGCTGTTCAACAAAAACTCACAATTTAAAAAAAAAAAAAAAAAAAAAAAGTATAATCAAGGTCTTGAGGCTTTTCTGCCCAAATTTGAGGTGAATCCGGTCAACTTGCTGGGAGCATGGGAGCAGTACATCCAAGTTTAAAACATGTGATTGCCTGTTTTGCCAGTAGGTGGCACCATGTACGGTAGAGTTGCAAACTAATTCCTGTTCTATGGTTGAAACATGGAAATTCGATGCCTCTCCAAGGCCATGCTGCTATAGGATAACACAAAAGCTTCGGCATTTAGCATTGGCAAGGTGTTTAGATTTTACTGCCTGAATCTGAAGTCAATCTGGTAAAAATTTCTGGGAGGAGTCTGTTAAAGTACAACGCCTGGTAGTGGCAAAAAATGCCCCGAAAATGAGAGGCTAATTCAAAATGGCTGACTTCCTGTTGGGTTTAGGGTATAGCTCAAAGAGACTTTTTTGTAAGTCTTGGGATGTTACTTGTGCCTCTCCAATTTCAAACCTCTAGGTGAAACATTCTGTGGCGGGCTGCTTTATTTTACATTTTCTAGGGGGCGCTGTCAAGCCATTTTGTCCACAATTTTCATCCGCTCTGATGCACAGGTCAAGTTTTTGAGCATCTTAAGCTCCTCAAAAATGCAATTACATTTGTGAAATAATTAAAAAAAAAGAGCAATTTCAATAGGGTCCTCACACTGACCGGTGCTCGGGCCCTCATTACTGGGTAGAAAGATGAAATATTGTCTTGTTCTTGCCTTTTAAACCTGGAGCTGCAGCATGGGTTGAATTATATTATACTCCGAATACAAACTGGTAAACAACTGCTGAAGGTAAACAACCTTAAGCATACTGAAGTGCAAAAGATGATGGATGGTTCAGATACATGCAGTCAGGGAGTGACTGAAACAAGGTCTTCACTGTCAGATTTAAAAGGTGTAAATATTATTAGAGGAAATAACATGCACAGCAATCAGCCTTTTGCGACGGAACCAAAAAGCCAATTTGAGTTTGTGTACCAGAGATGCATTTTAACATCAGGTGCAACTGCAGTGCAGCTAAATCATATCTAGATGCAAATGGGATACCGGCCGCACGTTAATGCCAGGTGTACAGGGAGCACTGTCAACAAAAAAAAATAGACTAGACAAAAGAAGAACACCCAGACTGCCTATAAAAAGGCTCAGGAAGCTGTTTTTTTTATGTCAGCAAGAATCTCCTGAATACTTTCACCCTGGTATTCTGGCCAGTGGCAGGTTTGTGCTGTAGAACGTTGCATGCTTAATTCTGCTGACAAAAACACTGTTAACACGACTCAAGAAGCCGGCTGCATTGGTGGTGTGAGCCCAGGCTCCCTGAAGGCTGTGACAAAGAGGATGATAAAGAGGAAAACACAGATGAAGACTCACCAAAAGCTATAAAGTGCACCCAGTGACTGTTAAGAGAGCATTCGGTAATCACCATGTCATGTCTGCATCCCCTGGCAAGAAACCTTTTATTCTACCTGACTGATTTGCTTTCAATATATAACACGTGTTAGGGCTTTCCAGCTTCGCTGGTTGCAACAGTAAAACATATTTTTCACTTCTCACAGAACAATAAGGATTCAGGTTCTGGGTCTTACCTGGCCCTGGCCTTGCCTCTCCAGGTCTACCACACACATGTCCACGATGGGCCCCAGATTGGTGAATGTCTCCATCACCGCCACATACGAGCCCTGGTCGTTGCTGTCCACGTTGAGCTGCAGAGAGACAAACAGAGGCCTTTTTACAAATCAATGAGAAAGGATGAGAGTACACGGTAAACAGAGGTGATACAGGTGTCATTTTGTACCGATTCCTGTTTTTTTTAGGGTTTTATGTCAATCTGTAGCTTTCCAGTCGTGTTCCTAATGTATTCAAACCCAAAAATTCAGCTTTAAGTATGTATGTTTTAGTATCATAATGCTGTTTTCCAAAGCCCTTCAAAAACTTAATTCCACTTGACCTTATGTAGCTTTCTGCGTGATGATGTTGCTCAATAAATCCACGTACTGCTGTAGATGTAATGTTAGTTTGGTTCCGAAAGTCACATAACAACAAAAGTCAGCAGGAGGCAAGCAATTCTTGTGTGATGTTAGATAAAATTACTGCTTCTGTCAATGGAGTTTGGTGGCTTTGAAGAGGGCAAATAATAGCTTCGGTTCCCCATCAGAAAGGGCTTTCTGACAGCAAGGTAAAGCGGTAAAAATAATATAAATATAGCAAACACTTAAACTGATATTAATTTAGTCAGATGGTCTGTTTTTAGGAG